>NC_073357.2:5207500-5545000 GCF_027580225.2 Misgurnus anguillicaudatus | reverse complement strand
ATTGCTGTAATCCTTGCTGTGAAAGTCATGCAAAATTTATCCAATTATTTATTGTGAATTTACAACAAAAAAATTGCAGTGTACCAGAGCCCACACAGCCCCCTTAATACAACAGATGAGTGTGCATCATCAAAACCATAAACTGTACCTCATTCTACAGATGAAGGAACGTCTGGAGCCCATACACATTCTCATAGAAGACTGCTGTCCTTCCTTCTTCACTGTCCCCGTCTTCAGGTCCAAAATGCGTCCTGGACAAAACACAAACACAGAGAAAAAAGGCCTTGAGTTACACAGTCTCGCCGGTAGTAGCACGCTAACACATTGAAGAACGAATAAAAACAGTGGCGGCAAACACCCACAGATGCACAATAGATGTTATGACTAGCTCTTTCAACATTACAACATCTGCACGGTTGAGATCGGTTGAATCGGACGCTTAAAGCGAATCAAATCATGCCAGTTTTCGATGAGCTTTTCCCCTTCCAGTGTAACTAAGATGAAAAACAACAAAATTCAGAGCGAGTGGCGCGACATAACAAAACAATCACAACAACAGTTAAAGCGTGAGTTATGCCTCTCGGAATGCTGATACCTATAGGACGACAGCTCACGATTATCGAAGCCTGTAGTTATTTCCATAAACAAATTAGCTGACATGCCTTTCAGGGGAGAATGCGAAGAAACGGTCTCCGAACCGATCTGGTGACAGCTGCTTCAGCCCCAGGGAGCACATCTAATTGTCGAGAAGTCTTTCCAGTCTGAAGGACGGACGCCAAGCTCTCTGGAAGCTTTTAAAAGCTATTAATATTACTTTAGAAGATAACAACACGACCACTATAATTTCAAGAACAACAAGAGAGGGGCACCCGGCACTTGCCCAACAGACATTCGGGTTGTAAACAACACAGCGACTTAACAAGACGTCTGCACGCCCTGACAATAGCGCAAATCTCAATGCCACTACCAAACTTAACAACACAGGAAAAAGTGAGCTTTTCGGAAATTTAATAACAGTTTGGTTACTGCCAAATTTCAGATTAGGAATTTTTCCAAACTTCAACAAGCCCAAAACCGCAAAGTGATTGACCTCTCTACCTTTCGAGCGCTGAACTTTGTCTGACTTTTTACAGCTTGTAGCAGTCAAATGGAGATTTTGCAATGTGATTTAAGATGTCATGAATTGGTGATGAATTGCCAATGGTGAGTTTGGCACCGGACACTTAAGCCAAGGCATCAAGATAACGCAGGAATGTCTTTTGAGAGAGCGTCGTGTATATAAAACAACAGCAGAGATGTTTTAAAAGAAAGGTGTGATAACACTTGCTAGTTGTAAGTGGAACCAGACCCTTCAAGACCAAGCCAATCCTTAATACCGGTAAGGTCAACCCTAAACCAAAACAAACCTTCGCTTTGAGTCAACATGTTTCATGCATCATATTTTAATGACCTCATATAAAAAAAAAAACTATCAGACATTTGGCTTACATTGGCCCAAATCTTGGGAACTTGGTAACCAGTTTTACCGTAAATGCCTTTGATCGCACCTCAACCGCTACTCATGTATTCAGCCTTTTAACATGGTGATCTGGTATTTTGAAGAGCTGCATGGGTTTGGATGACCGATACTCAGCCTTGTGCTTCCCGAAGCAGGGCTCAGCAGGTGGGGTTTGCTTTGGAGCGAGTTTACCTGGCCCCTTCCGCAAATCTGAGCCGAGTGTGGTTCGGCGAGAAAGGGAGTACGTGAGCAACGGGACATAAAAAACAGGTGCGCATCTTTTCAGAACTTCAACTCCTGAGGAGTTCGGCTGAACTTTGCAGCCACCTGAAAGGGAATCTAAGGACAGCACTTCTGGAAATGCTCAGAACCGCGAGAACATCCAAACTAAATCCTAAATCCTTCGAGAAGAAAAAGGCACCGCACAAATAAAATGGAATCTGGGCAGAGGCTCTTTTCATTAGCATCACAGAAAGCATAGGGCGCATTCCTATCATGCCACCCACATACAGTACTGTGGAAAAGTCTTAGGCCTCCATTACAATTGTTGTTTTTGCAATGGTATAATGATCATATATGATTATTTCTCAGTTTCTTTATTAGAATACAACCAGAAAATACAGGAAATGCGCATGTAGTATTAAAAACAGTATAAAAGTATAAGCAGAAGTGTCAAGTTTTTAGGGTAAACTCCCCTTCCACTTGAGCAATAGCAGGAAACTGCAGGATCTCAAAGCTACAACCCACATCTCCAACATGAATGAGATGTGAGGAGAGACAAATAACGTATACGAGCCGGCATGTCTACTTTATTCAAAAACAGAGGCGATGAAAATAGCTAATGAAAAGTAATCCGAAACATATCCATAACATCCAGTGTTTAGATCTGAAGTGTAGCTTTTATAAACGTGACTGCGCGTAATGATGCATAATCACAGATGCGATCAGAGTAAACACTCGACTAAAGCAATAAACATGGTGAAGCTGGAATTTACACTGAACAATGACTATTAGCTCTTTAAAATTCAGGGTTTTCCCGCAGCACTTTGCAGTTCGGGCGGCCCACCTAAGTTGGGAAACCCTACCACATTAAATAGGTCGTCCAAAAAAAAAATTATTTGCGGCACAAAAGGCTGTCAAGTGCATCTCTCAGAATAGCGCGAGCGTGCACGCACACCACACGGCTGAAATGAGATAAAGACGTGGTCCGTCACTGTCTGCAGGGTAGCCAGTTGATAAAACGCGTGCCCGTGAGAACTGTAAGTGGATTTATGTTTTGGGGTTATTGTATTAGTCTATAGTTCTTGCAAATTTAAATTAAGTTAGCTGGTGATTTTGTTGTTTGAGGAACCTGCTATTTAGGTTTCATGTGCCTGTTTATTAGATATAATTGTTGAGCGCTCTTGCTCACGTTATTTATGTGCATTATTTACATGCTACACTAGTTACACTCCTTAAAGATAATGTATTTAATAGTGGGAAATAATCAGTCCACTTTACAATCTTCGCGCTATCTATCATCGTTCGCCAGACGTTCTGCTTCCGTTTGTGTTTATTAACCCTTTAGTTTCACTTCATCATGCAGCTATTCCCGTTTTGGGTATCTGTTAAAAACATTTAATTCATTAATAATCTAGTATGTGTTCATTTTCCGTCATAGATTCTTCAAAATTAAGTTTTATTTGAGTGTTTTTAATAAAAATATTTTAATTTTCATCATGACGCATACGACCCGCCCCTTTGATTGTCAAGCCCCCGGCCCCCTTCCACCTGCCCAACCCTACCACCGTAACTAACAAAATTTCTGGACATTCACAAGACTTCTTTAAGATGTCAAATAAATCTTTAGTGTCCCCAGAGTACATATGTGAAGTTATAGCTCAAAATACCATATAGATAATTTACTATAAAATTTTAAAATTGACACTTTGCAGGTGTGAGCAAAAATGTGCCGTCTTGTGTGTGTCCCCTAAAATGCAAATGAGCTGATCTCTGCACTAAATGGCAATAGATAGTGCATTAAGGGGCTGTATTATCCCCTTCTGACATCACAGGGGGAGACGAATTTCAATGACCTATTTTTTCACATGCTTGCAGATGCATTTTTGTGCTCATTTGTGCGTGCATTGGAGCGCACGTGAATAATTGATAAGAAAATCTTTCATTTTGGCACTGCGAAGATGAAGTGCATTGCAAAAAATCTGAATGCATTAGGCGGATAACTAATGTTATGTCAAAACGTCTCTAAACGGCTTTGATGCAAAGACGTGCCTTCTGTAAGTTATTTACTATGCTTTAGGACATGACATAATAAACCTTGATGATGTATGCACCCTGCATATGTGACCTCCGGAGGATGCTGACATTTGAAATCACCTAAACAAACACACCCCTACCCCAGTAGAATCTGGACCTTCTGTTGATAGACCCGCCCCACACATACGCAACGATGTGGGTTAGTAGACATGCCCCTTACTGCTGATTGGCTACAAGTGTGTTTTGTTACTCAGCACAACTCCCTTTTTCAAAGTGTTTTTTAAAAATCATGCACCCCGCTTTTAATGTAATGTTGTTTAATGTTACTTGGTTTTGATACTTTATTTTAATGGTTATTGCTCAATTGGGTCTATTTTATTACCAAAAATCAAATTACTTCAATATGAATTAGCAAAATAATTGTTAGGGACAGCCCTAGATTAGTTCAAACATTTCAAAATAATGTGATCTCAGATTCCCATTCATTTATTTTATCATTAAGGATTTTTTAAAAGTTTAAACATCTTGCTTCATCTCATTCTCAATCTCGTGTCTCGTCTCGTAGACAAAGTGTCTCGTCCCACCCCTAATTATCTATATGGTGTTTTGAGCTAAAATTTCACATACAGTGAAGAAAGTAAGTATGTGAACACCCTGCTATTTTGCAAGTTCTCCAACTTAGAAATCCTGGAGGGGTCTGAAATTGTCATAGTAGGCGCATGTCTACTCTGAGTGACATAATCAAAAAAATCCAGAAATCACAATATATTTTTTAAACTATTTATTTGTATGATACAGCTGCAAATAAATATTTGAACCCCTGTCTATCAGCTAGAATTCTGACCCTCAAAGACCTGTTAGTCTGCCCTTAAAATGTCCACCTCCAATCCATTTATTATCCTAAATTAGATGCACCTGTTTGAGGTCTATGCTGCATAAAGACACCTGTCCACCCCATACAATCAGTAAGAATCCAACTACTAACATGACCAAGACCAAAGAGCTGTCCAAAGACACTAGAGACAAAGTTGTACACCTCCACAAGGCTGAAAAGGGCTACGGGGAAATTGCCAAGCAGCTTGGTGAAAAAAGGTCCACTGTTGGAGCAATCATTAGAAAATGGAAGCAGCTAAACATGACTGTCAATCTCCCTCGGACTGGGGCTCCATGCAAGATCTCACTTTGTGGGGTCTCAATGATCCTAAGAAAGGTGAGAAATCAGCCCAGAACTACACGGGAGGAGCTGGTCAATGACCCGGAATGAGCTTGAACCTCCGTTTCCAAGGTTACTGTTGGTAATACACCAAGACGTCATGGTTTGAAATCATGCATGGGACGAAAAGTTCCCCTGCTTAAACCAGCACATATCCAGGCCCATCTTAAGTTTGGCAATGACTATTTGGATGATCCAGAGGAGTCATGGGGTCAGATGAGACCAAAAAAAAACTGTTTGGTCATAATTCCACTAAACGTGTTCTGAGGAAGAAGAATGATGAGTACCATCCCAAGAACACCATCACTACTGTGAAGCATGGGGGTGGTAGCATCATACTTTGGGGGTGTTTTTCTGCACATGGGACAGGGCAACTGCACTGTATTAAGGAGAGGATGACCAGGGCCATGTATTGCGAGATTTTGGGGACCAACCTCCTTCCCTCAGTTAGAGCATTGAAGATGTGTTGAGGCTGGGTCTTCCAACATGACAATGACCCGAAGCACACAGCCAGGATAACCAAGGAGTGTCTCTTTAAGAAGGTTCTGGCTTGGCCTAGCCAGTCTCCAGACCTAAACCCAACAGAGAATCTTTGGAGGGAGCTCAAACTCTGTGTTTCTCAGCGACAGGCCAGAAACCTGACTGATCTAGAGAAGATCTGTGTGGAGGAGTGAGCCAAAATCCCTCCTGCAGTGTGTGCAAACCTGGTGAAAAACTACAGGAAACCTTTGACCTCTGTAATTGCAAACAAAGGCTCCTGTACCAAATATTAACATTGACTTTCTCATGTGTTCAAATACTTATTTGCAGCTGTATCATACAAATATATAGTTAAAAAAATCATACATTGTGATTTATGTCTCTCCCAGTGAACATGCACCTACGATGACAATTTCAGACCCCTCCATGATTTTTAAGTGGGAGAACTTGCAAAATAGCAGGGTGTTCAAATACTTATTTTCCTTACTCTATATACTCTAGGAACACCAAAGATTTATGTGACATTTAAAAAAAGGCTTGTGAAATGTCTCCTTTAATAAAAAGAGTGAAAAATAAGTATGGATGGACATTAATACTTTGCTAAAACAACAAAGCTGGTGGTGGTGGCCTAAGACTTGAATGCACCAACTCTTTGGTGCCAAACAGACTCTCATCTGTGGGTTTCTCATTGCTATTATTACATACGTGAACCAAGCAACAATTGTTGGCAAATATCTCATGCCACCACTGACAGCCAAGCTAAACACAACTGTGAAGATGTAGGGACAAACAAATAAGGCTGCCAGAAAAATAATAGGTTGAATCCAGAAGAAAAATTAAGAATGCAACTTATGTAGTCATCAGCGGAGTATGTTTGGAAAAATAAAGCAAAATAGGTCAGGTCAGTTATATCATTGACCAAAGACATTCGCTTCCAAGATTTCAGATAAACTTTTGCCAAGTTTCATTATGTTGAATTATGGGAAATGGCTCGATGAGAGAAAGAATTTTTGCGTTGTCGTTTACTATAATTACACAGGATCAATTCAGAAGTTCAACATAAATTCTATATCCATAAATGTAAGGTGAACATATCTATGTATGCTTTTATCCAAAATGCCTTCTATATTTGTGGCTGTTAACACAAACTATGCAATGCTGTACAAGTCGAATTTTTCGATTCAGTGAGCATACAGGTACAAAGAGTACAAATCATCACCATAGCTTTTGTGTATAATTGCCCCCACCGCCTCACTTTTAGTCAGTTGTTTTAATCTGATGTTACAGCTCATAGCTCATAAGACTTTCAAACAGGTTACATACTTCGGCTACGGGCAAGAAAAACTAATTTTGCGCGTCGTAATGTCCCGTGCGCATTTGAGCGTGCATGAATAATTGATGAGAAAATTTTTCATTTTGGCACTGCGAAGATGAAGTGCATTGCAAAAAATCTGAATGCATTAGGTGGATAACTAATGTTATGTCAAAACGTCTCATAACGGCTTTGATGCAAAGACGTGCCTTGTGTAGGCTATACGTTATGCTTTAGGACATGACATATAATCACTTGGCATGTTTCAACTGTAAACAGTTTTATTATACTGTAACACTTACCAATTTATTGCTTACACTTACAATACAAAGCACTAAAATGCATTACTAACACCCAATGTGATGTATTTTAGCGTATCATTTATCATGCGTTTTTTTGCTGTATACTATCTATAACCATCAATTGATTATAATGCATTGTAACTGCAATTACAATTACTTATAATAAAAATGTATAGTACCGTACGTATTCAGAAGCACTGTAAATACCTTCATATTCACAATATGACTGGGAAGGCCTACACTGAAAAAAATTATTAATTGAATTTAATCAATTTTTTAAGGTAAGTGGTTGCAATCAATTTATTTAAGCTACATTTAAACAAAAAAGATTAGTAAAGTAACATAAAATATAAAACTTTTGTTTAAATGTAGCTTAAATAAATTGATTGCAACCACTTACCTTTAAAAAATTGATTAAATTCAATGAATCATTTTTTTCAGTGTATAATGGCAACTTGGCACGGCTCGCTTTACTTTGGCTTGGTTTGCTTTTTTCACTGCAGTTTAGTACTGATTTAAAGTGGGTGAGATTATAGATTATCAGAATAGTTGCACCGCCTCTACTTCTGTGACATAATCATAAACACAAACAAACACACAACACAGGAGCAATAAAGATAACAATGAAGTGGTGTTCATAATTTTCAGCATATGGATGTTTTCACGACTAAATAAAAATGTTTGGAAACTCGTAATAAACTTTTACGTAATTTGCTTGGCTCAACGGCATACGAGGGTAAGCTAATTTAGCGAAGATGCTGGTTGTGAGACTCTCTGACCAATCAGTGATCTGCAGTGTTTACATGTCACATTTTAGAATCGCATTGCATACTTCAGCTAACTTTTGGGGGCTTTCCCACTGGGTACAGTACTTTTTTAGGTTGGGGTTTCAAGCGAGCTGAGCTGATACTAAAACGTGACGTGAAAACACTAGATCGTGCTTGCGCCGTCTCAAACAAACCTGTTTTTATCTGTGCTTTGTTGTAAGTTGTAAGCCATTTTTTGCAACTTAGTCGCTTGATGCCACAGGCGTTTGTACAGAAGGCAGGGATTCTCGAAGCACTTTGCAGTTCGGGTGGCCCGCCTAAGCTGGGAAACCTCATTGCCATAACTAGGTTGTCAAAAAAATAAAAAATAAAAATTTGCGGCACAAAAGGCCGTCAAGTGCATCTCGGAGAATAGCGGGGACGCGCTTCACACCGCCAGGGTGCACGCGCGCCACACAGCCGAAATAAAAGACGTGGTCTGGAGGATAACTAGCCAGTTGATAAAACGCCCGCGTGTCTGTGAGAACCTTAAGTGGACTTATGTTTTTTTAAGCCTTTTATTGTATTCGTCTATAGTTCTTGCAAATTTAAAGTAAGTTAGCTGGTGATTTTTTGTTTGAGCAACATGCTAGCTAGGGTGCATGTGCCTGTTGATTCAATATAATTGTTGAGCGTTCTTGCATTATTTACATGCTACAGTAGTTAATACACTCCTTTAAGATAATGTAATAGTGGAAAAAAAAAGTTTTTACAATCTATCGTCGTTCGCCAGACGACAACATCTGCTTCAGTTTGTGTTTATTAACCCTTTAGTTTAACTTCATCATGTAGCTTTTTTTGTTAACATTTAATTCATTAATAATCTAGTATGTGTTCATTTTCTGTCATAGTTTCTTAAAAATTAAGTTTTATTTGAGTGTTTTAATAAAAATTTCATTTTCATTGTGATGCGTAAGCCCCGCCCCTTTGATTACACGCCCCCGGCCCCGCCCAACCCTACCACCTTAACTAACACATTTTCTGCGGGAAACCCTGAGAGGTAGTGATAAACATGCAAACATCTATCTGTGGTGGTCCATTTTGATTTTGTGGCGGATTGACAAAGAAATAAAAGAATGTATGGGAAACACTGCATTCCAACGATGTTCGCTCCCACTTATTGCATGATGTCACAGCAATATAACGGCATGCCTATGAGTCTTTCTAGAAAAACACGATTATGCGATCGCATGATTCAACGCATAATCAGCCAAAGTGCCCATATTTATACAAGGGACGAATTTTTTTAAATATGCCGCACTTTCGCGGCATAAATTGCAGATTTCCGTGCGCAAAATATGCTGGGCTTGCATGATTTCATAATCACGGCATTTTCGTAGCAAAAATCACATATATCTTCGCAGAAAGTTTAATCTTCGCATTTAATTCACAAAAGCGCATAAGCCTGTTGCCATGGGGATGTTATAAAGTGACTTGATTATGTGACATGATGAACATCATTGAAAAGCTGCAAACAGTTTTTGCAAGTTCCCGCAATTTCATAGCATAAAATTGCATAAATATCCTGCATATTCCATTGCATATTTTAAGAAAACATGCCGCAAGATCAAGGACTTTTGCCCACAACAATCACAAAAAAACTCACGTTTTTCTGGAAGGACTGGCCTATAATCACTCCCACTCTGAAGTGGTACTAAACTTAATGGAAACGCTAACCGAGCCAAAGTAAGGTGAGCTGACACGACCCGACCTGACCCGATGGGTGCTATGCAATAGAAAAGCTCCAATGGAGTCTCAACCAAGATGGTACTAGAAAAGTATCAGCACTAGGTACTGTACACAGTGAATATACCCCCCAAAGTTAGCCGTACAGAGAGGTACCGAGTCTTACTATGCAGTAGAAAAAAGCACAAGTAGAAATACTTTCATAATGCACAATTACAAGCCTCGAGTGTTTTGTGTATATGGAACAAGAATATATTGAGTTGCGATCTCTCTCTCCCACACACAGTTCAGACACATACACAACAAACCAGTCCAAATCACTTTTAATCAATTATGCATGCAACCCATAACATTCCAGCACATTAGTAATGAAGAGTTTGAAGAGAAATGGAAACCATCTCTCCTGGCGTTCATTTGATCGCTCTATTACCAAAACATGCAAGGTTATCAAAAGCTCATCATGCACATCTGTACAGAAATATTTTATCTGGACCTTCGGCAAAAAACGTGTATTAGAAAATTCTTCAAAGCCGTTTTTCTAAACTTTTAAAGGGATCAGGATCGATCAGGAGCCCCATTCACTTCCATAGCATTATTTTCTCCTACTATAGAAGTGAACGGGGCTTATGATCGGTTTGGTTACAAACATTCCTCAAAATATCTTCCTTCGTGTTCTGCAGAACAAAGACATTTAAACAAGTTTGTAACTACATGAGGATGATTAAATAATGACCAAATTTTCATCCCTTTAAAAAAAATGTGTGGTGTCCAACAGTCCACAAATGCCTCTGATCAACATTCTTTTCATAATCTAAAACATTTTGATATATATAAAGTAAAAATGTAAGCGAAAATTTTTAATTTTATCCTTGTGTAAAGGGATAGTTCACCCCCCCCCCCCAAAAAAAATGTCATTATTTACTACATCATTGCATTTACTACTTCTTTGCTTTGCTGAACAGACAGGAAGAGATTTTGAGCAATGTTAAACCATTTTTGAGCACCAATGACTTCTATAATAGTATTTTTTCCTACTATGAAGGTAAATGGTGCCTATGTTTCCTGCTTCATTACAAATATCTTCCTTTGTGTTCATCATAACAAAGAAATGTATACAGGTTTGTAACAACATGAGGATGATTAAATGATGACAGATTTTTTTATTTTTGGGGGGTGAACTATCCCTTTAAAATACATTTTGTGGCGTCCAACAGTCCACAAACGCCTCTGCTCCACATTCTTTTCTAATCTAAAAAAGTTTCGTTACATATAAAGTGAAAATTTAAGCAAACATTTTTACTTTTATCCTTGTGTTAAAGGCATAGTTCACCCAAAAAGAAAAAGAAAATGCATTTATTACTTTTGCATTTATTACTAATTTGCTTTGCTGAACACAAAGGAAGATATTTTGAGCAATGTTTGAAACTAAACACTTTTGAGCACCAATGACTTCTATAATAGTATTTTTCCTACAATGAAAGTAAATGGTGCTTCCGTTTCCTGCTTCATGACAAATATCTTCCTTCGTGTTCTGCAGAACAAAGATATTTATACAGGTTTCTAACAACATGAAGATGATTAAATGATGACAGATTTTTCATTTTTGAGTTAACTTCCCTTTAAAATATTTTGTGGCATCCAACAGTCCACAAACGCCTCTGCTCCACATTCTTTTCTGATCTAAAAAAGTTTTGTTACATATAAAGTAAAAATTGAAGCGAAATATTTTAATTTTATTCTTGTGCTAAAGGCATAGTTCACCCAAAATAAAAATAAAAATGTCATCTATTATTACATCATTGCATTTACTACTACTTTGCTTTGCTGAACACAAAGGGAAGATATTTTGAGCAATGTTTATACCGTAACTAAACACTTTTGAGCACCAATGACTTTTATAGTAGTACTTTTTCCTACAATGAAAGTAAATGGTGCTTCTGTTTCCGGCTTCATTACAAATATCTTCCTGTGTGTGTTTTTTTTCTTTTTTTTTTGGGTGAACTATCCATTAAAAATACATTTTGTGGTGTCCAACAGTCCACAAGTGCCTCTGCCCTACATTCTTTTCTAATATAAAAAAGTTTTGTTACATATAAAGTAAAAATTTAAGCTAATTTTTTTATTTTATCCTTGTGTTAAAGGGATAATTCACCCTGCCAAACAAAAAAAAAATTATTATATATATATATATATATGTCATCATTTGCTACATCATTGCATTTACTACTACTTTGCTTTGCTGAACACAAGAAAGATATTTTGAGCAATGTTTGTAACTAATCATTTTTGAGCACCAATGACTTTTATAGTAGTACATTTCCTACAATGAAAGTAAATGGTGCTTCTGTTTCCGGCTTCATTACAAATATCTTCCTGTGCGTTTTTTTGTTTTTTGGGTGAACTATCCATTTAAAATACATTTTGTGGTGTCCAACAGTCCACAAGTGCCTCTGCCCCAAATTCTTTTCTAATATAAAAAAGTTTTGTTACATATAAAGTAAAAATTTAAGCGATTTTTTTTATTTTATCCTTGTGTTAAAGGGATAATTCACCCTGCCAAAAAAAATATATATATATATATTATAGTAGTACTTTTATAGTAGTACTTTTCCTACAATGAAAGTAAATGGTGCTTCCGTTTCCGGCTTCATTACAAATATCTTCCTTCGTGTTCTGCAGAACAAAGATATTTATACAGGTTTGTAACAACATGAGGATGATTAAATGATGACAGATTTTTCATTTTTGGATAAACTGTCTCTTTAATCACAGCGTGTGCTGAAAGTTTGATTGATGGCTTCCCGTCAAGTTTTGAGAACCTTCCAAAAACGTCTTGTGCTTCGATGGAGAAATTGGAATCTGACCTTTTGTACAAACATGCCCGAATGTTTTACGGGCACGAAATTGCGTACATTTCAACATTTGCCTTAAAATTGTGCAAAATCTGAAATTTTTCTTATATGTGTTAGCTTTACTTTTGTATGACATTTATATGAAATAAATCACAGCTTTTCTTTTTTGTTATAAGATAAAAAAAATTCGTTTCACAGGAGTGCAGTTATGCAACAGAATTATACATAGATATGAACTCATATGACTGCATATAAAGCGAAGTCTCTTGTGTTCTGACAGTGCACATATTATTACAGTTTGGTAATATTAGAGGCTTTGACCCCATGTCTTACATTTTAATGTGACAGCTTCGACTCGCCCTCTCAAAATAACCATCATCACTGTTAGCATAATCAACTCTGACAGCACCCCGCCTGCGCCTTGGCCGACTGTGAAGATGTTTTATGACGTGGGTGGACGTTCTCATGTGGTCGGCTGAAAGTTTTAATAAACGGAAATGCGGATGAAATGACAAAGGGCTGAGAACACGCCGGCTCTCGTTTCGGCTATCGCTATAATTGAATTTTACAGTCAATGCACAGCGTAACGGACGACCGTCCGGGGTTATCGTATATTAATGGGTAAACCAAGGCCGAAAACTGGTGTTGTCGATTGACTTATGTTTTCGAAGCTTTTCAAAATAATTAACCACGACTAAATGAATGTGTGTTTAAACTGAAATTAAATTAACATAAAATGCATAAACATTTTATAGTCACTTGCTATGACAGAGCACTCTTTAAATGTTTTTGATATATGACCATGGACCAGAAAAACATCAGGGTCCTTATGAAAAGTGATAAGGGTCTTTTTTTAGATTTATACATCATCTAAAAGCTGAATAAATAAGCGTTGGCGTATGGTTTGTTAGGATAGGACAAAATTTGGCCGAGATACAACTATTTGAAAATCTGGAATCTGGGGGTGCAAAAAATCAAAATATTTTGAAATCGCCTCTAAAGTTGTCCAAATGAAGTCTTTAGCAATGCATATTACTAAAGATGACAAATACATTTTTGATTATTTATGGTAGGATATTTACTAAATATCTTCATTGAACATGATCTTTAATATTTTTTGGCAAAAAATCAATAATTTTTACTGCATGCAAATTGTCATCAAGATGACCTAACATTTGTATTTCCCATATTAAAATATGCAAAGGGTACAGCGTGTGTCCCAGAATGCAATCTGCTCGAATCAATGTTTCAGTGTTATGAATGATTTATTGTTTGATCGAAATGCAAAGCAGCAGAATAACCATCTATTAATTTAATAAGTGAAACACTGACATGCAATGTAAGGAGGTCATGTGACATCAATGCAGGTTAATACTATTTAAAACATGTATCAGTACATACTATCTATGTGTACGGTTTTGCATTCTAATAATAAAAAATAGTTAATGGTATTGGCCTATATAAAATAGCAAGCAAATATTTAATAAACCACAAACCAGGTTTACCAGCAGTGGCGGCCGGTGACTTCTTTTTAAAGGGGGCACGATGTCACAACATGTATTTAGCCCCTCATGTGTGTGGCTTGTCATGTCAAAATATTTGTTCGGCGCATCATGTAAAGTTACGCCCATCACGTGTTATGTCAAAATAAGTGCCTGCTGCAGATGCTTCGAAGGGGTTTATGATAAAAGAGACCCTCATGTTTGCCAGATACTCGCTTAAAGGGACACTCCACTTTTTAGAAAATATGCTAATTTTCTAGCCCCCCCTAGAGTTAAACATTTTATTTTTATCGTTTTGGAATCCATTCAGCTGATCTCCGTGTCTGGCGCTAACACTTTTAGCATAGCTTAGCATAATCCATTGAATCGGATTAGACCATTAGCATTGCGCTAAAAATAACTGAAGAGTTTGGATATTTTTCATATTTAAAACTTGACTCTTCTGTAGTTACATCGTGTGCTTACTAATAAGACCGACGGAAAAATTAAAGTTGCGATTTTCTAGATATGGCTAGGAACTATAATCTCATTGTGGCATAATAATCAAGGACTTTACTGCCGTAACATGGCTGCAGAAGGCGCAATGATATTACGTAGTGCCCGAAAATAGTCCCCTGCCATTGAAAGTTACTAAGGGGACTATTTTCGGGCGCTGCGTAATATCGTTGCGCCTCCTGCAGCCATGTTACGGCAGTAAAGTGCTTGATTATTATTACAGAATGAGAGTATAGTTCCTCCTAACCATATCTGCCTAGAAAATCACAACTTTTAATTTTCTGTCGGTCTTATTAGTAAGTACACGATGTAACTACAGAAGAGTCAAGTTTGAAATAGGAAAAATATCAAAACTCTTTGGATATTTTTTTGCCCGATGCTAATGGTCTTACCAGATTCAATGGATTATGCTAAGCTATGCTAAAAGTGCCAACGCCAGACACAGAGATCAGCCGAATGGATTCCAGAATGATAAAAACAATGCATGATGCAGATAGGTTCACATGATGCACCAAACAGATATTTTGACATGACGAGCAACACACCAGACACATATTTTGAATTCACGCCCCTCGGAAGAGAAGTCACCAGCCGTGTGTATGTGTATTACATGTACATATATAGCAGGTAGTTAGGTTAGTTAAAAAGATAAGAAATCATTTTAGGATTTTGAAGACAAACATTCAATTGGAATACTACGGAGCCCTGCTAGGGTCAGGTGTGGAAAAACTAAAAGTCGTTTGTAAACTGTTCCCTCGGATTACTAAACCGTGCGCACGGATTACTAAACTGTGCCCTCAGTTTTACAATCTGTTTTACGCACGCTTTTGCAATCCGTTCTCACAGTTTTGCATTGCCTACTGGATTAGCCCCTCCCTCATTTTAGAAATCGCTTTGTTGCTTTTATTCATGCTTTCCAAGCTTGCTATTAATGTTTGATATTTTCAGGAAATTAATAAAGTTTTAACTGTGTTAAGCTGTTTTATATGTTCCTAACTGGAATGATGCACAATGCAAAAAAACAAACAACTAGTGAACTATTGCATTTTGAAAAGAACTAGGATGATATTTAAATTTCAAGTTTCCTTAAAATAGAATACTTAATTTTACACTTTAACTTTAAAAAACTAATTTTTAACTAATTAAAGACTATCAAGCCATTGTTTAATTTAAAAAAAAGAAAACTTCAAATAAACAAAAATCTGATGCTTAGATGAGTATCTCATAAATAGGATATAGAGACGGATACATGATTCTTTCCAAATAATTGGCCTGGTTTCAAGTAAGCGGAGATTGAAAGATCACCCACAGTGAAAATGTTTTTCTCTCAGAAGAAAAAACCCCTGTGGTTTAGTTGAAAACGCTGCAGGTGTCTGCTATGGAGATAAGAGGAGAAAGCATCTCAGCGGTGAATGTATAGCACCCTCTAGTGAACAAACATAGACAGTGTCACGGATTTACATAATGGCTTTCCATAATCCTTAACTTTACATTGTTTCACTTTTTAAATGCTGTTTTCTTGTTTTTATTTTTTCCAAACTGCCCGTAAATCTAGTTTTGCATATGGTCTATTGTTGGGTTTTAAGATGAAATGTTAAATGATCATTTGTAAATTAGGATAAAGCATCTCCTAAACAAATAATAAAATGAAAATCATAGTTAAAAGTAAATGTATGTAGACAGTATCCTTAAAACAAAACTCTCAGCAGTGACCGATGCAAAACGCGAGACTTCGAAACCTGCATTTTAATGCATGCTGCCAAGCGAACAACTTTAAATATATACAGCTAATATTCTGTACAATAAAACACCTGTCATTATGTTAGATGCAGCCTTCAACTTATCGAACAGGCTTTCATATACATACTTAAAGGAATATTCCATTTTCTTAAAAGAAAAATCCAGATAATTTACTCACCACCATGTCATCCAAAATGTTGATGTCTTTCTTTGTTCAGTCGAGAAGAAATTATGTTTTTTGAGGAAAACATTGCAGGATTTTTCTCATTTTAATGGACTTTAATAGACCCCAACATTTAATACTTAACTCAACACTTAACAGTTTTTTTCAACAGAGTTTCAAAGGACTATAAGCGATCCCAAACGAGGCATAAGGGTCTTATCTAACGAAACGATTGTCATATTTGACAAGAAAAATAAAAATATGCTCTTTTATACCACAACTTTTTGGTCCAGCGCGACTTAACATAAATGTGTAGTGACGCAGGGAGGTCACGTGTTACATATATAAAACGCAAATTTATGGACCATTGTAAACAATAAACTGACACAAAGACATTAATTAGTATCAGTTGACATACAACAACGTCGGAACGGTCCTCTTTCTCGACACTTGTAAACACTGGGGCGGAGTTTCGCGTTCGTTTTCTGTGACATCTTGACGTCATAACGTATTGCGTGAGGTCACCTGGCACATCACGACCGGATCTAGACGAGAAGTTGTGGTTTAAAAGTGCATATTTTTTTATTTTTCTTGTCAAAAATGACAATCGTTTCGCTAGATAAGACACTTATGTCTCGTTTGGGATCATTTATAGTCCTTTAAAAACTCTGTTGAAAAAAACTGTTAAGTGTTGAGTTAAGTGTTAATTGTTGGGCTCTATTAAAGTCCATTAAAATTAGAAAAATCCTGGAATGTTTTCCTCAAAAAACGTAATTTCTTCTTGACTGAACAAAGAAAGACATCAACATTTTGGATGACATGGTGGTGAGTAAATTATCTGGATTTTTCTTTTAAGAATATGGAATATTCCTTTAATCTGAGATGAAATTCAATGCAATGAAGGTTTACACGCTACAGGATTCCCACCGCAAGTCAAATTCCCTGACTTTTCCCTGACCAAAGCTGAATTTCCATGCACCGTGAGTTTATAAAAATGCAGCTTAAATGCATTAAATGAATAAACGGTGCCAATAAACAGCTGCTTATATTGTAGTCAGTGGAGGCTTGGACCCGAAAATTTTATTCCTTACGTTAACAAGTGGATTTTGATGAATAGAAACTAAAATTTAAAGCAAATCCCTGATATTCCATCACTTGGACAAAAAATATAAAATTCCCTAACTTTCAATGTCTGGAAAAGACCTTTGATATTCCAGAAATTTCATGACCCGTGGGAACCCTGACTCTATATCCATTTGTGTTTACTAAGAATCAAACCCATGACCTTGCGACTGCAATCACTTGACAGCTTATTAAGATCTACAGGATTAAGTAAAAATAACAGACAGATTTTAGCCGTCCAGGAATGGAGTTACCCTAATCTGCCATAACAAGTTTGTTTTGACCACTTGAACCGATGAGCTCCATCAAAACATGTTAAAACCCCTGATCGCATCTCAAAGAGATGAACTCTTTGGTAAACGAACAAGTCTCCCGAAAACATTTTGATGCATACCAACCTCGCTGAAACTGGAAAGCGTGGTGTTTAATGGCAAGATAATCATCATCCAAGTACATTTCTAGCAAAGCATCTGTCTATGATCACAAACCAAAATGAAATGATGGGTCACGCAGCACGACAATGACCTTAATCGTGAACAGAGCGAATATCTGCACGACTGAGAGGGCCAAATCAAAGTTCTGACCTCCGTGTGATTGATCTGTTGTGAAGTTTGAGCTTGGACCATTCGAACAAGTCATACTAAAATCTACATGAACTGAAACCACAAACTGGCGCAAACTGCTGATTAGGTTTAGGTTATTGCCAGTAAACTCGAAGTTCACATTTTTCCTTTTGTCCATATTTCCAGATTTGTGCAATAACATCATGGCATTGTAAAATACAGCTGTTTTGATTTATCACAATGTATATGAAGATCAGTTCACATTTTGGAAAACGCATCAATGTCATTCCAAAGGGGTTCATCTTAATGTTCAAGTGTGGCCAAAAATGGGAATTCTGTCATCGTTCCCTCGTCGTTCCAAATGTGTTTGCTGTTATTGTTTTCAGTGGAACACGAATAACGAAACTGTTACATAGCTTTGTTACAGAGCTGTATTTTTAACATCTGTGGTCACAATAACTCATTGCATGACAAAAGCTTCTGAAAGAATCCTTTAAAATTTCGATCTCTGTTCCACATTAAAATACATTCAAATTAAAACGCTACAAACCCAGCGAACACGCATACTGATAAAAAATGTACACCTGCCAAATGCAAACATGTATTTAAATAATATCAGCACTTTCGTTTTTCTTACTACACTTGTTGAACAATACTGCATTTACATTTGCATAAATGCATTTGGCACTTTTATCCTGAATAGTGCAATACAAAGTATACATTTTATCATTACATGTATTTCCTGGGAATCAAACCGATCACTTTTGCGTTGCTCGCACAATGCTGTACCACCTGAGATACAGGAACAGGTATATCCTAAATGTTTATTGTGCTTCTGTGTGTATTGTATCTTTTGCCGGTTGTATTCTCGAAAATGAACCGTGAAAAGCGAAAGGCTTAAAAGACACGGCAAACTTTTCCAATTACATCCTCATATTAAAACCATTAGCTCTATTTTCAACTGTTTGTTCCAATGCCGAGCAGAAACATCTCGTAAACAAGTTCACTCGAAAGGTTTCTCACAGCTGATTAAAGTTACCACCGACTCTCTTAAATACTAATGAGGAAAATCTATTGCAGAGACGTGAACCATCCCAGTAACTTAATGTTAAAAAGAAAATATTCTGAAGCATTGTTTCTATAAAGATGTGTGCATTAAAACAACTGTTTGCAACTGTACCTTTAAGACCGCTTTATGTTAATGACCTGTAATGTGAGCGGTTAACCACCGTAAGTGTAAAATGAGCAGCACATGTTGTTAAAACTGAACAGATGTGTAAATGTGGCCATATTACCTAGTCTTATGAGTTAAAGGGATAGTTCACCCAAAAATTAAAATTCTGTAATCACTAACCCTCATGTTGGCGGAACTAAGTTAATAATCGATTATCAATTAGTTGGTGTGTGACGTCACCACCGACGGACAGCTGACACGCACTTGGTGTATACAGCCGTGCGCTTATAATTAAAGTTAGGTGCTGTTTCTTCATACAGCATGAGCTCAAAGTCGCGCTTTTTCTTCTCACCGTGCGACCAGCTTGGTTAAAAGCAAGGCAGCGTTGCAAAGTCCTCAGCGTTTCGGCGGAGTTCTGAATTTGGCTGCTTTTAAACCGTTTCGTGCAGGTTGATGTTTTTCTGCGGGTTAAAGATGGAAGGATTTGGTTTAGTAGTTGTTGGCCTGTGAATAGTCATCGGGATGCTTTGGACTCATTTTGAATCAGTGTTGTTTTGGTCAACGATGACGATAATGAAATGATTTTGTTGACGCATCTTTTTTTATGACGATAACGCGACGATGAATAGCTAAAAAAGGATCTAAGGTGACTAAAACATGACGAGACGCTTTCGAGATTCAGTTGACGAGACGGAACGAAAATGATTATAAGTCTGAGGTTCAGAATGCATGTCATTTATGCCTATTTGGGTGAAATCTGTCTGTTTTTAGCAAAAAGTATTAGCAATGCTGCCGCTTCCTTTCCTTGTTTTGGGTATGCCCACCACCCGGCTGCCGCCACGCACCAGATTTCACACAACAACAACACACCTGCGGCTGTGGCGAGTTCAAAGGACCCTGGCGGTGACGGCAATAAATGGAAACGACAAGATGATTTATGGACATACTTTCAGTATAATCCATCAGAAAGAAAAATGGAATGCATATTGGGAGGCGACGGTAAATGTGGCCACAAACTCGGTGGAAAGAATTCCACCAACTTCAAGCAGCACCTGAAGGCTCATCATGCTGCTATTTTTTTAAAAGTAACTAGCAAGTCACGCTGTTAACATATCATATATATTCAATTTAACTTGACAATCAACCTGTGACACATTTCATGGTAAGCTTAAAGTTTACATGTATCTACTTGTCAAACCTTAGCCCATTTCTAATACTTTTTAACCTAAATTAATTTGTTAAAGACTACTTTTTAATACTAAAATTTACTAAAACTTGACTAAAACCTTTTTGCGTTTTTGTTGACTAAAACATGACTAAAACCATTTTTGCGTTTTCGTCGACTAAAACAGTGGTTCCCAAACTTTTTCAGCGTGCGGCCCCCCTTGTGTATGGTGCATTCCTTCGCAAGAAAATTTGTGACAAAAAACTGGTCTAAACTCAACATTTTACTAAAACACATATTAAATTATACAAAAAAGTAGTGCTTTTGGTTAGTAGCCTTATTTTTTATGTTTAATTACACAGATTTCATGATAAATTAATGTATTTTATAAAATGTCATAAAACTGGGGCCCCCCTGGCACCATCTCGCGGCCCACCTGGGGGCCCCGCCACCCAGTTTGAAAACCCCTGGACTAAAACATGACTAAAACCATTTTTCTGTTTTCGTCGACTAAAACATGACTAAAACCATTTTTGCGTTTTGGTCGACTAAAACATGACTAAAACCTTTTTGTGTTTTCGTCGACTAAAACTTGACTAAAAACTTTTTGCGTTTTCATCGACTACAACTTGACTAAAACCTTTTTGTGTTTTCGTCGACTAAAACTTGACTAAAACCTTTTTGCGTTTTCGTCGACTAAAACTTGACTAAAACCTTTTTGCGTTTTCATCGACTACAACTTGACTAAAACCTTTTTGCGTTTTCATCGACTACAACTTGACTAAAACCTTTTTGCGTTTTGTCGACTACAACTTGACTAAAACCTTTTTGCGTTTTCATCGACTACAACTTGACTAAAACCTTCTTGCGTTTTCGTCGACTAAAACTTGACTAAAACCTTTTTGCGTTTTCATCGACTACAACTTGACTAAAACCTTTTTGCGTTTTCATCGAATAAAGCTTGACTAAAACTATCAAGTTTATAAGTGACTAAAACGTGACTAAAACTAAAAAGCATTTTCGTCCAAAAGACTACACTAAAACTGAAAGGGCTGCCAAAAACAACACTGTTTTGAATGGCCATTGGGGTGGTTTTGTTACATGGATCTGGCAACCCTGACAGGAAAATGACGCAAGGAAAAGTGCAATTTATCATAAAGGAAAAGAGCAATTTATCATTTGTCCTTTAATATAAGTGAGTTTAAGCAGTACTAAACTGCAACGGAGAAGCAAACCGAGCCCAAGTAAAGCGAGCTGGATCGCATTGTGCCGAGCCACATCGCAGCACCCAATGGAAAAGCGCCAGTTGACTTCCATATTAGTATAAACACATACTATGAAAGTCAGTGGGTAACATCAATTTTCATTTTTGGGTGAACTATCCCTTTCATTTTTTTACACATAAGTCCAAAAATGTCTGGAAGAGGACCCTCAATGGTCAAAGGTTATTTTCGGTTTTATACATGTGATAGCATTATACATATTATCTTGATTTTCCATTGATTCCAATCTATTTTCCATGATCTTGGGAACTCTGACCACTGGAAAATTTGACTCCCCAGTCAAGACTGTACATATGAAACAGATAACTTATGTGAAAAACATGTCAATCAGAAAGATCAATTCCCTGGAATTTAACCAGGCTAAGAACACAAAAATCATCTATCTGACTCCATAACCAAAACGTCTCCCATCCTAATAATTTCAGTCTCTTACCTGTCATGGAGTTCTCAGAGGTGCTCAGCTGTTCCCTCAGTTTGTCCACATCATCCGGATGAACCTGTTCAAACAGCGTGCTGCCGAACCACTCGGACTGGGGGTGATTCAGGACGGGAGTCACGGAGTCGGACACGTAGATGACGCGACCTGTCTCAGCCGCCACCACGAACAGAAAGCCATCAGCTGCCTCAAGTATCAAGTGTTTTAGTTCCTGTCGCAGTCAAAACAGAAGTGTCCAAAGAAGTTTAAGCGAATTCTATAAAATGTCATTACTACTACTTCGTTACAGTTTCTTGACTATGGAGTTGCTAGCAATATGCTCTGAAAATTAAGATAGGAAAGTTAACTTTGCCGTCTGAAAAAAGTAGGTTAGTAACTGACGAGTTGCCACCCCAAAAAAATTTAATAAATCACAAATCTGTTCTGATAGGGTCATGAAAGTACCTTTACTACATTAAATACAGGTTCACTTGTGACAGGGATATAAATATGGTACTTGCTGCATTGCCAATGCAAAATGTGGGTCCTCCTAAAGTTATTCAACAACCACCGGTATAAATCAAAATGATGAGATCTCGACACACCTGTTCGGTAAGAAAGGATGGTTTGTACGCTCCATCGGTCGATGTGTTTCCCGTTCCCCTCATGGACTTCATGTGTGAGACCGCCATACGAAGGATAGTCAGCTTGTCTGGTTTCCTTGCCAACGCGCTGCAAGTGGGCACCATATCCGACAGCTCTGTGATGTACTGGGTCATCTTATTACGCCGGCGGCGCTCAATCTCGCTGTGGTTCTCTCTGGACGTACAAAGTAACAGTTCGTCTATTATTAGCTTGTAATGACAGATACAACACTGAGCAAAAGTTTGAATGTTTAAGAGATCACAGGTACTGTGAAAGTATGATAAGTGATGCTGTAAGTACTGATACGTCAGTACCAAGACCATAATAAAATAGAACAAAACTAAAGCCTGGAGCATAGTTCGTTTTTGTTTTACGTGTATGCAAGCGTATGGAAGGCACAGCCTTGTAAAGAATCATTTATTTCACTTGTTCGAAGCATTGCGACAAAATCCAATATCTCTCCTGGTCTACATACTACATGCTCCTGTACGTACAAAGTATATTGTACGTACATTGTGCCCATACTGTTTTGATGACAAAATTTGCGTCACTGTACGTGGACCCTCGCATACGCATAAAAACTGAACTATACTTCAGGCTTTAGTCTGCTTTAGCATGTGTTGTACAGCATAAAGAATAATTGTTACTGACAACTAACAACTTTTAAGCGCACACACTAACACACCTCAGGCACAATTTATTTTTTGCATTTTAAAATGCCCAATTTGAGATTTTAATGTAACCACATCAATAATGTTGAATGTAAATAATAAACTGAATCTAAACACTGGAGACAAGTCTGTCAATATTAAGAAATTAAATGTCACAGTCTATTAAGTAATTAATATCAAATAAAAAGAATGAGTTATCAAACAATATTAACAATAAAACACTCACAGCCTTAAAATGGACTGACCGATTTTTTTATTACTGGCTGTGTATTGAAATAATTGCTTGAATAATTAGTATTTTCTTGTGTTATATCAGTTCTACTGTTACCAATAAATTACTTTAAATGAATGCTATGAATTCAATACTGGATAGTTAAGAGTTAAATTACTTTGAAAATCCTTTAAAGCATTGTTTGCATAATTAAAACATACATACATATTGTTTTAATTTAATAAGCTAATCTTTCAATTAATCTTTACAAATAAAGCTGCAATCCGCAACCTATTGGGGGTAAAAATTAAGGAAAATCAATTAAAACAGTGTTTATAACTTTTGGCCAATTCACAACGGCAAGTGAAAAATAATGGGTCTCGTTGACTAATAATTTGACACATTTGAATTTCCCAAGAAAATTTTCATGTAATTTACACAGAAAATGTTTAGAGCAGTTTGTCACAGACGCAAAATAGCTTAATAAAATCTGTGATTAAATGTATTATTGGTAATAACATGGACATTTACATTACGTTTAGGCTACATTAGGCATTAAGCAGATGCTTGGAGCGAGAAAGCAAAGCGTGAAGTTTGTCATTATGCCCATCTTCTAGTGTAGAAAAAAATAATATAGCCTATATAATAATGTGTAATATAATAATAAAAATTATAATAATGAAAATATTATGATATAAAATATAATCATGTAAATATTATGTCAACATTATTATATAAATTATAATAGTATTTGATTATAGCATATGTGTGGTACTAGTTGTATTTTTTATACATTTAAAAGAAATTTAGGTCTGAAAGTTTTAGTTAAAATCAATGATTTGTTCGAAAAAACATCCATATGCACAATTTATGCACAAATGTGTGCGTATGCATGCTTAGTGAATGAGACCCATTGTTTTGTAATTTGATCGGGGTGAACGCCTTTTTTACGCATTTTATGCCTTCCGTCTTTGTAACGTTTTGTCACATCTGTAAACAGATGGTGAAGAGTTTAAATGCAAATTTCCAACAGACAGTAAGTGTTTCTGGATAAAAATAGATCTGACTCCTGTAAATACACTCTTGAGACAATAGTATTAACACTACAATGTGGTAACAAACACATTTAGAAAAGTTTTGGGGTCAGTCAGTGGCCATGGGCGGGGCTTTATCAGTGTGATGTCACATTAACAAGAGAATCAAAACGGCCTGTCTATTGAGACCGTTTTTTTATAATGGGGATTAAGAAAGAAGGATAGGGTGGATTTTTTGGTTCTTGCAATATGATTCATGTCGAACATTTATGTTTTAATTGAAGCAGAACAAATGCAGCAGAAATCAGAAATCAGATTTATCTGCACAGAGTAGCGAGGCGAAACTAAACAAATGTTTAGAAAATTACTGCAAATATCTGCAATTTTATGCTTTAAACAGAGATGGCGATAGAGAGGGAAAAGTTACGGATTGCAGCTTTATAAAGTGTGTTCAATAGCACATTGCTATGGAATAAAAAGTTGGTAAAGACATGAGGAAATTTTCACTTTCATTTCATCGATATACAACAAACTAAAAAAAAAAATGTTGCGCTTCAACCAATTAAAGTTCAATTGTTACAGGTGCGCAGAGCCAAAAAATGAAAAATAAATAAATAAAAATGTAATTGAAAGCAAGATAATTGCTAGCCGCACACTAAATTCAAAGTCATAAAACAATCAAACATATTTTTATTATTTTATAAACTACAAGTTCAAAAGTGAATTTAAAAACTTTTCCTCTTTCTGCCCTATGCACAAAATAATAAAAAGACGTTTTTTTGAGAGTCTGGATTGAAGTCAGTCAGCGGCTAGGAATCCTCTTGTTCGCAATTGTCAACGATACTGAAATGTTCTACCTATATCTGCCCTCCTTTACTTAGACATTATACGCTAAAACTTCAACAAAAAATACTAAATAGAGAATTATGAATTTTACATACGTCAACGATGGCATCTGGGACTTGCGTGCTCTGAAGATATGAAAAATACGTATGTTTGCTACAGTATATCAAAATAGCACTAGGCAAAGATATCAGTATGAACTGATCTACAACAACACTGAACTGATCTCAAACTAATCTGGCTTTTTGGTTCATTTTCCTGACTTCAAGGGACTTCATAAAAAATGCTGTCAGATCTTTTAAGCGGAAAATGAGAACCTACTACAGTATTGGTCTGCGGAGAGCAATGGCTCAAGGAAACTGCACATATTTTGGATGAGCGCATCAGCCGAGGATAATTAAACTATAACTCAACAGGGTCGGACATATGAGGCCAAGCTGAGCGAATGATGTTGAATCCTGTAGGTGGCAGGTGGGGCTACTGCCTACCCCGATTTCTAGCTATCCTGAGGGAGCATCTATGAGATAGCCCTACCTGGCATAACGTTCCTTATCACCTGGAATTTGATCGTCATCATACCTGTAAGAGAAAATGCAGTGATGAGAAATATCATTAGGAAATTGCCTGAAACGTGAACGTCAGATGCATTTTTACTACAAAAAATTGCATATATTGCATCTGAGCTCTGTGTGTGTCTTTATATTATACTTGTTTTTGTTTAAAAATGGAAATAAAATCATGAAATGTGATCATTGGTCATGACTGGATGAAGACAAAACAAAAAACAAACTCAACATTTTAAGGTATCTGTATCCCAAGATATAAACTCACTAATAGCAAAAATGCCTCATAAAATGAAGCAGTAATTGATGAATATTTTTTGAAAGATAAAAAAATGTGGGCTCACATTACAGTACTGTATATAAAATAGCCCTTATATTAGTATGTATGGCAAGCCTTTAATGGTTAAAGGGACAGTACACCCAAAAATAATCTATCTATCATTATTTACTAATTCTAAATCTAATTGCGCTTGCTTTTTTATTACATATGTTCTTTAAATGAGAATTACTAAATAATTATTTTTATTTGGGGGGCAGAATTTGCTGGATTGACTCCTCCATGTCCAGTAGGGGGCAGTATCTCCATTGCAATGCAAGAGCTAACAGTGTAGGATCTTTACCGTCAGCCGCAGTGTAAATATGGATACAGCTCCTTTACAAAGAAAATGAACTGAAAGGAAACCATAAGTTGAGGACAACAAAACATGAGATGTTTTGAAATGGCACAAATTTTCTTGCACTGCTGAAAGACATCAATAGAAAACAGAACAAAAGGACATGATGTATGGGGCTAATTTCATTCAAATGTGTCAAATGTTTACCTTGAAAATCTGCTGGGTCCTTCACCGTCCTCGTCGTCGAAATCCATTCTAAAAAGAAAGAGAAACCAAATAAGCAACTCTTATGTACGGCAACAACACTTTGCTTAAAGAAAAATAATACAGAAATAACATAAAACTGAAACAAACGGCACAACCCAAAATAAAACTGACATTGGAAGCCAACAAAAAACGGAATAATGGAAGCAAAAGCCAATTGCAAACACTTAACACAAGCCAATCAAAACAGACGACAGCAAACATTTAACATAAGCCAATCAAAACAGACAACAGAAGCCAATCACAATCTCTAAAAAAGCAAAACTCAATCACAAACAGAAAACATCTCTTACAATTCATACAATCCCCTATCAAATATGGTCAACATGGTTAACATGCAATGAAACATCACAGTACAAGAATGCAAAATCGACCTTATTCACAGTACATGGCATGCTACGTTCAATTCAAAGTTTTCGAGAAACAGTACAGTTGATTCAACATGTCATACTATCTTACAAACTTAAAAGAAGAGTTTTCTGAAATAAACAATTGAAAATGTACAGTAGTTTTATTAGCCTCGCTTTATTCATGTCAAATTAAAGATGGCGTCCCTGGCTGCGTCCGAAACTGCCTACTTCCATACCATATAGTAGGCTAAAAGCGAGTAGTATGTCCGAATTCATAGTATTCGAAAAACAGTACGCAAAAAGTACCTACTACTTCCGGCAAGATCCCGAAGTGTTCAATCGATGGACACTTGCTATCTTGTGATCCCCAGGAGAGAAGTTATCCAACGACGTAGAAGACGGAGGGGCATTTTTTTTAATGAAAAATGCCCAAAACAATAACGCAGCTTTATTCAAATGCAAACATATATTAAACAGCTGTCCCCTGTGGTTAAATTGCGCTGGCTTAAAGGGACAATAAGTAGGATTTACCCCATCTAGTGGTGAAATTGTATTTTGCATTCAAACGAACATTGCTCTCTAGCGCCTCGCTTTTCCAAATGCGTGCTGCAACTACGGTAGCGGTTATGTAATCATTGATCTCCTTGTCCGTTGCACGTTGGTTCACGTGTTCTGAATGAAAACGCATTGTGGGAACGCGTTGGTAGGTTAGTGCTTTTTGTCCCTCTCTGCTATTATAGTTTATCCGTATGGCGGAATGACATGGAAGCCTCGTTGGACTTACCCGTTCAATGTAAGTAAAGATAAAAAATTCTAAGCTTACAAAGAAAAGTCAGATCACTGTCAGAGGTCATTTGACACCAACGAGGACATATTTATGAATAAAGACATTGATTTTGATTAATAAAACACTTAAAACCCTACTTACTGTCCCTTTAACATCATTCCAGTTGACGACTAACCTGTTGTTATGACGACGTATGTCACGTGATGTATTAACATGGATGATCTAGTACATCTGAATTAATTCGTACTATCCATATAGCGCCTACTGTCACAGTATGCGATTTCGGACGCAGCCCTATTGTCATACATGAAAGTTTGTAGCATGGTTATGTGAGGACAATGTCATACCCAGAGAACAAAACCTTCTCATGTTATTGTGTGGACAGGTGAAGTGTGTTTTCCATGGAAACTACCTAATGCTTATGGACAATATACTACATGTGAAGTAAACACAACAGCAGAACATTAGATGAGCAATATAAACGATTAATGTTTTAGTCTAGTAGTCGTCAATTTACATTTCTTAAAAAAATCTACATATCTGTTATAAAATTATAAACAGATCCTTGTTTATTGGTTTCCATAGTAGGAGTGGTAGATTAAAGCCACAATATGTAAGATTTTTGTAATAAATATCCAAGAACGTCTTGCACAGTGTGATATATTTCATAGACATGTGTACTTACGTTATTCCAACAGTCCCCAAGTATTTGAAAATCCAGAGATATTCCTATTTTAAAGCAACACTATGTAGTTTCCATGTAAAAATGACTTACAGCTCCCCCATGTGGTTGAAAAGCGCAACAGTGCCTGGTATCAGACACTCTTCTGCAAGCAGGGGGAGGGGCGGGGCTGTGTGCTCTACCCTCCACTGCCACTTTCAGAGTGTGCTTGTAGCAGCTAGGAGGCTGCTCAGGTTGCAGCAACAGTACACTTTGTCCAGTTAAAAGTTGTTCTATCACTGAAATAATTTTAGAGACATTATTTAAAGGTAAAAAAACTACATAGTGTTGCTTTAAACAATGCCTTTTTACTTGTCTCCCATGTAATTGTCACCCTTTGGGTGACTTGTTATCTGCACTAGGGGTGGGCACTGGGCAATATGACCAAATTACAATAGGATTCATTTTATATTATGATAATGAAATATTATTTTTCTTTTAATAAGGCTTTTATGTTATTAAAATCTTTAATGCCATAGAATTTTCATAATTCTCATAAAAAACTTATACAAGCATAAAAAAGAAGACAAAAAACTCAAGCTCACTGAAGATAAACAGTCAGTGATGAAATAAGGATAATAATAATGTATATGTATATGTATATACATTTCAGCAGTAACAACAAAAACAAACGGCTTTTGTGGAACAAATGTAACTTCTGGTAAACTCCACAAAGAATCAATTACAATAGAGTCATATAACAAATATCCACAGTTTCTGGTTGTGGAAACTAGATTATACAAATGCGGATGTGGCGGTTATACAGCATCTAGCATGCAGCTATTGTGCCTTGCAGCTAATTCATTACGATGGTATAAAATAATGTGATCAAACATAAAAGGTAATAAATAATGTATCGATTACCTCAGTGAACATGATTAGTGAATTCCATACGTCTCTAGATGTGAGGAGACGTCTCTACATCTCCCATCGTTCCACTCTTCTTCATAATGTCATTAAAGACTACCAAAACACACTTGTAGCCAATCAGCAGTAAGGTGCGTGTTTACTAACCGACATTGTTGCCTGGGTTGTGTATGTGTGGGGCGGGTCTATCAAAAGAAGGTCCAGATTCTATTGGGGTAGGGGCGTGTTTGTTTAGGTGATTTCAAATGTCAACATTGGCTTTCAGAAATCATGCACCCTGCCTTTAGGCTTTGCCTTTATTGTGTTATGGTGAAATAGCGACCTCTAGTGATGAAAATCCTACATATTGTGCCTTTAATATACAGTACATCATACATTAAAAAGGTCCTAAATATGTACCATTTATACCAAAATAGCAACTTATTTTGGGGTATGGCCCCAGTGACTATTTTTTGACCAATAGTGGCCTCTTAAGAGTGGTATAACACCCAAATACAGCTTATTCCAGCTAAATAAAACTTAAGCACTCTGAAAGTCTGAAAATATCAGATTTTTAAACCTTTTAGTTTTCTGTGACAGTAAACACCAGGCAAATAAATCGGCCAAACTTTTCAGTTTAGGACTTGCTGACGTCAAACACTTTGATAACTCTGTGCCCACAAGATTCAATGAATACCCAAATATATCGGTACTGTCAGTGCTTTGACTTGGTCAATAAAAAAATACATGAGATGAGATAAGCTTTACTAGCTTACTGTTTTCACAGGTTTCACAAAATATTTCTTTCTTATTATCTAATATTTGTATCATTCTTCTAGCCATTTAACTTTCATTATCTGACGTATTTATGAGTAAAACTGGATTTTGATGTAAAAAAAATACAGCAGATTTGATCCTTTTGATAGGATCATAAAATACTTCATACCACAGAGGAAGGCAGATGGTTGGAGAGGAGAGGTTAGAAATAATCATTTCAGAGAAGCAAGTTAGTACATTCTGATGAAAGATTAGACAGTAAAACCTCTTAAAAATAGCAAAATCTAAAGTTAAAAAAATATTTGTATTGTAATTAAAAAGTATAACCATAAACAATACATGGTGAAATAAAAGAAATCAGACCTAGCAGGAATATTTTTAAATTGAATGCAGAGAGTAGTAATGCTGAACATAATAAGTTGCTATTTCTCACCCTGCTGATCTCCGCTTGCCACCTCGTCCTGGCATGGCACCCGCCATCTTGACTTGGCCCGCACCTACCACCCCGCCTGGCATGGCTACCGGTCCAGGAAGATCCGTGCCCATTTCCGAAAGCCAAAAAATATATTTACAGTTAGTCGCAATCGCAATTTTTGTTTTTATTTACACTTAATATTACACTGCATCTTAGCCAAGTATACAGTAACAAATTTCAAGTAACGTTTGGTGCTTATCAAGCATGCATTTACTCTTTTGGGAATGGAAGTATAAAAACTTTGACCAACGAAATATAGATTTAGTTATTGCATTACTTTTAGTTCTAATATGATCGTCAGAGTTTACGATCATGTTTGACTGAATCAGACCGAAAGAAAGACTTATTAACGATTTGAACATACTGTAAATTACAGAGTAACAACATAGTCTTTGCAATGGAAACTTTCTTATCTTACAAGATCAATATTTTGGGGCGAAAAAGTACAATAAATTCAGAAGATCAGAAGATTGACATCATTTTTAAATTAATCACCATTCAGTTATACACATATAGTCACAAATACACAAGTTTTGTATAGACCTCTTCACAGTTCACGTCACAGCTGGTTCCCACTGCGCATTTCGGGGTCAGAAAAGTCATTACAGCAGATTGAGTTGCGTATTATTCGGTATCGTCAAAAACGCCTACTTGCGTGGCGAGCTTTAACCTAGATGGTAATATTGTACAACTGATGCAAATTAGTGTAACCAATTAAACTTACTTTACATTAATAAACGTTGTAGTGCATTTTGGCCACACAAATGAATCTAGTTAAAAAGCTGTATTAAAAGTGAAGATGGAAGAAAGAAATATAGTAAAAACATGCTATGTACTTTACAGCAGTGAACTGTAACAGAAGTAGGCCTATTAAAAATAGCATAATTGCAAAAATTAGTTTTAATGTGGTTTTCTGATGTGGTTTTCCTGACTCGTTGGCCACAAAGCGGAAATGTGAAGCAAATGACAGACAAACTGTGCTTTCATGCCAAAGACGAAACAAGTAATCATCTTCAGATATTTCATCATCAAGCCTGTTCACATGGGGCGTAAGCGTTAACGCTTCCCATTCACTTTTAATGGGTGACGTCAGGCGTTGCCGAACTGAATTGTGGATCCGTCGGCGCTGTGTCACTGTCGTTGCTCGTGGCAGAAGTTGAATATTTCTCAAGTTTTCAGCCGGCAACGCGTGCGTCAGCCAATCAGATTACAAATAACCAAGGCAGAGCCAGCCAATTATGTTTATGGAAAACCGGAGCATGTGTTGCGGTCACCAGTGATGCGACGGTTGATCCGAAATGAGCGGGTGCCTGCGGTTACCCGCGGTTACGAGTCATCCAAAAATATTTTTAATGATATTCGGGTCGTGGTCGGTCGGGTCGTTTGAAATAAAGATGCCAGTTAACTATTTTAAATAATTACTACTTTTAAAAATGCGGGCCAGGGAACGTCCGTCGGGTGCGGGTTGTTTATACATTGACCCACGCATCACTGGCGGTCACTGTGATTGGCTGTTGGCCACGCTTCAGACAAGCCTTCTATCAAGCGTTAACGCTTCAGTCCTATGTGAATTTAAGATAGGTGGTGCTGTTGGACACTGAAAAGCCTAAATTAGACCGGATTAAAGGGAGTGGTGTGTAGACCAATCTGTGATCAAATTAACAGAAGAAAATTGATCGTAGTATTTTCTCAATTAGACCTAAAAAATACCATGTCCACATGCGCAGTGACTTGTGCTTATCTTCACTAGGTCTTATTTTTGTACCACACCTGACTTGTTGCAAAACCATGCAGGAGAAAGCATTGGCAACATGCATTATTAAAGGAATGAGGACACCCGCTGTACATTCTGCAGGGTTTATATATTCGTAACATTACATAAAGCAATAAAATTGTGCCATTTAAAAATTGTGTTTTCACTCCAAAGCCGAAAGCAATTTAAGAACAACTTTCTCCAACTTTGACCTTGTTTATTTATCCAGAGATGATGCGTAAACTCGATTATAGACCCTATGCGATGCATAAGAATCGATGCAGTTTTTTGCACAGCCCTAACTTTTTTGATATACTCTACACCAGGGGTCTTCAACTACTCTTCTTCGAGGGCCAGATTTAAAAATTGTAAATATGACGAGGGCCGGCCAAACTTTTACCCATATTTTTTTATTTTGACCATATATGTGTGTGTGTGTGTGTGTGTGTGTGTGTGTGTGTGTGTGTGTGTGTGTGTGTGTGTGTGTGTGTGTGTGTGTGTGTGTGTGTGTGTGTGTGTGTGTGTTGTTGTTGTTGTTTTTGTTACTTTTTTTATAGTATATAAAAAAACATTAAAAAGCATGCATTTTCAAAACAAATGCACACTTCTTGTATCCAGTGTGTTGCCTTTTAATTACTGAAAACTAATTTTCTTTTTTAATATTTAGAAACAATTGCAACATAAAAGTAAAAGTGTAAAAGTGTAAAAGATCAACACTCTAAAACATATTTTGTTTATAACTGTTTAACTTTAATTAATTGTTACATGTCAAGTATTCACAACATATAGCCACTCCTAATGACTAAAACTGCACTACATGTTTTCTTTTTTTTATATTTTATAGATATATACGCTAAACAGCCTTTCCATTGTACATTACAGATATAACTGTCGGGAGTTCGCCCCCTAGTGGCAGTCGTAATAAAATTGTAGTTTAATCGTAAATCTGTCAGGGGAGAAAACCTTTAATCAACGAATATATTTATAGTTAATAATTTACTTACCAGTAATCAATCGTTTTTAAAGTATTCAAGTGTTACTGATAAAGTGAAAAAAAAATATTAATAATTTTTACTTTGCACACAGTTTTGATTGGAACACACTGAAATAAATCACTTCCGGTCGCCGCGTCACATGCGGTGAAGCCGCATAAGTTTATTTTACTTTAACGCATCCAAAGCTCGAATTGAATCAGATAATAAAGCACCCACGGTTGGCAGCCCCTTTCTGACTCACTTTCCATGTTTTCGGCTGTCATTTGTCATGTACAGTGGAAAGGTAAAGTAACCACGGTGAATTTAAATCAGACTATAGTCGTTTCTCAATCCGAAGGCTGCAGCCTCCGGAGGTCGCATTTCCAGGCTGCATACGTCAGTAAGTCTTATTTCAGAATTTTAACAATTATAAAGTTGACTATTATTCTTAGTTAATTGTAAATTGTGTTAATATGCTTATGAGTTGTGAATGTAATGCTCAGTTAACTTAAACTTGATGACATATGCAGTTTGCATATGCGACATCCGGAGACTGCAGCCTTCCGATTGAGAAACGGCCATAGGTGACCGGCGGGCCGGATAAAGATGATTGGCGGGCCGCACTTGGCCCGCGGGCCGCCAGTTGACTAGCCCTGCTTTACACAACATTGTTGATTTTATTTAATTTTATTTGTTGATATGTTTTATCGTTGTTTAAAATGTTAACATACATAAAAGAAGCCAAGCTAATATAAAAATATGTAATAAATAAATATTAAAATTGAGACTTTTAATAAAATGTGCTTTGGGGGCAACTCACAGACTCCATGTGGGAAATCGGGTGCCCACGGGCACCATGTTGGAGACCACTGATATAGAATATGCGTGTTAACGAACTTTTGAATCAGACTGCAATGTTAAAGGTACATATGAAGTGTTATTTCGTAATCTGCAATTGGATTGAATTCGTTCAGATAGACGGAATTTGGTGCACGTAAACACAGTCAATGACTTTAATGCTAACAGCTCGTCTATGTTCGCCATAGAGAACTACTATTATTATTGTAGCGAGTTAGCATCTGTGTCAAATATTCGCACCTAGTTTGAATGTGAAAGTCGGCACACCTCTGATCTACTGGCTGTTCTTCAACGTGATGCCCAGCTGATGCCTGACCAATGACCACCGGCAGAACCCGCTTAATCTCCTTATCCGTTTCAATGTATATATATATATATCTCCCAAGGGTTTATCCCTCCTAGGACTTTTTTTACTTCCCCGGCTAAAAAGTCCGGGGTTTTTTTCTCCTAGGGGGTTTTCAACCCGGGGAGGCAGCCTTCTTGCGCTTTTCTAAGCGGATTTAAAAGAGGAGCTACATTTTATGGCGTAATAGCATTTTTGGGAGTACTTCGACTCAGCGCAGTAACACCCTCCCTCTCCCATTATGAGAGTGAGAAGGGGAGCGTACTCCCAAAAGTGCTATTACGCCATAAAATATAGTTCATCTTTTAAATCCGCTTAGAAAAGCGCTACATTTTATTTTGTACCACCAAACTTGCTCGTATAACTACTCGTCTTAAAAAGGAAAAACGTTGATGTGTTTGGTCACTTCTAACTTTATCTCTAAATGGTACCATTGAATGAATGGGGCTAAGCTAAATGCTATCGAAGCGTCGCAGCGCGCTCCAGCGCTTACGTGCACGCACACAGATGATAGAGGGATGTATCAACAATTCTTAGTTAAGCTAATAACATATTTTAATTTCGAAAATGAGTAGACTATTCCTTTAACACTTGTAGTAATACTACATGAGACAAAGTAACCAGCTCAGCTCCACAAAAGCTGTCTGTTGTGCAGAACCGTCTACAGCTCCTCCTCTTGTCTTTTGTCGCGGCACCCCTCGGGTCAAACTCATCTCCTGAGACGAGTGAAGGATAAAAGTGTGATAGGACGCTGCTGTCTCTCATTTTAAACCACAGCTCATTTCAGCTACTCTCTTCGGCCAACTTTTCTCTCCTGTGATCCTAATGACATGCTGGCCATTTCTCATTCAGTTTTTCCCCACACGCCACGTGGGACAGACCCGTCCTTCAGTCGCCCCAAATGTCTGATCCCTTTAGAAACGCGGACGCCGCATCTCATTTAATTTTCTGTGTGAAAAGCAAATCCTCCGAGACAGAAACGGGCTGAATGAGAAAATTCTTCAATCAAAGAGAAAGAGAAAATCTTCCCATAACAACACGCAGTCTCAGACCGCGATCCCTCCTTTCAAATCTGTGTAAATGGATTCAGTGATAAAATGATTCAGATTGGTGGATACCTGATAAAGGCTTAGAAGTAACTGCACATTCAGCAAGTGTAAAGCAAAAACATTTCTGTAGACCTGCATTGAAACAAGCCAGACTAGTGGCAACCAACAAATCCACTTCTAGTTATATTTCTTAGCAATACAAATACTCTAAATGATTTATTGGAACTTACTTTAGAAATTAAATGATTAATATATTATTTCATTTGATTTAAAAGAAAAATCCAGATAATTTACTCACCACCATGTCATCTAAAATGTTGATGTCTTTCTTTGTTCAGTCAAGAAGAAATTATGTTTTTTGAGGAAAACATTGCAGGATTTTTCTCATTTTAATGGACTTTAATGGACACCAACACTTAACTCAACAGTTTTTTTCAACGGAGTACCAATGATCTCAAACGAGGCATAAGGGTCTTACCTAGCGAAACGATTGTCATTTTTGACAAGAAAAATAAAAAATATGCACTTTTAAACTACAACCTCTCATATTCCTCCGGTCCTAAAAGCGTCAGGGTGACCCCACGCAATACTTCCTGACGCCAAAAGGGTCACAGAGGACGAACGTGAAACTCCGCCCCAGCGTTTACAAGTGTGTTGAAAGAGGACCGTTCCGACGGTGTTGTTTGTTGAATTATACTAATTAATGTCTTTGTGTCAGTTTATTGTTTACAATAGTCCACAAATGTGCGTTTTATATATGTAACACATGACCTCCCTACGTCACTACGCATTTACGTTAGGTCGCGCTGGACCGGATCTAGACGAAAAGTTGTGGTTTTAAAGTGCTTTTTTTTATTGTCAAAAATGACAATCGTTTCGCTGGATAAAACCCTTATGCCTCGTTTGGGATCACTTATAGTCCTTTGAAACTGAAAAAAACTTGTTGTGTTAAGTGTTGGTGTCTATTAAAGTCCATTAAAATGAGAAAAATCCTGCAATGTTTTCCTCAAATAACATAATTTCTTCTGGACTGAACAAAGAAAGACATCAACATTTTGGATGACATGGTGGTGAGTAAATTATCTGGATTTTTCTTTTAAGAAAATTGACTATTCCTTTAAGCTGATCAAACCTGGATTTATTTGATTAAAAACCCTTTAATATGAACACACAGCACAAGGAAGTTTTAAACCAATTTATGTAATTACATGAATGCATGCAAAGATGGACATTGACATTATTTTGTGTGCAGGGTTCAAGAAATTATCCATGCATGTTATGGAGGAATGCAAGTACATGCAGGGGGTGTGGCCTCAATTGCCGTTCAGTAAGCTGTGTACTGAGGAATGTGCAGTGTAGAAATTGCATTAAATCTTAAGTGTTAAAATTATGCTGCAATATGTTTTAATCTACATTCAAAGGGACACTCCACTTTTTTTGAAAATATGCTCATTTTCCAGCTCCCCTAAAGTTAAAACATTTGATTTTTACCATTTTGGAATCCATTCAGCTGATCTCTGCTACCACTTTTAGCATAGCTTAGCACAATCCATAGAATCCGATTAGTTTTTATATTTTTCCTATTTTAAACTTGACTCTTCTGCAGTTACATCGTGTACTAAGACAGACGGAAAATTAACAGTTGCAATTTTCTGCGAATAACAAGGCTGCAGCAGGCGCAATGATATTTTGCAGTGCCCGAAAATAGTCCCCTGCCATTGAAAGTTACCAGGGGGACTAGGGATGCTCCGATCGATCGGCCGATAATGCTTGCTATGCTTCTTAATGAATTACGGTGAAATGCCGCTACATCCAAAAGCCAGGGGGCGCTCTCGTGCAGAAACTCAGAATGCGCTGTAGACGCAGAACAATACACACACAGCTATGATTACGTGCAGCTCCAGAAAATGTCTTAAGGATATATTTATATTGCCGTTCTTCAAACTTTTTCAGGTATTTTTATGATAATAAAGAATATATGTTTTATAATTATGTTTGATGAGCGTTGCTTTTTCAAATGCGAGTCAAACTAATAGTGATTTTAGATCGATAAGGACTTACTGATCAAAAACGTAGTACATAAAAATAGCTGTGAATAAGATCACCTGTCCGATTCAGAAAAGTGATCGGCCACGTATTTTTAGTGAAGATCGGCATTGATCGGAGCATCCCTATGGTAGACTATCTTTGGGTGCTGGGCAATAGCACCATTTAGATGTAGGGGGTAGAGTTGTCACTGTCCCATATCAGCAGGGATGACTTTTCCGTCGTTTTCGGAAAAATCTGGATTTTATCGCATTTTTTCATGTTGATTTTTTAAAGGCTATTTAGCCATTACTTATGCCTTAATACAGCCATACTAATGCCCCCATTTAAAAAGCAGTCCTACAAAATATGCCCGGACAGTACACGTACAACAGCGCATGTGCGCAAAAAATATTGAGACAGGACACTCCACTACAAAAAATACACAAAGAAAATTGACAGCATTTGTACACACACACGCTATCGTTTTCTCTTTTTTATTTTCACTTTTTCCAAGCTGTGGAGCATTTTCATCATCATAATGTTTGATTCCTTTGTTTTCTTGATGTTTGTTCTAAACTTTGTTTGCAATGGTGGATCGGCTACTTTTCTTCAATTATCCTAATTTTTTTAATGTACTGTAAATGTTACAAATCAGTGCTGCCCTGACGGGCTGGTGGAGTAAAAATTTGAATAAGAAATTATTTATATTGGGTGTCGATCGAGGCTGAAAAAGGTATACCCGGCCCTCACTTCCTTCATGTAGCGTGCGCCTCAGTTTGTCACGTACTTGCACTTGTTGCGTACTTGATGTAGGCACGATACAACAATATTTCCGGAAAAGTGGATCGTGGAGTGATTTTAATCATTTCGCGATTAAATACCGTCATACCGCACACCCCTATTTTGGGCCTAATTGATTAGCCCTTTACGGGACCTCCTGCGTCCCATTTTTTTTTTACGGCTATGCTGATTTAACCAGTGACTGATACGACAGGCTTTTTCGACAGATGACATCAAAATCCTGCAAAAGCTATTCGAGAAATCATAGAGAGGAGACTGCTATCGAAATGCTCTCACTGTACTTTGTTGTCATCCACGTGTTGGTTCTTGCAGCGCAGCATGAAGTCGAACAAGCAGCAGCAGAGCCGATCATGACACAAACAATAATCACCAATACGGGACATCTGACTTCTAATTACAGAACCCCTGAAGCACAATCAGTATTAAAGGGGCCGATATAATACGATTGCATGTTTTCTTTTTTATATAGTTTCAAAATCTGAAATCCCCAACGCACTTCCATTTGTCCTAGCACATTATCTCACTTCTGATTCACAGCCTGTATGAGCATTTTAATTATTTGTTTAAGTAGTTGATGACTCACCAAACTACAGTTGACGGCATCTATGTTATTTTTAGTTTGTCACACAAAATTAACATAAAGAGGATAACGTTTTCTAACCTTTAGTGCAGGAGTCACAAGTGTCTTAGACAGATAGGCTTATAAAGCAAATCGTTAATTTGAACCAACTGAAAGTATTTCAGAAAAGCACAGTGTTAAAAGTACCTGCTGTAAATTAACAAAATGTTAGTAAACCTAACGTTTGTTGCAAGGCATAAGAGTTAATTAATATTTAATTAGGAGATTAGCTATCAAATGACTTAAAACAATACAGTGTATATTCACACAAAACCATACCCCCACACGACTGCGGCAGGCCACCTTTTGTCCTGTTTTTTAAAGTGACAAAGTTGGCAACCCTACCCTAGTAGGGGGTTAATTTCTAAATCACACAAGGTGCCCAGAATATACTAATCCTGTGCGAATAGGACTTTAGGTACTATGTTAAAAAAACGTACTAGCAACTTCAGAATTGCTAGCGTTAACAAAATTATTGAAAACACAAAACGGAATTAAAACGACTAAAATAATATCCTGACACAATATCGCGTTACACCAAACGCGAAGCATGCAATCGTGTCGCTCGCTCCAAATTACTCGCGGGATTTAACTTCGTGTCTTGAGAATTTTTCGCTCGAGTTTAATATTTTCGTCTTGGGCGAAGACGCGTTTGAGGCAAATAGTTTGTGTTTTCACGGCAAACGCGTCGCCCATATCGCGTCATTTGCATCACCCCACGCGAGGACGCGTCTGATCGCATCTTTTGTATGTAATCTACTCGCGCAAATCGTTGGACTCACATCTGGTGTAAACCCACAGTTATAGTTTAAAATATATGGTGAATAAATAAATTGTGTCATTTGTTCGCAGGCATTATTTACTTGGACTGTTTTTCACACAAAACCAAAATTTTACCAATGAACTTTGCACTGTCGTTGAATTTCGAATCTATGTGCAAAGCGATGCACCAACATGTTTAGAATCGCTGACTGATCATCTAGTGTGTCATATTTGATTAAGCCGTTAGGTAAACGATTTCTTTACAATAAAGCTAAAGGCAAAACAGGGTGTTTTTGTGCAACCGAAGCTGTATTTAATCTTAGCGCACAAGACTGAAGGGCCGCTTGGCACATTTCCAGAATGAAAAAGTGTTTTCCAATTCACCGCTTAGGGATGGGATGATTACGGGTTTTACGATTAACTACGGTAAAATGTCCTGACGGCTAGTATTATCATTTAAAATTTTATTATCATTACAACCGTATTTGATTACCGTGATTTTGAAAACTTGCAGTAAATCCTGTCCAGCCAGAATCAGTTTGACGCAGGCGCGCACATGCAACACAGTTTTTTGCACAAGGCGACATTTAAGGGATAATGTATTGTATTAATTCACTGTAAACTTATTAGACAGATTTATTTATTTTTTTACCTCAGAAATAATTTCAGGGACATGAAATATTTGTGATTTTCAAAAATAAAACTTGTAAAACCATGGTTTGCTAATAGTACACCAAAAAACATGGATACTACACTTTTACCACAAAAAAACATGGTTAATTTTTGTAAAGGGTTAACACAACCAAATTCTTTTGAAAGCAATGTGTAGTATAAATGTGTAATGTTTTCTGGTTTATTGTTACGCAACTAAAGAAAGCCCTCGCTGCCAAACACTGTAGATATTTCACAATAATAGATGAGATGGGCAACAACAAAAAAAATCAAAAACATGCTGAAGTACTTGTTTCGTATGAGCACAATCGTATCCAGCAATTTGAATTCATCACAATTTTATGTTTCTCTGGTAGCGTATTACGAAAGTCATAGGTTTGATTCCTAAGAAACGCCCACATACTGACACAAGTTAATGCACTGTAAGTTATCAAAAGCAAGTCCAAAAGTTCACAGATATTTGTGTGACTACGGTATTTCTTTAAAGAAAAAGTCTGGGATTTTCCAAACAGGTTTATGGTTCCTATAACAAGCAATCAAATTAAACCTGATCTTTACAGGATTTAATTCGAAAGGTTCATATTTTCTAAAAATTTCTGGTGACAACTGCCTCGTAATCACGTCTGAGGTGAACTAAAATAAACAAAAATATGTGACCCAATCAGAGTGTTTATTTTAGTCAAACTTCACTTAGGACCGAAATGTGCGTAATTTTCACTTTTGGTGAAAATAGTGGTTTGCTATCGCACATAAGTTGGCCAAATAAACAAAGTTTTCCTCCTCGCAGAGGAGTGCAAGGATGACCCAACTGTTTGGTCCCCAAACGAAACAAAGCAAACATGAAATTCCCGTCTACAGGTGACATGTGTTGCGCACCATATGCTCTGGAAACACACAACTCGTTCTTAGCAAAGCCCCAAAAAAGCTTATCCCTCACCGATCTCTAAAGAAAGGCTTCCTTTACAAACACAAAAGGTCGGCAAACAGTCCGAACTGTTGCTAATCAGCTGTGTCTGTAATCCCCATTGACAAACGGCACTTCGCTATTTGTACAAAACACGTTCTTATCTCGGCCACAGGGCAACCGGGGGCTGACTTTTGTTAGGCATTGTGGGTACAGAGGTACTAGTACTACAGCTGGCCTACACATTTCCTAACCAAGCTGACTTTAAAACAAAGTGCCCTTCAGTTCAACCTCAGTCATGTGACTTCACCCCAGAATGCTCTTGTGCATTCGAAAGCACGCTTGCCGTGTCAACCAGGTGCTAATAACGCTCGCATTCTTTATTCATTTGCATTTACAATGAGGTGGTAAGGAAGGAATTGCTCACTGGGGGGAAAAGCTGAAGTATAAGCTGAAGCAATGGAATCGTGGAGTGTTATTTGGCCTGGAGCGAGACGAATCTGCATAAATTGAATGGGAGAAAGTTTCTGTTCTATGAATCAGTCACTAACCCAGTGTTAAATTCGACAGGGGTATGCATATTTGTTCCTAAAAGTTTACTGGATGTAGTGATGTAGCACTATAATAAGTGCTTTGTTATTGCATTAAGCGCAGTTATGTGACATTTCTATTTTTATTTAGGAAATATCAATGCTGCTGTTACTATTTTATATATAGTCTACATAACTTATAATGACAGTTAAGGATTTTCTACCTCGTTACACATTTTGAAGAGCCTAAAATGCTTAAGAATTTCTGCACAACATGGCGCGGTTTCTGGACAGGGATTAAACTAGTTCTAGACTAAAATAAATGTAAGAGCTGTCCAGAAAAAAAACAGCATACCAACAACGTTTTTTAGTAAGGCATATTTGTTAAAAACTTGTTATATTTTCTAATTAAACTAAGGTCTAGTCCTGGCTTAAACTAATCACTGTCTGGGAAACCACCCATATAAATATTTTTTCTATGACAGGGTACAAAAGAAATAAAACATTTGTATTACAGTTACTTCTTGTAATCAAAGCTTCTTAAGACTATATGCTTTACAATTACATTTAATATGCAAATGGCATACTTTTTATCCCAAGTATATTACAGTTCATTGAAGTTTTAAAAATTTATGAATTGAAATTAACACGGTTAAAAAAATAAAAAACACGGTTACTATTAGGGTTGTGCCAATAGACTATACTATAGTCAGATCATGACGATAGTTGGCTTGTTTAGTTCTTTTAAATTATTATTATTATTATGCTATTACTATTATCATCATATCTACAAAATCATTAAGTTTTGACTGGCATATGGTAATAAGCCTACATTCATATCAAAGAAGCAATAATAGAAAATATAGAGGCTCGCTTCAATCAACCCAATCTCAAGGCATGTCGATAGTCAAATAGTCAAAAAAAAACTATTTATTTATTTGTGTTCATGGACACGATTTTCCTTTTTTTTTTGTCACTGAGCACATAAGTCTTTTTCATGTCACAGACAAAAAATTCTATAAATTGTTTTTTTGTGTCCCTAACACGACTTCTTTTTAGTTTCATTTTTGTATTGGTTTCTCACATTTCTTTCAATTTTTTTTACCATTGTCACTTGGGGTTTCTGTTACATTTCAGACATCCTAACCCAAACACCAACTCTGAACCCAACCCCAATCGATAGGGATGTAACGATTCAATAACGATTCAATCGCGGTCCTCATTAAAAATGCCTGTCTGAAATCGATTCTGAATCGCAAGGCTGCGATTCTTCGTTTTATACACAGCTTGTGCCTGTATTACGGCATTTGGTCAGTAGGAAGTCCTTATCAATCTAAAATCATTATGAGTCGGAGTCGTTTATAACGTGCATTTGAAAAAGCAACACTCGTTAAACAAAATCATTCAAAATATTCTTTATTATCATGAAAATACCTGAAACAATTTGAAGAACAGCGTATAAATATTCATGTGTAGACATTTCCTGGAATAGCGTTTGTAATGCTGCTTCTTCTATGGCACAAAGGGAGTTTCTGCACGGGAGCGACCTCTGGGGTTCGGATGTGCCGGGATTTCACCGTAATTCATTCAAATTCATTCATTGAGAAAACGCGCATTTGCACGATGAATCGTTACACCCCTACCAATCGACAATAGTTTAAACATCATAAGCATGGTTTTTTTTAGAAACCAATACATTTCAGACATCTTAACCCAAATCTAACTCTAACCCCAAGCAAAAATGTAAAAAAAAAAAATGAATAACCAATACATAAAATGACATGAAATAAATCGTGCTAGGGACACGAAAAACAATTTATAAAAAATGAATGCTGAGTGACACAGAAAAGACATTCGTACTCAATGACATGGAAAAAAAATAGGTAAATAATTTCCATGAACACAAAATAAATAAATAAATAAATAATATAGCATCATAATTATTAGCTCAAACAAATAATAAGCTGTTCATTATATTAAAGGATTACTCCACTTTCTTAAAAAAATCCAGATAATTTACAAGTCATCCAAAATATTGATGTCTTATTTTGTTCAGTGAGAAGAAATACTGTTTTTTTTTTTAAACATTCCAGGATTAACTTTTTTAGACATCAACAGTTCACAATTTTAATGCAGTTTAACGTTGCAGTTTCAACACAGCTTCAAAGTACTCCAAATGGTCCCAAAAGAGGCATATGGGTCTTCTCTATCAAAATGATTGTTATTTTCAGCAAGAAAAAGAAAAAATATTTACTTTATGAACCACAACTTCACATATGTAACATTTGACCTTTACGCATTACGTGAGGTCACGCTGGCGCATCACGGCTGGTGCAAGACGAGAAGTTGTGGTTTAAAGTGCATATTTTTTATTTTCTTGCCAAAAATGACAATCGTTTTGATAAGACCCTTATGCCTCGTTTGGGATAGTTTAGAGCCCTTCGAAGCTGCGTTGAAACTGCAATTTTAAACTGCATTGAAACTAAACGGTTGGTGTCCAATAAAGTCTATTAAATTGAGAAAAATCCTGGAATGTTTTCCTCAAAAAAAAAATTGTCAACTAAACAAAGACAACATTAACATTTTGGATGACATGGGGCTGAGAAAATTATAGGGATATTTTTAAGAAAGTGGAGTAATTTTTTAAGCAATGAAAGCAGTAAAAATAGTTTTCTTTGGTAAAAAAAAAAAGAGGAAAGGATTGACACCAATTTGGAGTGACAGATGATGTCAATGAGTGTGTTTACACGCACAATAAAGCGGATAACTATCAAACATTTGCTTATTATAGAAACCCATTTAAATGTGTTTACATGCAAATCAATAAACCATGTAGAAAACTGCGAGATTTGTTGGGTTACTCGCAGACAGTGACCTCACAGTACATATAGTCATTCAAAAAGCAGAAGGGAAATCTGCCTTTAGCTATAATGTTGTCTTTTCTAATGTCTGCAGAGCCTGTAAATGTCATGAGTATTCATTTTCACAGTTTCTCTGCCAATTGCTGAATCGAGTGTAGACTTTTATGCACTACTTTGCATACTTTGCACTTACTTATTGGCTTTCTCGCAGTTTTGTTTATGTGCGCATGTCTCCGCGTATAACCTTTATCTTTCACACGAGGAGACATGCCCACATGAACAAAACTGTGAGAAAGCAGGTTAAGGTGTTTGCATGCAACGAGAAATCGGGGCAATAAGCAAAAAAATGTCAGTCAGATGTCAGTTTTTGCTTACGCCGTTTATGGGCTTACCCAGAGAAAAGAAAACCGTTTTATGTGTTGCAGTTACCCAGTCTCACAAGGTTTTGTGATATAGTCACGTAATTTTTTTATTCTTTTTTCGTGATATTATCACAAATTTTCAAGTTTTTTCGTGATCGTATAATGAATTCCTGTTTTCATGTGATTATCACGTATTGGTTACTCAACTGCTTTTTCCTATTTTCAAACCACCGTTGCTTCGGTTTAGGGTTAGATTTGTTGCTTGCATTAGAATGTCACTATGTATTGGTTTATACTATTTTTTCTGATTTATTTTTTTATATGTTGTCTGGCGTTAGGGTTAGAGTTGGGTTGGGGTAGGGATGTCATTTTATGTAAATCTAACCCTAAACCGAAGCGACAATGGTAATAAAATCAGTTGAGTAACCAATACGTGACAATCACACGAAAACAGGAATTTGTTATACGGGTGATTCTCACGAAACCATTGAAACACCACGGCACTAATGATTTTAGCTTTAAAATGTGTAATATAGTAACATTAAAAAGCATCAGAATTAACACAATACTGTGTTCTACCTTGCACAATGTGTGATTTCAACATAAGAATTTATAATTGTAAATTTTATCTCATTTTCTGCTGAAATTCTCATTACCGCAATGTGTCCGGCTGTGTTTGAACATGCGTTATGTTGTAATTTAATCAAATTAACACAAAAAATATTAAGAAAAAAAGGATGTTTTGCTAGACTACTTTAGATGGCAGAAAAAATATTTACTGAATATTCATGTATAATAATAATAATGAAGAAAAATTAGGAAAATGATGTGTCCATGCTTGATGTTCTCATCCTCCGCAACACTTTTTGAGAACAGTTTGCACACATACAGAATTTTAATAAAGTTTGATTTTGAGTGACCAAGCACATGGACCAGTTACTTCAAGATGGCTACCAGGTAAGATCATTTTTTGCAGTTAATTTGAAATATTGTCTTGTCAGAATGCTTACACGACATTTTGATTATCATTATCAACAGATGCTTATTAAATGTTAATTTAATTAATAGAAGCATAATACTTTGATTTTAAATGCATGTGCAGATTCTCCAAATTATGTTCTTTCAGGTTTGTCATGTCATTTTGAAAATATGTCAGTGTTGATGTTCTCTGACTGTTGTGGTAATGAGATTTTTTAGGACAAATTTTTTAAATTATGTTACAAAAAGTGTTAAATGATAAGTAAAGTTTTTAAATTAATGTTCCCATTTACTCCAGACTTTGTTTTTCTATGTCTAGTGGGAAAAAAAGTAAATTTAAGCAATTTTTACATTTTCATGCTTGACATTTTTAAAACCAAGTTTTCGTGAGAATCACCCATACAATCACAAAAAATGTGAAAAATTGTGATAATATCACGAAAAAAGAATCAAAAATTTTGTGAGACTGGGCTGCGTTTACATGACCGCACACAATATAAGTTTATTAAGCATAATCACATTTTTAAATTACTAAAAAACTAAAGTTAATAATTGTATTTTTCGCCAATGATCTTATTATTGAAGCACTTAAAATATGTTGAGTGTTGGCATGTGATCAGAATAGGCACCACCTCATTTTGAGCCAGTAAAACCTCTGTATAGTTAAACACACGGTTACTACACTTTAACTATAATAACCAAGACAGATTTTCTTAAGAGCTGGGAACACTAACCGTTGACTCCTGTTAGTTGATGTTAAATGCTCTCTTATTTGTAAGCAGCTTTGGATAACAGCGTCTGCTAAGTGAATAAATGTTTCCTCAGTCTACCTGATGCATAATATCTCTTGAAATGTGATTTGGCTCATAGTGAATGTTTAGAAGATGAAAGCAATATAAATGCAAATCTGTAATACAAATTTCAGAAGTTTGTCTTTCTATGTTCACTCGTCCATACTGTTGATCGGAGTTCACAAATAGCTAAACCAAAGATCACTACGTTATGACTAAAATAGAAAACAGATGCCCACATGATCGTGACTGCAGTGGCATGACTGTGTTAAAATGTGACACAACTACAGTTCATCCTTCCTTCTTCTTTCACAGAGACTCTCAACAAACCATACGAAGTACAGACTCAACTGGATTTGCTTAGACTTTAAGAAAGCACATTTTTAAATGCAGTGTTTATTTCTTTTTGCATGAGTCTTCCTTCAATAGTCCAATGGTCCACATGTAGTGATTTAGGATTGAGTGGGTTTCAAACAGGGAATCAACAGGCAGAGAAAGTAAACCACTTGTCACTACAAACACACGTTTGCCATTTAAGCCCAAAATTCATTATAAAACCAGTGCAGTCCTATACACGACACATCTGATCCATTCATAATGCTTGCGTATCAAGGAAATCAAAGCACGTACTGGCAAATGTATTCAGCATCTCATTTGCATTAGCAACAAGCCAGAACACAATAAAGCACAACGCGTTACATTCAAATTTGACGTCACAACGCATTCGGCGCGCTATCCATAACGTCGCATGAAACGAAACGCGACATTAACGTTACGTTATCGATACAATGGAGGTTTTTATAACGTTTAATGTCGATCTGTTGTTACATGTGTGGGGGAAGGGGATGCCAGCGCTCGTGCCTCTAGTTTCTTTTGTTACCACCAAAACACACCATTCCGTACCAGTCCGGGTTTCGTTTACCCTTCAGATGTCGCAAATATGTCGTTGAAAAGCATAATGGTAGCGTCTGTACTCACCCGATGGATTCACAGCGGCGGGTGTTGCCATATTCCCTGCGTGCAAATGCAGAAATGCAGAAATGACGCACAATACGCAAAAAGCCCGTGCGCACGCGATTCCCTCCGACTGGGTCTGACACGCAAACTCAATTCAGCCCCGCGTGTGAAAGCGCGAGCGGTGACCGCGCAGAGCTCGGTGGGGTTTTATTGCGCGTTTCTGTCGGTGCATGTAGCAAAACTGTAGTAGCCGGACAAACGCAAGATGTCTGAGAGGATGCGTGAACACCGCGAGACTTCGCAGGAATTAATTCATGCTGAATCCACGCAGCCGCTTTATTAGAAGTGCATGGGCTTGAATGCATTGTTTTGTCTTTCTGTCCTGCCATCTGGGGATCTAGCAAAGTGGTCACCAGAGTTTTATCTCAGCAACTTTTAGTTGATGAGTCTAAGTGCGCAGATGCTTGTTTTGCGAGTTCAAAACTATGATGCAGTAATTTTACATTCGTACTGTTTCATGAATTCATTTGTGTTTCATAACTATTTAGAATGTAATAAAAAGCTATTTTAAACTAGGTTCCTATTGTGGCAGCTTACCTGACTGTGGTGTGACAACAACAACAGGTTCTGCTATTGCAGCAATTTGTCACATGTCAACCTAAGAATTTTGATAACCTTCAAAAGTACAAAAAAAAAAACAGTGTGACAACTAGCCCAGCATGTCTTTATTTAGCCTTGAAAACACTATTTTTCTGATTTGTCTTCTAGGCAAATTTCATATTCATAAAGCCAGAACCATTCGTTTTAAACCTAATTTTAGGATGTTTTTTAGTTCCCTTTTCAAAACCTTTGACAGTATGACAAAGCCTTTCAAATTCAAAAGCTCAAAAAACATTTAATATACTTAATTCTGTAGTATATTTGATTTATATTGTATGTTTTGTGAATTGTGATGTCCGTCTACCCCATTATCTGTTCACTGTTGTTTTATAATTGCTGTTTTTTTTCAACTATTTGCAACAATAAATAAAAAATAGCCTATGTTCAAAGCATAAAGCATTTGGAATCATTTTAGTACTTTACATTGAGCATGTCACAATATTGTAGCACATTATAGCTTATTATACTTAATATAAACAAGAAGAATTAACAAGCAGATCCTATTACAACTACACTGTAATAGAGTCAGTATTTAAGTAAGAAATTCAATTAAATTTTATTTATATAGCGCTTTTCACAATTGTTAATTGTTTCAAAGCAGCTTTGCATAGATGTAGGGTAAAAAACAGAGAAAAAATGATGGATAATATAAGAAGCAAAATACAGCGCCTAATAATAAACCGTACAAACGAGCGTAGTAATAATGTAACGTATACAGGAAAGTGCTAAGTTGAGCTCCATGGCAGCCCAGTCTCAATTTCGTTATATAGTCACGTATTTTTTTATTTTTTTCATGATATTATCACAAATTTTCGGCGTTTTTTTGTGATCGTATAACGAATTCCTGTTTTCGTGTGATTATCGCGTATTGGTTGCTCAACTGTTTTGTCCTATTTTCTTACCATTGTCACTTTGGTTTAGGGTTAGATTTACATAAAATTACATCCCTACCCAAACCCAACTCTAACCCTAACGCCAGTTCATATAAAAAAATAAATCCGAAAAAAATAGTATAAACCAATGTATAAAGTGACATTCTAATGCAAGCACCAAATCTAACCCTAAACCGAAGCGACAATGGTTTAAAAATAGGAAAAAGCAGTTGAGTAACCAATACGTGATAATCACACGAAACAGGAATTTGTTATACGATCACGAAAAAACACGGAAATTCATGATAATATCACGAATAAAGAATAAAAAAAAATCTGTGACTATATCTTAAAACTTTCATATCACGAAATCGCCCTCCTTCTCTGTGGAGTTCCTCAAGGCTCAGTTCTTGGACCACTACTGTTCTCCTTGTACCTTCTCCTGCTTGGTAATATTTTTTAAAAACATGGCATTTCCTACCATTTTTATGCAGATGACTTACAAATCTATTTATCATTGAAAAAAGATGTAAATGGCTCCTTTACTCCTTTACTTGATTGTCTCAAGTATATTAAAACCTGGATGTCTTTTAATTTTTTTAATTTAAACGAAGAAAAAACAGATCATTGTGTTTAAACCCAGCTGGGTGTGTGACTCCACTCATGTACACCTTGGTTCCCTGCAGCAATATGTAAAGCCAGTAGTTACCAATCTAGGTATTAAAATTGATAGGGATTTTAAGCTTGACAAGCAGATTAATATTGTGGTTAAATCTAGAGGCTTTTAGCGAAATTTAAACCTGTTTTATCTTTTAAAATTTTTGAACAAGTGATTCATGCTTTTATTTCGACTAGTTTGGACTACTGTAATGCACTTTACATTGGCGTGAATCAAACTTCTCTTTCACGCCTACAGTTAGTCCAAAATGCAGCTGCTCGTCTGTTAATAGGAACCTGGAAACATGAACATACTCCCATTTTGGCTTCACTCTACTGGCTTCCTGTGTATTTTAGAATACAATTTAAGATTTTAATGTTTGTTTTTAAGTTATTAAATGGGTTGGCACCTCAGTATTTTTCGGAGCTTCTGCATAGTTATACCCCATCAAGGTCACTGAGGTCTGGGGATCAGCTGTGGCTGATCGTGCCCAGGACTAGATAGAAAACCATAGGTGATCGCTCTTTTTCAGCAGTTGCTCCCAAATTGTGGAATGGGCTACCACCGCACATTAAAGCTGCCCCTACCCTCCACACTTTTAAATCTCGTTTAAAAACATATTTCTATTCCCTGCCATTCCCTGCACTATGAAAGCTATTGTGGTCATTGTTGGTGTTATTTTATTTATTTGCTGGTTCTGTTTTTTATTATTATTTTATTATTATTTGGTCTTCTTTTCATTTTATTTTATAACTCTAAAGCACTTTGGTAACCTTGAGGTTTGTTTAAACCAGTGGCCCAGTTTAATGACATTTTATAAAATACATTCATTTATCATGAATTCTGTGTAATTAAACGTAAAAAATTATAAGCCAACTAACCAACAGCACTACTAGGTATAATTTTATATGTTTTGTTTAATTAAAATATTAAATTTTAAAACGTTTTTGTCATAAATTTATTTCGGGGGGCCGCGAAAACATGCACCGTACACAAGGGGGGCTGCACGCTGAAAAAGTTTGGGAACCACTGGTTAAACTGTGCTCTATAAATAAAGTTGGATTGGAAACTTTGTGAGACTGGGTAGCAGTGGGATGAAAAAAAAAACCCTAAGAGAAAAACACTGTGGAAAAACTCCTAGAAGGAGAAAAACCCTTGAGAGAAACATATATATTTATATATATAAACACGATAGGGATATGAAACGGGTAGGCGGATTACTGGTTCAGCCGGTGGTCGCTGGTCAGGCATCGGCTGGGCATCACGGTGAAGGACAGTCAGTAGATTGGTGGTGTGTTTACATGTTGTGACCTTTTAATTTTAAAGCACGGTTGTAAATGACTCCAGAAGTGTATGCATTCATAAACAAAAACATTATGGGTAATGTACAGCCATCCCGTTGTTATCGCAGAATAAACTTTGTTAGGGTGATCGGGAGCCTGATGCAAAGCTGACGGCTTTTGTATCACCCTTGAAGGGGTTTATTTTGTGATAAACGACTGGATGTACATGATCTCACTTATTGTATGGCTACTTGCCATTTGCTTTTTCAAGTAACAGGAAGATGAACCGCATCAGTGAAGAGGCAATCATAATAAAGACATGATGTATAAATTGTGCTTGAGTATAAATGTATACGCATCGACTGAAGATGACCCGGTCCGCTTAATGTCATTGAGATGCGTATAGAAAATCTTTCATCAGAATTAAAGGCGGAGTCCACGATGTTTGAAAAACGCGTTGGAAAAGGAGACGGGCCGACTACCAAAACACACTTATAGCCAATCAAATCAAATGCCCGGTTGCGTATGTGTGGGGCGGGTCTATCAACAGAAGGTCCAGATTCTATTGGGGTAAGGGCGTGTTTGTTTAGGTGATTTCAAATATCAACATTGGCTTTCAAACATCGTGGACTCCGCCTTTAAGTATTGCCGAGCGCTGTTTAATCAAGATATTTATTATGCATTTACTATTCATTTACAACAGTGGATGTGTATACATATGACAGTGCCGTAAAGTTCTTCACCTTTTATACTTGACAGTCTCTACCAGTGTAAGGTCTGATGATTTGTCCCATTTAAAATCTGAATAAGTTAAATCATCCTACACAGTATGCCAAGGGTAAGATCACTGTTTCATTATATCGAGTTTTTCCTATTTAATCTGTGTCTTGAGACCTCTCATTTAGTCCACGAATAGATCTTTATTGGGGTCAATGTCCCAAGGAGTCCCCTGACTATATATTTCTGTCATACGCTATATGCACCATGATGTCGCAGCTTCCCACAACCATTTATCATAATGAAGAAGTACTGAAGCACAGGGAAAAGAATGACTATAGCTTCATAGCACAAGTGTTTGTTTCTTAAACCAACATTCCTTGACAGTTCATAAACATTTCCTGTGACTTTTAAATGTCACTGTGGCTGTCGGTTCCACTTTTAGCAAATAATTCCAGGTTCTTTGTAAAAACTGTATGAAAAACAAAAAAATATGTATGAATTCCCGTGAGATCAGGCTGGATGGTTCCATGTATTACACTTGTCAGAATTTGGCTATATATATATATATAAAACTACATTTGCATATTCACATTTTTTACCTCAATGTGGTCTGGTGCCCTTTTAATATAAAGCTAATAAAACACAAACACGGAAGATATATTTACTGTCCAGACGAGACGTAACACCGTCGATGATTTATGATGGACTAAAAAGCCATTTCTCCTTAGATGCGCTAAGAGTCAGATGACAGATGAACAGTGACTGTGAAATGAATTGTGGGATTCAAGAAAACACACACACATGCTCTTTGAAATATAAAGGATTTGTGCAAAGGGTAATTACATCAGACTTCCCCAAACTAACAACACAACCCTTAGCTGTTGTGTTATCTATAGTTATGTGTTATCTAGCCTATAACACATTAATTTAGAAAAGGACAGATGGATAGATAGATAAATAAACACAGCCAATACAAAACTGTATGAAAGATGATGGATGGATGGATGGATGGATGGATGGATGGATGGATGGATGGAGAGATATATATGGAGGGATGGACAGATAGATAGAAAACACAGTCAATACAATACTGTATGGTAGATGGATGGATGGATGGATGGATAGATGGATGGATGGACGGACGGACTAAGATGGAAGACACAGTGAATGCAATACTGTATAGATAGATAGATAGATAGATAGATAGATAGATAGATAGATAGATAGATAGATAGATAGATAGATAGATAGATAGATAGATAGATAGATAGATAGTCAATACAAAACTGTATAATAGATGATGGATGGATGAATGGACGAATGGATGGACAGATAGATAGAAAACACAGTCAATACCATACTGTATGTAGATAGATGAATGGATGGATGGATGGATAGACGGATGGAGAGATATATGGATGGACGGACAAATAGATAAAACACAGTCAATACAATACTGTATGGTAGATGGATGGATGGATGGATGGACGGACGAATGAATAGATAAAAAACACAGTGAATGCAATACTGGATGGATGGATGGATGGATGGATGGATGGATGGATGGATGGATGGATGGATGGATGGATGGATGGATGGATGGATGGATGGATGGATAGATAGATAGATCTACAGACGGACAGATAGATGGATAGAAAACACAGTCAATACAAAACTGTATGATAGATAGATGGATGGATGAATTAATGGACAGATAGATATAAAACAAAGTCAATACAAAAGTGTATGATAGATAGATGGATGGATGGATGGATGGATGGATGGATGGAGGATGGATGGATGGATGGATGGATGGACGGACGGACAAATGGATGGACAGATAGATGAAAACACAGTCAATACAATACAATACTGTATAGATGGATGGATGGATGGATGGATGGAGAGATATATGAACGGACGGACAGATAGATAGAATACACAGTCAATACATTACTGTATGATAGTTAGATGGATGGACGAATGGGTGGACAGATAGATAGAAAACACAGTCAATACAATACTGTATGGTAGATAGATGGATCGACGAATTGATGGACAGATAGATAGGAAACAAAGTCAATACAATGCAGGATGGATTGATGGATGGACTAATGGATGGACAGATAGATAAAAAACACAGTCAATGCAATTCTGTATGGATGGATGGACAGAGAGATATATGGACGGATGGAAAGATAGATAGAATACACAGTCAATACAAAACTGTGTAATAGATGGATGGATGGATGGACAAATGGATGGACAGATAGATAGAAAAAACAGCCAATCCAATACTGTATGATAGATAGATAGATAGATAGATAGATAGATAGATAGATAGATAGATAGATAGATCTACGGACAGACAGACAGATAGATAGATATAAAACACAGTCAATAGAATACTGTATAATAGATAGATGTATGGATGGATGGATAGAAAACAGCAAATACAGTATAGATGGATGGAGAATACACAGTTAATACAATAATGCAGGGCTAGTCAACAGGCGGTCCACGGGCCAAATGCGGCCAAATATATATATATAATAGGTCAAAGTATATATAAAATATATAATATTAAAAATCTAAATATATAAAAGACAAAAATAGGGGTAAAAGTTTGGCCCACATCATAATTACAATTTTAAAATCTGGCCCTCGAAGAAGAGTAGTTGAAGACCCCTGCAATACTGTATGATACTGTAGATGGATGTATTGGTGGACAGACAAACAGATAAATAGAAAACAGTCAATACAAGATAGATAGATGGACAGACAGATGGATAGATAGATAGAGAATCAAAAACTCGACACAATTACAAGGCGCTTTTAACTTCGGGTGCTCTGCAGTCTCGCTCTGGCCTAATTTAATCATGCAGCACTTGTACTGCAGACACCTGCAGAAGTTCTGCTGACCTTCACTTCATTATACATGCCTTCTAGGCAAAGACAAACTGGCCCATCAGTGGAAAGTTAAGGTAGAAGTGACAGATCAAAGCAATCAAAAACTAGCAAATGTAGCCCTTGATGTTCACAGAGTTTTAATATTTAGCAGTCACAAGAATACTCAAACCCTGTACGCCTTAAAAGTCGTATCAACTGCTCCTTCAAATACAATAAATACTCAACAGCTATCATTTCTATTCAACATACAATTTCTGTTTCATATATTTACATCTATCTGTCTGTGTGCGTGTATAATTGAGTATTTGAAAATATGTAATAAAGTGCCGCAAGGATTTTTTTTGTAGGTCAGCCCAGAAGTTAGTGGGACACTGGTTCCCTCGCCAAAAAGCCCATTCATTATTTCATGGACTTTTGGATTATCGTGAAAAATAAGCTCTGTGTTTAACAAAAGTTTATGTCCAACGGGTTAATTTTTATAGATGAACACAACTTTTTACATTTTAAGTGTGTTTACTACAAATAAAAAGCTAAGCTTGGCTACAAGCAAACTACAGCACGGTCTCTCGACGTCAACGTCATCACTACCAAGATTCCGACAGCTCAAACTTTATTAAACACTTTTAAAAACATGTTCCGGTATAAGAAAATATTGTGTGGATGAATATTTTTTAAAAAATGTGACCGTGTACATTATTTTCCCTGACAAAGTCTGTAGTGCCATGTAGCAACTTGTTTGGATCCGCCCTTTTAAACACACTTTAAAAGTCACAAGTGGAGGTATTACTTGTGTGTTTTATGACTAAAATGTGAAAATATCTTGGGCTTATGTTAACCCAAAATCTTATTTAAGTAGTTTAACCAAAACCCCATTTAAAAAAACATTGACCACAGGACCATGAATCCGGAAGTGCTTTAATGCTATCATTGTAAAAAATCCGTAGAAATGACATGTGTTACTTATAGATGGTTGCCAGTAAAATACTGTAGATTTAATTTGATGTTTTTTACTGGCAAGAGTTTGTTCAAAGTTAAATAAATATTAAATATTAAGTCATATTGATGGGTCATTGTGCCAAAGCCCCAGAAGTCTTCAAAATGGCATAATGCAGGAGATTAAACTGAGATCCCGACTGTGTATTATGAATACCGGTGCTTCTTAAATAATAGGGGTGTAACCCCAGTCTCCTGGCCACAATTGCTTATTGGCCTCTATCCATACATTTTTCTGAATGTAGTGAGAGTTTATAGCCAAATAGTTTACAGATATCACACACATTTGTCTGGGTGTTGATGTATAAGAAATATTTCAGTTAAACATCAAAGGATTTCTGTAATTTGAGGAGTAAACCCAAAGTCCAAGTCTGATGAAACATGTGGACATCAAATACAAGGATGACGTAGGCAAGGACAGATTACATTTTTATGTCAGTGATGTCGGTGCAAAGTTGAATTTTTGACTTTTGGCATAATTATCACTTTTGCTGAACTATTAATTTGGAACATCTTTCTGCGTCAGCATCTTTTGACAGAGCTCTTGCTCTTGTCCTTGTTAAACTATGTTTATGGGACAGTCATGAGAGATGACAGCCAGCAGACGGGGAGCACCTGCCCCAACAGCACAGGCTTTGACAGAAACATCCAGAATGTTGGGGAAGATGAGAGATTGTCTGCGGGCTGTCTACTGTTATCAGCATCACCAGGCTTCTAGTGATACCTGATCATAACCCAATGACTGTTGCTCTAATGGACTGAATTCATCTGGAGGAGAAATGTCTTAAAGAAAGAACTGTGAAGATATTCTTGACAGATTCTAAATGAAATTATATTTTACATTTATAAGATTTAGTGAAAGTTGAGGTTGTTTGGGCACATACATAAGACATGGGTACAGTAGAATGCATGGCATCAGTTTAATGTCAACATAAAATTATGTCTGTAATGGTCTATCTCTCTCTCTCTCTCTCTCTCACAAACACACAAACACATTTTCTCTCTCATTCTCTCTCTCTCTCTCTCTCTCTCTCTCTCTCTCTCAAGAAGCAATGCAGTAACAGTAAAGGCTGAAGCGCTGCAGCAGGGAAACCTACTGCCCTGATATTCCAGACCCTTCCTAACATGCATCAGGAAACACACTTTATCTACACTTTTTGCTCTGCAGGATTTGACTTCAGGTAGGACCATATTCCTTTTCGCCTCTCGTTACCACGGCAACATGCCTTTCCACGCTTTGCTGCTCTGCCTTGCATCTCATCCCTCGCATAAGCCTTAAGGAGCACATACGGAGAGCGGGGTCATCGTGCCTCTCGTCTAATATACCACCTGAAGTGAGGTTATCGTAGGTCACGCCGTTTCCTGGATTCGTGTCAAAAATCAAGTAATTATTAGATGTTTCATTGAGCTGGATAATAGTGCCGAAAAGTGTCGATGTTGACTCAATCTCGGATTGATTGCAATTTCATTCATGAGAAAATCTAGAATATTTTTAAAATTTTGAAGATATACATTTTGCTATCATTGCTTTTAATCAAGAATGAAAAGAGATGTTTTGTGTTACTTGTGGATACATTTTTTGTCCAGTATTTATAGAAAGCAATTATTACAAATGTATTACTACGAAGCAATTTATAAGCTGCTTCTCTTGCAACTGTGACCATATATGCTATACATACGTAGTTACGTACGTAGTTAAATTGCATACGTACCCAGTTGAAATTAAAAGACATAAGAAATGCTCTTTTGATAAAACAGTTAATAAAACTTTCAAAAAGTTCAGTTTAACTTTATGCAAATGCACAACATGTAATGTAGAGCTTAATAATACAAACCCCAATAAATACAAACTCCAATGATCGCAATCGTGACAAAAATACCTTCGGATAACCAAACTGCAAGGAAAAAAATACAAAGCATAATAAAATCGTGATATTCACCATGTTGCATAATTTGATAACCATCAAAAAATCTTTGTAAATGTATATTTCTGACTGTTTGATATAATCAACCCTATTTAGCTTTAAATGTTTGGCAAAAAAGTCAAAGATATCTGCTTATTACTCCACAAACAAAAAAATATTTTTGTGCTTAAAAACTTAAATTCAGGGTAATTTCTGCTAATATGAAAACATTTACTGTAATTATGAAATGTGTGTCAGGCTATAAAATATAAAATATTGTATTGACAAATGCCCTACATGACTCAAATTGTGATATTTAAGATTTATTAAACCACAGCTTAATCATATTTATATTCTGCCCTGAACTAATGCCATCTTTTGCTCTCACTGCTTGCGCTTATTGGAAAATTTCATGTACCCCCCCTTCCTCACAGTAAAACTGTGGGTCTTTTAAATCATAGAGGTCGAAACCTTCATGGTCAGCAGAATTTAGTGATGAAACGTAAATTAAACTTTAAACTGTTGGTTGCAGACCTGGGGTTTATTGGGGTAGATGTGTGTCATATTTATGAGCGCCAAGATCCAGCCAGACAGTCAGAGCATGGCAGGAGATTAGAAAGAGAGAGAGAGAGGTAGAAAGAATTAGAGACAGACAAACAATAATGTTTTTGGATGTACGTCATGTGCAAAGACAAGTCAGTCATTTGTAATTAGAAATATCTGATGCACGAATTGACCAATCAGAATCATGCATTTGAGAGAGCCATGCAATGAAATGTGTTATTTGGACTTTTGTTTGCAATACATTTTTGCTTTTCCTCCCACCGATCAATGTGCATGTTAAATAACATTAACCTAAACAGTTAACTAACATAAACAAAGATAAGTAAATGCTATAAAAATATACTGTTCATATAATGTATATCCATGCTATCTAAGTTGATATATGCCTTTGCTACGCTATCTCATGGCAATTCGTATACTTATTTAAGTGGTTAATTCGTATTCATTTTGTACGACCACCACATTCGTACATTTTTGTACGATTTGCCTTTGGCCCTGGGGTATGGGGAAGGGTTAGGGGTGGGGGTTCGGTATTGTTAATCACGTTTTCGTAAAATATGTATGAATTCTCGTGAAATCAGGCTTGCCTATCCGTCAATCTCGTTTTATTTTACCTCATCCCTCTCATGTGTCTGTATTCACATACAAGCCAGTCTCTAATTTATTGCCACTGAAATGCGAGCACTGTCGTGATTTTAATGTTTGTGCATCATGTTTACGTTTTGGTGGAGTTCGACTTCCTGCGACCGTATTATGACATCGAAGCAGTGGCGGCTCGTGACTGCTCATCTGAGGGGCGCAAATTCAAAATATGTGTTCGGAGTGTCATGTGTGTTGCTATCCACACACATGACGAGCTACATACATGTTGTGACAAACTTCACATCGAGCACCCTCGATTGCCAACCTGTGTGAATAGCTGAAACGACCAACTCAAAGAAAGTTTTTTTTTTTAGCTCAACTTGAGCTTAAAAACAAAAGTTATATTCAGGTGTTATTGGTAATTGTCAGAAATATGTTGTTTAACTGCGATGTTAGCACATGGTTTTAGAGATATCTGTCTTTTCCTTTTCAAGTAGATCAAATTCTAGTCTTGCATGACTGAAATATCTACCTCGAGGTGACCTTGCTAAAGGGACTTTGAAGTAACCCACTTCTGGACAAAATAATCTTGAATTTTGTTGTATGTATAATATTCCATCATCTAGGGGCTGTCGCGTATCACTGTATATGTATAAATTTGTTATCGTATTGGCGTTTCATCCACACGGATTCGGCGTTTTGGGAGACTGAATCCGCTATTTTTTTAAACCGGGTCCTAAAGTGGATAAATCTGAAACCGACACCCTTGCGGTTTCGTCTGTACAGCCAATCCGTATATTTTGTGAAGCAAAAACGTCATCACATCACGTGTCGGAAGCGTCACACGTAACAACAACAACAATAACGGCGGACTACGTGATTGTGTTCGTGCTACAGAAGCTACTAAAGCCTACTAGCTTTATTACAGCAAAATCTATTGCTTCTATGCAATTGTGGTGACCAACAAGCGATAATGGACAACACCATACGTTGGTTATGCGCATGCTCAAAGTCTTCTTCTCCGTGTATAGTCTATATCTGTGGCAGAATTACAGCGCCCCATACTGGTCCGGCATATATACTATACCGCTTTCAGTCGGTTTTTAGTGGTTTTGTGTTTACGGATTATTTTTTTAGAGCAAGGAAAAAAAATGATCGGATAGGGAATGCACCGGCTTCGTGTGGACATAGCCTAAGTCAACAGAGATTACAAGGTGTTCGGTTTCATATATTCATAATCAATTAATTTATTTTTGGGCTATGGTTAAACTTCTATAAATAGATTAAATTTTTTGGACGATTATTAGATGTCTTCAAAATGCAAAAATTGCTTGTTGGGTTACTTGTGTTTAAATTAACTTTTGGTAATCAATTGTACACCAACAATATTAACAATTATATTAAATACATTAACAATTAACCAAAAAAAAAAAACACTAAGGGAGCGTGCACACCAAAACTTTAAAAAGCGGCTGAAAACACCTTAAGATGCCATGTGCCAGCTTTCTCTAGATACTTTAGCTGTGAGCCGGTTGGTTGCTGTGGTAATGTCCCGCCCCTCCTCCACTGTGACCGCCGAGAGCCGGTTTTCAGTGCAGTAGAAAACCGCTACCTGCCTTTTTGTTTTATAAACGCAGAGCTTCCATTGGAAACAATTAAAAACGTGCGCCGTCCGCGGGCGTAAAAGCTTTGGTAAAAGCTGCCATCTTACAACAGGGGTCTTGTCATAAGAAGTAGCTAAGTAAAGCTGCTATATCTGCCTGTACTTTGAATTCATGGACGATTCCGGACTTTGGTGCTGTGTAGATGTTAGGCCTACTAACACTATGCATTATAGTTAGAAAAAGTCGATTTTCATAATATCAAAACTTAATTTTTTTTTCTGGACTCAATGCTAAATACATGTCTGGCTGTTTAAACAAATTAAAAAAAACAAGAAAATTGCATTAATGACGATTTATGGTGATTTTTTTCCCGTTACACCATTGCCTACAATGACACTGATGCGGGGCTCCCCTGTTTCAAGATGGCGGGTCTATTTGACGCATTCAGTCCAATGAACTGCCGTAGCCAAGGCGACATCTAGTGTACATATCAATGGCTGTGATACTTGAGCTGTGCCCAGTTGGTTATTGTGATACTTGTCCCGCCCCTCCTCCACTGTGATTGGACAGCCATGTGAGAACTGACACTGACGAGCGGAGCTTTTCACCCAAAGTTGAATCTCTTTCAACTCTCGACGCTCAGCCCAGAGCGCAGAAAAAACGCAGTTTTCAGCGCGGTAAAAAAGCGCTAGCTGCTGGCTTATTTGAAAAAACGCAGAGCTTCCATTGGAAACAATTGAAAACATGCACCGGCTGCGGGTGTAAAAGCTTTGGTGTTCACGCCCCCCAAGGGGTTGTGCACATCAAAACTTTTAAATGCGGCTGAAAACGCCTGGAGACCGCCGAATGCCAGCTGTTTTTTAGCTGAGTGCCAGCTTTCTTTAGCTGAGAGCTTTGGTAGCGCTGATACTTCAGCTGTGAGCCGGTTGGTTGCTGTGGTAATGTCCCGCCCCTCCTCCACTGTGATTGGACAGCCGTGCTTTTCACCCAAAGTTTAATCTCTTTCAACTCTTGACGCTCAGTGTCGAACGCGAAAAAAACGCCGGTTTTCAGCACGAAAGAAAACCGCTAGCTGCTGGCTTATTTGAAAAACGCAGAGCTTCTATTGGAAACAAATGAAAACATGCGCCGACCGCAGGCGTAAAAGCTTTGGTGTGCACGCCCCCTAACAATATTTTCATCCTCTGGTCAGTGAGATTGTTGAAGGATTTTATAGGCTTTATATATTCCACTAATGAAGTTTTTGCTTTGCAAGCTCAGAAGTGTATAAAGGTTGTTTGTTGCTGCTATTGTGATAGAACTGACACACTAGCTTTATTAATAAATACATCTTCCAAAAAGAAAGATCTGTGTCAGAGTTTAGAAGTGATTAAACTCAAATTTTTTGGTGTAAGTAGCTTTGACGAAGCATGCGGTGAAAACAGATGTGACACTGATTTATGCTGTACTGGAAAGATGCCTAATAGTTTCTGTGTGTGTGCTCAATTGTGCCACAGCAGCACTTAGTTAAACAATAAACCTGGCAAACATAAACACATTTAATATGCAGCATAACCTGTTTATTCCCACAGACAATTTTCGATTTCATGGCCAACTAGTTTTATGGTAGACAACCAGCTTGAAGATAATCTTGCTGAATAGTGGGGTCAATGAAAAAACAAGCTTTAAAAACTAAAGAAATCTTTTTAAAGCCCCCCTAACCTAAAAATGCACTTTTAAATGTGTTTCTATCAGAAAATGAGTCTCGTGTGTGTGTGCAGAAGCATCCTGTTATTATACAAATCCATCTATTCTTTTTTGCGTAATCTCCTTTAAACCGCAACAAACACACAAAAGAGTGCGTAGTTCAATCTTCTGCCAGAGACACATGTTTTGATGTAGTCCAAAGCACATGTGTAAGCGCTCTATACCCCCTACTTTGCATACAGGGAGGGGAACAGAACCTTTTTTTGCATTTAAAGAAACACACATTTTTCATTGCAGGCACAAATGGCCATGTTCAACATCTTATAATGAAAGATCTGTGGTTTATTTTGAGCTGAAACTTTACACACAATCTGGGGATACCAGTTAGGGACCCTTTAAAATAAATATAATCCATGTTTAAGAGTCAGGAATAATGTTTTGAAAATAATGTTTTGAATTAGTTACCGGTAAATAACATTTAAATGCATTTTACACCATATTTTTTATTGCCTTATATAGTTATCATTATAATGTGAACGGCCCTTATTGGCAGAAGGTCTGGACTCCATAATGGGGTCCTATCTGAATTAATCCATCTCGTAATACCATCATTATGAAGTCAGGGCATCAGAAACACATCAACAACTTACTTTTACAAAGTAAAATAGAAATTACTTAAGGAATAACAGTCAAATTTTACTTTATTAAAAAGCCACTACAAAATGAGACGCAGCGAATATTAGACAGAAACCAGTTTGAAAGGTATTAGAAATCGCACAAATGGTTCTTGAAAAAGTGTTTTGAAGAATCAAAAGTATATTACAAATTACTTTGCATTATCTTTGAATAATAGACTGTCAACAAAGAGTTTTTCAAAAGTTTTATATTAAAAAAAGTGATAGTCACAAAATGTACATTTTGTAAATATTATTTGCTTACTAAATAAAATGGATTAAACTCACCAAATTAGCATGTGGTTTATTTGTAAACAAAATCCATCCTTTTCTTTCCTCAAGAATAGTTTGATCACTTTATTGTACAAAAATAAATCATTTTCTATCGCCATAGAGGCTAATGCTGAAAGTCGAGATGGTCAGGTAGTATTTCTGGCATACGTTTTAATTCATTGTAGGGCTGAGAATGTCCGTTCGACTGAAGCAGTGGACACATGAATAGTCACCGCCAAATATGTCAACGCGTACAGCTGTCACATACTCTCAAACTGATTTTTATGCTGAAGGATTTCAACAGGATTTTTGCATTCAAAATCACTAATGGCATACATTAAACTCAGTTCTGTTTTTAGCCAGGACAGATCGAATAGTGTTCCATGACGAGAACTCTTGCGGGTATATTTTTCGGTATGTTTGAAACTGCTGGGGGTCAATCTTATCAAATGACGCAAAAATGCTGACGTCATTGTAGGCCTGCTAGATAGCGCCGGTGACACCAACTCAAAATTTGTTTGGCAATGAAATTATTGCATTAACCGTTTATCTTAAGCTGAAGGCGCCTGCACTGTTCGTTCTGAAGGCCTAGGCAGATTTCTTTGACCTTGGCAACACATGATGTCAGCCGCTGGCTGGAATATGATTGGATAAATGATCTGTCATAAATATACACTACTGGAAGCAGTGCAACCAAGAGAAAAGCTATGAAATAAAGATAATAGACTATTATGGGATTCAGTTAATACACATTCATGAAAAAATATATTAAAATATAAATCATTGATTTAGATTTAGTGTTTAGGCCCTGACGGCTAAGTAAGTTGCTGACCCTGACGCCGGTCCAGAGGCTACCACTACATTAATGCAAAAATGCAGTTTTGTTAGCACACATGAAATAACCAATATAGTTTAGCAGCGTCTTTGTAGTTATACAGTATATCTCCCAAGGGTTTTTTCCTCCTAGGAATTTTTTTTTACTTCCCCGGCTAAAAATCCGGGTTTTATTTCTCCTAGGGGGTTTTTCAACATGGGGAGGCAGCCTTCTTGGGCTTAACTTCTATACGTCACATTAGTAATACGTTTGCTTATAATGTTGATTTAAAGCCGCAGCAAATTTAGCTGCTTGTGCTATTGTGTATTATGTTGTGCTATCTGTCGATTTTCTGTGCTTTTCACTGCATCTATTATGTAAAGCTGCTTTGATTCAATTACCAACTTGTGAAAAGCGCTATATAAATAAAATTGAATTGAATTATTGCTAATACAATTGTTCGTGTTAGTTTTTTGTGCATTAACTAATGTTAACAGTTTCAAGTTTTTTATATTTTAATAATGTATTAGTAAATGTTAAAAATAACAAACTAAGAATAATAAATATTGTAAAAGTATTGTTTATTAATATGTTTTGTTAGCTAATTGTAGAGTGTCACTAAGACTTTTAAAGGACAACGACTCCCACCTTATTAAGTATTCATGGCTCATCAAAACTGTCAGTAATGTAAATAATGGGTAGCTCTAAGGATGTTTGACTTTCTTGTGGATTTGTTTCAATTTCAGCAGGGCCCAAAGCTGATGAAACCTAATTACATTTTACATCATCGATAACCAAATCAAACAAAGCTGATGATGTTGTGGTACATTAGCTTTACGATGTGTATATCACAAAATGAAGTTCTCAAAAGATCAGTAGTTTCAACTTTACTGCTGACAAAAGACTTGAAACAGTCCAGATATGTCAGTCTAATTACCTATGTATTATCTCAATTCACAAAACTCATCCAGCTCAGCAAATAATTGACTCAGAAACAAACATTTACATGTGACCTGCTCCTTAATTTTTAGCCAGTTTGACTAAGAAATGTACATTATAATTGCTAAATGGAGACAGAGTTTGTGACTTTTATTGAACGAAAACTGGTCCTGAGAATGCACAGATTAATTGAACTGACTGTCAGTATTTTCTATTTCTTAAAGCTGTATTCTACTAAAACATTGTCTAGACCAGTCCCACTTTTTTTTGCCCATAATTTACTTATCTAAATGCGATCCCAAATGGCGGCACGCCGGCATATTGATTCTTGCAGAAGTTCTTGGAGTTGGCGTTGCACCATTTAGATCGTACCCAACTTGCAGTGTGTTTACATTTAAACCGGACATATCGATCTTGAACTCAAAATACAAATCATTTCCTCTCACAAACGTATCGCTTTGCTTCAAAAGACATACAGTTTATTCACCCACCGGAGTCATATGGATTGCTTTTCTGATGATGGATATGCATCAAACACCGGCTAATATGGTGCCATTACAAAGCTAGAAAGAACCTTTGTGTCGTGCCAAATTACCAACTTGGGTGTGCATTATTTTCAAATAATTCAACGGCCCCATGTTAATTATTCCTTACATATAATATATAATTTTGTTTAGTAGAAAAAAGGAAGTCATATATACGTGGGATGGCATTAAGATGAGTAAATTATGGGCAATTTTTATTTTTGGGTATAACCTTGCTATAAAATGAAGCAATTTACTCTGATTTCTAGGATCAACTGTAACAAACAAGAACAGTACTGCAGGCCAGCAGGTCCAGAGGAAAACCTGTAAAATTACAACAAGATAACAAGTTTTGAATTGTCAACATTATGATTCTGAGGATATTGATTTCCAGTTGCCAGGCTTGCTTCCTCACTGACTCTCTTACACATCGCCCCAGTTGCTCTCAATCACTTAATAGGCGATTCAGAGAAATGTGTTGCTGAATCAATGACTGGACGCTGTAAAACCGTGTTTGCCATCAGCATTCAACTGTGTCTTACATTTTAAGACCTGTTCAGTGATTAAATCACTTGTCTCTTAAATCACAAGACTCTGGCTTGATGGTTGCATGCTGCTCATTTTTATATAAAAAAAACAAAATTCCTCAAATTCTGATTTCTTTGAACATTTAGGGGTGGTTTCCTGGACAGGGTTTAGATCAGGACTAGGCCTTAGCTATTTAAGGACATTTAAGTAGATTTTACAAACAAACCTTACAAAAAATTATACTGGTCTGCATATTTTATACTGTATCTTGAGACAAAACAATGGTACAGATATATGTTAAAATATGTAAGTACTATAAGTAAGGTGTTTTGAAATTACAGCAAATCAAACATGCATTTTAGTCTGGGACTAGGATAAACCCTCTCCGGTAAACTGCCCCTTTAAGTAGGTATGCACCGATACAAATTTCTGTGCCCGTATTGATATTCGAATATCTACCAATACAAATAGATACTGATTTTTTTTAACTACATTTCTTTTAAATTATTGTCATGAAATCCTAGGAGTGTAGAGCTCACGAACTGTAACTATTTGTTACCATTTTGCTAGGATATAATCTGCCATCATCATGTTTTATCTGCCGATACCGATTATAGGCCAATAAATCTGCATCTTTAATTTGCTGATACCGATTATAGACCGACACGCTTGCTGCATTTTATCTGCTGATACCGATTGTAGGCCAACACATTGGCTGTGATTATCTGCCGACACCAATTGTAGGCTGACACATCGGCGGTGTTGATCTGCCGATATTGATTATAGGCCGATAAATCATCTACGATTATAGGCCGATACACTGGTTGCATTTATCTCCCAAAACCGATTATATGCCGATACATTGTTTGCTTTTATCTGCTGATACTGATTATAGGTAAATACGATGGTTGCTTTATCTCATAAAGATTAGAGACCCATACACTAATTGCTTTTGTTTCACCATACCAATTGTAGGTTGATACATTGTCTGCTTTTATCTGCTGATTATAGCAGATAATTATCTCCCAAAACTGATTATAGGCCGATGCACTGGTTAATTTAATATCCCAAAACCGATTATATGCAGATAAAACGGCTACTTTTATCTGCAAACACCAATTGTTGACTGATACATCAGCTGCTTTTATCTGCCGTTATAGATTATAGGCAGATACACCATCTGCTCTCATCTGCCGAAACCGATTATAGGCCGACACACGGTCTGCTTTTACTTCCTGATACCAATTGTAGGCCGATACATCATCTGCTTTTATCTGCTGATTATAGGCCGATACACTGGTTGCAATTATCTCCCAAAACTGATTATAGGCCGATGCACTGGTTGCTTTAATCTCCCAAAACCGATTATATGCCGATAAAATAGCTGCTTTTATCTGCCAACAGCAATTGTTGACCGATACATCAGCTGCTTTTATCTGCCGTTATAGATTATAGGCAGATACACCACCTGCTCTCATCTGCCGAAACCAATTATAGGCCGACACATGGTCTGCTTTTATTTCATGATACCAATTGTAGGCTGATACATCGTCTGCTTTTATTTGCTGATACCAATTATAGGCCGACACACAGGCTGTTTTTATCTGCCAATTCTGATTATAGGCCGATAAACTGTCAGCTTTTATCTGCTATTACCGATTATAAGCCGATACGATGGTTGCTTTTATCTTCCCAAACAGATTATATGCCAATACATTGGCTGCTTTTATCTGTCAATACCAACTATAGGCCAATATACTGTCTAAATTTATCTGCCGATACAGATTGTAGGCCGATACATTGTCTGCGTTTATCTGCCCATACTGATTATAGGCCAATAAATCGACTGCTTTATCTGCCAATACCATTTATAGGCCGACACCCAGTCTGCTTTTATCTGTCAATACCGATTATAGGCCGATACGATGGTTGCTTTAATCTCCCGTACACTATTAACTTGCAAAAAATGAAATCACAAGATCCATCACAAGATCTTCCTCAGGCATACATGTATAGTTGCGTAGGATAAAGAGACAATGAAGTCCAACCAACCATACATACATACATACATACATACATACATACATACATACATACATACATACATATATATACATAAAAATATGAAAAATAGGTATCCCGCACACTATTAACTTGCAAAAGATAAAATATTTACATGTATGCCTGAGGACGATCTTGTGATCGAAATGTCGCAATAAATATTTTTATCTTTTGCAAGTTAATAGTGTGCGGGATACCCTTTATTTATATATATGGTTGGACTTCATTGTCTCGGGACTAACAGGTGTGTGACATTGTTCTTCTTTTGCTTTAATCTCCCAAAACAGATTATAGGCCGATACACTGGTTGCTTTAATCTCCCAAAACCGATTAAATGCCGATACACTGGTTGCTTTTATCTTCCAAAACCATTTATATGCAGATAAAATGGCTGTTTTTAATCTGCTGACACCAATTGTAGGCCGATACATCGGCTGCTTTATTCTATCAATATCACTTATAGGTAGATACACCATGTACTCTCATCTGCCAATACCGATTATAGGCCGACACATGGTCTGCTTTTATTTGACTCTACCAATTTTTGACCAATAAAACGTCTGCTTTATCTGTCGATACCGATTACAGGCCAATACATCATCTGCTTTTTTCTGCCATTACCAATTATAGGCCAATATATCAGAAAATCCCTAATTCAAAGAGATCAATTTTGAAAGGATGGTAAATCCCCAGGCGCTATGATTTCAGGTGACACTCCCTCGTATTAGTTTTATCGACTTGCACTTGGATCCAGCCTCCATGTTGTATCCCCACATTACACTAATTCCTCATGCTTGGGTTGGACTAATAAAATACATCTTTAAATTTCTTCGAAATGCATTTCAGTTAATTTCCCTTTCTGTCGTTTGTTTGTCCTTATTCAAATTTTTATTCAAATTCTTTAGGGCTTGACTGATTCAGTTTCATTCTCCACACACGTGTTGACAGGGAAACAATTCTTACATTTTGGATAGAATGCTTTGCATGAAACTGTTATTTTATAGTTTTATTTTGTAAAGACTTGTTAATGTTTAATGTTCATTTAACTTTAAACAAACTGTTGCTAATAAATAACCTACATCTACAGTTAGTTACTGCCAAATAGATGCATAACTGCAGCAAAACATTTTACAGTGTGCTGATAAGATCATTTGAGATAAAGAGGTAATTTAAATGGAGATAGTTGGGAATGTAAGTGAGAGACAAGCAGGAATAAAGGGAGAGTGAAGATGGACCGAAATGAAGAGAAAGTAAAGATAGAAAGTATGAGAGGATTAGCCAGAGAATCACTCCCTAGAGTTGATACAAAGCACCAAGACATAAAACTAAGATCAATTACCTCTTTGAAGGGGCATTAATCCCCACAGACTGCATTGTAATGCCCAGAGCTACTGTGAAAGCCACGGTAAAGTGTGGGTGTGGTGTATGAGTGTGTGTTCACAAGACACTGGTGATAGATTGGCCTGAGCAGATGTCCTCTCCATCTTTTTTAATCTGAGAGATGGGCCAAGATTAGGGTCAAGAATCCGTTTGATTAAATGTTTAAATACCAATTCAATCTATAACATTTGGTGCTTTTAATGGTTCTTGAATGCCATCTACCTGAATAAAATACTCTGAAAGCGGCACTCAGCCCTAAATCTTACTACAGGAGAACTACGGCAAAAGAAAAATGTCTTAGCTGAGCTGCGATATTGTCGTCTGAATTGAATGTGATAAGTGAGGCAATAAAAACCAAACACACCTTTCTGTTGTTGTAAACAAACAACTTAGGTTCTTTATAATGAGGCGGTCAAAAAGACAAATAGTGAACTTTTTAGTTTTAATGAACTTATGGACTAAAGCGTGACACTTTTTTTAAAGATACTGTACCTTACCGTATCCTACCCCAATGTTCATAAACAGCTGATAAGAGTAGTTCTGTGGTTTTCTGAATATAACCAAGAAACAATAAAGTTGTTTACATGCAACAGTTTATAATAATATTTATTATCAAAATCTGTACATGGTTATCAATTGTAAAACTTAGCTGTTTAAAACAGTAAAGCTGCTTATAGGATTATTGTATTTTTACAGAACTTTTCTGGCAATCACGGCTAACGTTTTTCTAATGATTATTTTTATAGTGTAGCTTTTGTGTATAATAACATGTACTGCAAACACACAATGGCACAATTATCTTTTATATAAAGAGTGATGTCAGGTCTGGGTTGTTATCTCCAATTCACACCTTAATTCCCCCATGTCATTACCGCATGCAATTATTAAAACACCGCAAGGCTATTACAGCTTATGATAACATCAAGTATAATAATTTGTCTCATGACACAAAGGACCTTATAATTGAATCAGAATTAAATCATTTTTTGTAGTTCTATTTTATAATAAAAACATTACATTTTTCAATGACTGTCTGATGATAATTATTTTAACATTTAAAAAATAATTTTGCAAAAAAATATTTCGTACTATTTTTGACTTGTTTTTCAGTAGAAATATATAAAAATTCTTAAAGGAGCAGCGATTTAAAGAATCAATTTTAACTAGATTTTTTGTTATATACGAGGTCATCGTACTTAAACACACAAGTTTCAGAACTGAAAAAGTTTTTCAAATTCATTTACGCTGCAAGTCTAGCATGGAAACCATGAACCAAATTTTCCCCTAAAATAGGGAACCAATCTCAGAACGGGGAGGGGGCAGCAAGACGATGACACACCAAAGCAGTTTTGTTTATCCAACATGGTAGCAGACGTGAAGTTACTTTTCAATGCAGCCTTAGATAGTGTTCTAAGTAGTATTAAACGCAAGTTTATTTAAAAAAGAGCAACTTTTGGCGTTAAACAATTTCATATCCAAGAAGAATGTTTAGATATGGCAATATATGATAGCCACAGAGTTTTATAGGACCAACCTGCTAGGCATCGTTGTCGACGAAGTACATTTAACTTATAAATGGTAAATGTTATTTATTAAAGCAACACTATGTAGTTTCCATGTAAAAATGACTTACAGCTCCCCCATGTGGTTGAAAAGCACAACAGTGAGTGGTATCAGACACTTTTCTGCAGGGGAGGGGCGGGGCTGTGTGCTCTACCCTCCACCGCCACTTTCAGAGTGTGCTTGTAGCAGCTAGGAGGCTGCTCAGGTTGCAGCAACAGTACAATTTGTCCAGTTAAAAGTTGTTCTATCACTGAAATAATTTTAGAGACATTATTTAAAGGTAAAAAACTACATAGTGTTGCTTTAATATCATATTGTCATTATGCCTGTACTGTGGTTGTCACAGTGCCACTAAGTTGTGTTGCTTTTCAATATCAATATACAGCTACCAGTTTAGTTGCATAGCTTCCAGCTGTGTGCACGCGTACCCGATAAAATTTGTTGACGGTTGAATTTATGTCGCTCTACATTTGTCATCTGGTATAATTAAAACGATTGGCTATGAGCTACGTACAGACGCATTTGATAGACATTCGTAATAAACAGCTCTGGGCCTTCGTAAACTATGCCTCAAATACAAGAAAATGAGCATGTAGTTCCCAGACCGCGTCTCATTCTATATGAGACTGGTCTGGTGTTAGCCAGGCTAGATATTTTCTATTTACACCATGTAAACGTCACAGTACTTTGCAATAAGTGTAAATAGTAATCAGATGCTATTTATACTTTATATTGGCTCACTTCCGTCAAGCTAGGTGGGCGTGGTTTCAGCAACCAGCCACCTCAGCTTTACCCATTACCCATTTTCGGCAGGCCTCGTCAACAATTGGCTTTGAAAAAACTCTTCACAAACCTATGGGTGACGTTACGGACAATTTGTCCATATTTTTTACAGTCTATTGTTTTACCGTTATTTTCCATTAATGGCAAACGTTTGGCACTCCGTGCTGCCATGCATTTGCTTGTTTTTTTACGTGTTTTTTTACAGCGAAGGATGCCACTTGTTTCACTGAACTTAGAAAGGAACTCTAGCACCATTAACAATTGATATATTTCTAGTTTCTGAATTTGCGATTCACATATGACAGTCATTTTAAATCTGCTTGTCAAAAAATTGGTTTTGGTTTCGGTGACAAACTCAGCGAAAATTAAACCTATTTATCAGCTTTATCTCTTTTTAAACGAGACAGCCCCAGAAGAAAATAGGACAGATTAATGAGCGAAAGCTAGCCAGATATTGACAAAAATCTCTTAGAAGACAATTTTACTTTAATACACAGTCTGTGCAAGCCTTTTAATTCACCAAATTCCTGGTATTAAAAGATTTTGTGAAGCCGTCTATAAAACACCGGGGACAATCTTTTAAATCCCCTGACTGTGTCCACAGGGCTCACACTCGAAGTTAATTCGGAGTTGAAAGGTTTTCCTTGCCTATGTTTTTTAGATGATGGGACAGAGCACTGTAATTCTCCATTTAATTGCTAATGCCGTTGCCAAGGTTACTGTTGGTCTGGGTCCTTGAGTGAACAACAATTACTGTTTCTATAAGAATCAACAGCGTGTCTCTTGAGGCCTGGACCACACTGACGCTGTGAAAATGTTTGGGGTCTTGAATGTGTTGATAATTCTCAATCTTGCTGATGCAGAGGAAAATTGTACAGCCCAGACTTGCCTGGGGTGAATTCTCAACTAGGTCTCTCAGATTGGAAATTTGTTGCATTTAGATTTAATTTGAACAGCCCCGAGCGACCGTCTCTCCTTCGTTTGTTGACATTGGCATGCGCTAAGCACTAACATCTCAAGGACCACTCACAAGGAATGAAAAAAGTAGATGAACAGATGTATTTATAAGCGATTTGATACCGCTGCAAATAAAAACAACAAATGATAAAATGAGTGATGCTTTAAAATGATCTATGGTAAAAGTATGATTAACACATGCAGTGCACGTTATAAAATACTTTATTTTACAAAAAAGATTTTATGCTGTTGACTGTTTACTTACATGATGACAAAGTTTTGGTGTCCTGCAAATGCTAACTTTTAAAGACATGTTTTTTGAAGAAGTGCACATTTTTAAACATTGTCTCTGTTTAAACTACGTAAACGCGAATCTATGATAAGAGTGAATCAACTTTCAAGTAAATAACAGTAAATCAAATGAGATTAATTTCGCAGCATTACCTGAAAAATACTCTAAACTTTTTTGTTTTACTTGTTGATTTTATTTTACTTGTTGATATGTTTCCCATTGTTTAAAATGTAACGTACATAAAAGAAGCCAAGCTTATGTAAAAATATTTAATAAATAAATATAAAAAATTCAGGCTATTAGTAGAATGTGCTTTGACTCCGTGCAGGCAAACCTGGGCAATCCTTTATTAGAAATGTGATATTCTGCTTACACTAATATTCTGCAAAAGTTAAAGACGCACAACGTTTTTGATCCATTATGTTGATAGTGATTTTATTGGGTTATAAAGGGCCATTAAGTTTATATTGGGATTCTGCTATTAAAACAAATTGATCCCACCTCATCTCATGTACTTGGTGAACCGTTACGTATTGTATTTTGCTCAAATCCACTGTGATGAAAAACAAGATATTTTCTGTATACTCAGTCAAGTAAATCACAGAACAAGTTTATTACTTAGCTTAAACATACCAAGAGGGCACACAATCCTTTATAAAAGGGGTTTTTGTGAACTTGTTCATAAAATATGAAAGAGAAATGTAGGGTTTTTCGGATAAATTATATAAAAGGTTAAAAAACTGTCAAGAAATCATATCATTGTCACCTGGCATTAGGGTTAGAGTTGGGTTAGGGCAGTGCTTCTCAATTATTTTCTGTCACGCCCCCCCTAGGAAGAAGTAAACATTTTGCGCCCCCCAACTCTCCGCTGCGACTGTAAATAGTATAATTTGTCTATAAAATTACACATCTGCAAAACATTGTATCTTTATTAACTTTAAAGAAAACACAAAAAAAGAAATATCGATCAACTTACAACAAAGAATAACTTTATTAACATTGTTTTTTAGTCTGTAACAGAAAAGACTTAAAATGCATCAATTTGCCTGAAATAAAAAAATCAATCCTTATTTAAAGTATAATATTTTTGACCATTTGATACTGAAAAATTTAATTAAATATAATCAATAAATAATAATAAAAACCTCAAGCTGCTTATCAGCGTGATTGGGGTGTAATGTCTTTAAGTGACGATGCAAAAAAAAAATCACTTCCTGAAAAAGTATTTTCTCTGGGGTCTCACGCGCCCCCCCTGGTGTGGCTTCGACCCCCCCCTGGGGGTCCCGCCCCACTATTTGAGAAGCACTGGGTTAGGGTAAGGATGTCATTTTATGTAAATCTAACCCTAAACCGAGGCGACAATGGTAAGAAAATATTACAAAACAGTTGAGCAACCAATATGTGACAATGACACATAAACAGAAATTTGTGATAAGATCACGAAAAAAAACACAGAAATTTGTAACAGTATCACAAAAAAAGAATCATAAAATTACGTGATATAGGTACGTAATTTCCCGAGACTCGGCTGAACCTAAATACACAAAAAACAACAACAAACTTTGTTGATAAGTTTTACATTTTAAATTCAATTCATAATTTATGCTGCTTTATTTCTAACGGGGTGTACACATCTACTCATGCAAAACGTTGAATTCGTGTTTGATTACATTCAAAGTCAATGCAAAGATGTGAATAGTTGCGAACTCGCTCAGGGCAATTCAAATGAAGCAAACTGGGTGGCGCGAAAACATGTGCTATAAGGACCAGACATTTTTCATGCTGTGACTGCGGCATTGCACATTCCTCGCTCTAGATCACTTGCGGGATTTAACTTTGTGTCTTGCTAGAGTTAAATATTCTAAACTTGCGTATAGAGGCGTTTGAGGACAATAGGATGTGTCAATCCCGCCGCCAAATTTGCGTCATTCGTATCGCACCAAGATTTTGCATCTATTCATGTCTTTGCATTGACTTTGTATATAATCTACCCCCGCAAATCATGAATTTTGCGCTTGGTGTGTACCCCCATTAAACGTGTCTTTGCGCAAGATGAAAAAATTCAACATAATCGATAAATTTACATAACATGTTAAATCCAACGAGGAATGCTACACTTCACGTTTGGTATGCAGCGTGGTTACTACTGGGCTCTTAAGATACCTTCGATACCGCGAACCATAACATCCTGCTCACTAGACTCAATGACCTCAGTATCGAAGGTGCTGCACTCAGCTGGCTCCACTCCTACCTATCCAACAGATCCTACTATATTTCTCTTCATAACCACACTTCTCCCTCCGCCCCAGTCACTCAAGGTGTTCCCCAAGGCTCCGTACCTGGCCCCCTTCTCTTCACCATCTACATCAGGGATGTCCAATCCTGCTCCTGGAGGGCCGGTGTCTCTGCAGAGTTTTATTTCAACCCTAATCAAACACACCTGATCCAGCTAATCACGGTCTTACTAGGCAGACTAGATACTTTGAGGCAGGTGTGGTGAGGGAAGTTTTAGCTAAACTCTGCAGGACGCCGGCCCTCAGGCAACCCTGATCTACATCCTCTCCCTTGGTCAGATACTCCGTCACTGCAACCTGGACTTCCACTGCTATGCTGAAGACACACAGATCTACCTCTGCACCACAACCCCACACAATCCTCCCCTCTCCCACATCAACTCCTGTCTGTCGGCTATTATTTCAGCTATAAAATAGAATTCCCCATTATAGGCTCTAAATCAACACTCAGCAAATCCAGTAACCCCACTCTCATCATAGACTGCATCACTGTCTTCCCATCTTACCAGGGCCGAAACCTCTGCATGATTTTGAATCCCACCCTCTCCCTTGAGCCCCACATCCGCCATGTCATCAAAACCTCCTTCTCTCACACACCCCGCTGCTGAAAGACTCATTCACACCTTCATCTCCTCCTGACTAGATTACTGCAACTCACTTTTCCTTGGCATCAGCTCCACCAACATCAACTGACTCCAACTGGTACAGAACGCGGCTAATCAACTCATCTCATGCTCCAAATCCTGGCAACACATCACTCCAGTCCTAAAACAACTCCACTGGCTTCCTGTCTCTCATCGGATCACCTACAAAATCTTGATCCTCACCTACAAAGCCCCTTACCATCTGGCACCCTCATACCTCCCTGACCTTCTCTCCCCTTACAACCCGCATGGTCCCTCAGATTTACCTCAGCTGGTCTCCTCTGCATCCACAAGTCCAACCTCTGCAGTTTTGGGGACAGAGCCTTTGCCAGGGCAGCTCCCAGGCTCTGGAACCCCCTATCCCAAGAGATTCACACCACTGAATCTCTCACTATCTTCCAGTCCCGTCTCAAGACTCATCTCTTCACCTCTGCCTATCCATAGCAACCCCCCCCCCCCCCTTTTTAATCGTGCCTTAATTTTGCTTGTTCTGTGTTGTTTTCTCTAGTTTTTGTTTTGTTTATTTATTTTGTTATGTCCAATCTATTTCTCTGTAAAGTGAGTTCTGATTTTGAAGCTGGTTTAGTGTGTTGCGATTCGACAGCAGCTTAGGCATTGAACTTTGAGCTTTATAATTTTGCAGTCATTATTTATGCTCTAATAGCAACATTACACACCAACTAAAGTTTGAAAAATGGGATCCCGAGAAATGGCCCCTTATATGCATCAAATTAAAGCTTTCTTGGTTGTATCATCTTCTTTATTTATATCTTCATGCTCTGAGGGGCAGCTTCATGATTAGTAATTGCTGTGAGGTAAAGGCAACAGAAGGTTACAGAATGAGACGATTTATTCTGCAACACTGTCTGTGGTCATTGTGACAGCACAAATGATGTCATAATCCAACCCATTAACCTAAATTATTTACTTAAAGTAAATATTTTAATAAATAAAAAACACATTTGCATAAAGTATTTCACACCGTTATTGTTATTATTACCTGCTTTGTATGATTCTTTAATTAAAAAAACAAACATTTATTTACATTTTATGATTTAATTGCAAGTAGTTGTTTATCATCAACTCACAAACCCCTGCAATCCTCTTGCGAACCACCAGGGATTTAAAAAAAACCCTGTCATAATCAAAAATAGATAAATCCATAATAATAACAAACACATTACAGTTTAATTTGTTTTCCTTTACACACACAGACAATAAAACTGACTGATGTGATGAGCAGATATCGAACAAGCTGCTTTGTAGGTCAAAGCAATATGAATACCATTCACATTACATTTACGCATTTGGCAGGATTGATTTTATTTCTGTCTGAAAGGATAAAAGTATAAACCATCTCAATCTGCATTTTTACTTACTGAAACAGGCTGTAAAGTCAATCATTCAGTGTTTAATGTATGATATGTGAGCTTTTATTTTATATCACCATGTGCATCATTTGTATTACTTTATGAATCTTCATTATTACTAACATTACATTCATAGTGCCTGGTTAAAGATCTCAGTACTAATTCATAAACCTCATAAATGCTGCACAATGCATGAAATAAAGCATACTTATTTTAAAGAGACTGCTGTTTACAGGCCAATGCAGAGCTGATAGGATTTGTTTAAGCATCTTCATTTATTCATTTATTTGTTTAAGCATCTCAATTTATTTATCTTTCTCTCTCTGTACCCACAGATAAGCAATCAGGATGGTAGCAGCGGACCAGACCGATGTGGACAGACCGAAGCGATGGAGGAGACCACTCCAGACCCCGCTTTTGTGGACGTGGACCAGGGTCTGACTCTGGCGGGCATCGCTTTCCTCTGCCTGCTGCTGGTTGCAATGATCATACGCTGTGCCAAAGTCATCATGGACCCCTACAGCGCCATACCCACATCCACTTGGGAGGAGCAACACTTGGACGATTCGCAGATCTGAGTCGGCGGAAAGACAAACATGCTTGCGCACAAGAAACCAACATTTTTCCTGTTACCTCAGCTAAACGTGGACATTGAGTTAAATCAGGCAATGAAATTTTAAACAGCACGTGGGATCTCCAAATTGGTCATCTTCTTATATATGTCAATGCACATTTACATCCCATGTTCTCTCTACTGCATTGCATACTATATCTATCTGTATTGTCCTGCAGAGCAAAGTAACAAAGAACTAAAGCACACAAAGACATGTAGTCATTTCAATAGAGTCAAACCTCAGCTCAGACCAAACCTAATGCATCCGACAAAACATGGACAGCAATGCACCTTGTTTGCAATTTGTAATTAGAATCTATAAAAAATGATTTAAAATCAGGGCATTGTGCATGTGAATGCAAACACTTCTAGTTTGGTGTGCTGTATTTGAAACGCATTTATAATTTATAACAGAAGTATGTGAGTGTCATTGCCGTAACAGCTATAGTTGGCATAAACTGTCTTCAATAGTCATTATATTTTTAGGACAGCTGCTGCTAGGCTGTTAAAGCAACAGTTTGGAGAGAATCTTACAGGGTTAGTTAAGGCTAGTTAAACTGCCGCCATGTTTAAAGCTAAAGAAACACTTAAAGCTGCGTGTTCGGTATGCTCAGCAGTGGCCAAACAATTTAAATGCTTGTGTAAAGTATGTTTCTGGCCTTTATTGCGATTGCATTTTGCAAGAAAATGAACACTGTACTCTGGTTTAAATGACATTTTAGAGAAACATCAGTGCTATTACTATTGCAACTACCTTTAACTTTTTCATTTTGACCAAAGCATCTGGGTTTTTCCAATTTCTTGTCTCTTACAATGTATGTCCTCATGGTTTTATTCTGTTGTCTTTGTTTAAATGTACATATTTCAGAGAGCCTTCATCTACACAGCATGGTAATAAGTGCCTGAGCTGAAATAATAAATAAAGTTATGAATGAATTTCTCTTTGACGGTTGTATTGTATTACCGCAAAATGAAGGACTAGTCAACAAAAAGCCTGTGTCTATGACTGATTAGAAATTTTGTGAAGAAATTCACATCTTAAGTCTAAACAATTTCATGTCTGAACTATTGAATTTGATGGCGTGTTTACACTTGGGGTGTGAATAAGAATGAATTGCATTTGCTTATAGCATCATTTATTTGCATGTGCTTTCTAAATATCTGATTTACTCAAAAAAAAATTATATTTGACCCAACAATGGGTTAAAACAACCCAGCATTTTGGGTTGAATATAACCAACATTTTTTAGTGCAAATGCACACATACAGTGGTGTAGTGGTGCCTTGAGAAGTGGGTATACTATTTAATTTACAACCACATTTTTTGAAACGGCCGAAATAAGTTAAACACTTTGGGGCAGTTTCCCAAACAGGGATTAGATTAGTCCTAGACTAAAACTGAAAACAACTTTCACTGCCAGTATGATACAAATGTTAAGTGTCCTATCACTGTTTATAAGTCCCGGACAACAGGTTTAAATGCATGCAAGGTAAACACTAGGGGTGGAACGGTACACAGAGGTCACGGTTCGGTTCGTACCTCGGTTCAGACATCACGGTTCGGTTCAATTTTGGTACAATGGAGGGAAAAGCTAAACAAAAATGCAGAAGGCAAATTTTTTTGTAGAACGATAATCTATAAATTAAAGGTGTCCTTATCTGTGTTATTGTGAGATGTCATGAATATGAACTGAAATGCATTTAACATACTATCTTGTATAACAAAAATGTATAAACTTTATTACAAATGTATTACAAGTTACCTAAATACATTTTAAATTACATTTTAGCACATTTATTTCATATTAATGTACTAAAGAACAAAAAAAATGTAGGCTTTTAGGATGCATTAATAGGTGTGTATGACTTCATGAGGCGCTGCAAGAAACGACAAGTGGATGACGTCAGAGTAACGGGAGAGTGATTTGAAATCAGCCTCCTCCTCAAGATTTCTTGCGGTACTCTGACGCTGATGGCGCTGCGTAAAGATGAGCACACTTAAAAAACTGAAAGCAGCTAAACTCGACAGAACTTCCGTCCATTAATTGTATATAGCAGGACAATTTATCTCCTACTTCTCAGTGTGAGAAATACAAGGTGTGGCGTGTGAACTGACTGAAATGCGTGTGTCTCATGGTGAATGCGTGAGACTTGAGAGCCCTGATTAGATACTTCCACTCACATACCCAACAACTGCTGAAAACTCTGACACACAGTCCTCGTCTTTTCTACCACTCTCTCGCCTGTACTACTGTAACTGACTGGAAAACTAAAGTTTTCCCAAACTTGCGATCTTAAAGAGGCCGGCGGATCCTCACCACCATTTGCCATACTCGCTGTCGCTGCTAATTCACTCACTTACTCACTCACTAGACCGTCAACCTGACAAAAAAATGCAGAGTGTCAGAGAATGTGGACGGGCTCTGATAGAGCGCATAAACTGAGACGAACGTGTGGTGAAGGTAGGTTCGTTGTATATATACACAAATGGGAAATGAGCTGATAAGTTGAGGCGGGGTCCTGCTCCTGAACCTTAATTAACTTGTTAACTTCATTTCACTAGCAAGGACCATGCCACAACTGCAAAGAATTGCTATTAGCTTTATGGGTGAATAAGGGTCGAAAGGAAATGGGAAAAGAAGGAGTTACGTTGATTTTCCATCTGGCTGATCAGGGAGTTTGACCCGGGAGACACAGAGTGGGGGCTTCGTCTCGGTAGGCAGTAAGCTGAGTTACTTGAAGACCCCCAAAAGTTTGGATGAAATGATGCAGGCTTGGGCTTGACGGAGATCGTGAAGATTATTACGGATGTACGAGTGGTATGCTTCAGATGACCAGCGACCTAAGACCCTGATTGTCTCATCTGAGATGCCCATCCTGGCGCTGTAGTGGCAGCTCTGATCCGGAATGAATGTAGAGAGTAACGTTCGGGAGATATGCTGGCGGTCCTGAGAATATTTTGGAAGTGTTTGTTAAACCAAAATCTTGTAGCCATTTTCCTGTTTTCTGTGAGAAAGAGTGGTTCTTTGGGAGATGAATGGTTGGCGTATCTAGAAGAAAAGTATTCCGAAATTGGCTCGTAAGGACTGAGGAATAAGTGGAGGCGAAATATGTATATTGGAAATGACTCTCCGAGTTGGTCGTTTTTGCTTCTCTTTAGGTTGTAAATCAGAGAATCTGGCTTATGAGTGGTGATATCTGAGAGGCTGGGATGGATGGCTGGATCCAAGGTTGAAGTCGACGGGGCGAATTCAGAGCATCTCAGGAAGCCAAAAAATGCGAGAAGGAACATGCATTCTAATGTTTGGTTGATCGATGGGCTCAAGTAGCTAGAACGTAGTGTGTGGATGCATTGACTGAGGAGGTCAGAAGTGAAGGCCAGGCGTTTAACGTTGGGGACTGGTTCTTGTTTTCGTAGACCTTTAATCAGCATAGATATGTGGGGGTGAGAAATGGTTTGGCATTGGTCGCCAGTGGCGAGTTCGTAGATAAAGTTAATTCCGGATAGATAAGTCTGAATGGAGGAAGCCCTGATGTTTTGGTAGGAATGGGTGTGAGTAACGAAATTGCAGATGGACCAAACATTCATTAGAGGGAATGAGAGTTGGTAAAAGGAATGGTAGATGGAGTCTAGGGTGATGCCTAAAAACTCGATGGAGGTGCAGGGCCCTAAGGTCTTTTCTTTTGAAAAGGGGTACACCTATTTCAGAAAAAATCCTGATGAGGGTTGAAAGTCCTGAATGTGCGGATGTAGGTGTGATAATGAGGAAGTCATCGAGGAGGTGGAGGATGTAGGGAAGCTTGTGGTTGTTAATGAGAATCCAACATAAAGCCTCCGAGAGGGAGTCGAAGATCATGAGGCTGCCTCTGCAGCCGAAAGTGAGGCACACTAAAAAATAATAAGCTCCTTTCCAGAATATTCCAAAGAAACGCCAAAATTCTGGGTGAATGGGTAAGACTTTGAAAGCACTGGTGATGTCTGCTTTAGAGAGCCATGCTCCATGGCCTGCTTTGCGGATGAGAGTGATGGCTTGGTCGATGGAAGCGTATTTCATGGAGAAGTCTGGGGCTGGAATGATGCTATTGATGCTGGGAACGTATGTGCCATGTGGAGAGGACAGGTCTATAATTAATCTCTTTTTCCCAGAGTATTTCCTGGTGGTGATTCCAATGGGGCTGATGTGAAAAGGAGAGAAAGGAGTTTCTTTAAACGGGCCTATCATGAATCCCTCTTGGACTTCTTTGGCTATTAATGTGTCGACGATGTCTGGTTCTGAGAGGGCGGATTGGAGGTTATGTGAGATATAAGAAATGTCTGTGATTATTTCTATGCCTGGAAGGAAGCCGAATTTGAATCTATTAATGAGAAAGTCTACAAACTCTCTGTCGGGGTGGTCTAGTAAGGCGGTGGCTAATTCTTCTACCTTGACTCATGTGTTAAGATACTGTAATAGTCAGTCGGGTATAGTAGTTGGGTTGTGGGGGCAGGAGGCTTTGGAATGGGTGCCTCCGCAGAAGGAGCAGGTGTGTAGGAATCTGCAGTTGGAAAGAGAGCAGCCGAGATGATTGAAGTTGTTGCACACCATTCTGCCTCCTTGGTAGAGGATCGGTCGTCCTCTTTTGTCAATGCTTTTGGGAAGTGGAACGTTGGCTGTGGGCTGTATGTTGAGAGGTTTCGGAATTAAAGGAGGAGGTGGAGCTGCTGCGGATAATATATTGAATACTGATGTTTTGCGTGAGGAAGGTTGGGATTGAGAGGGTGTGATGGTGCATGCTGAGGCTGGATGTGATGGTGCCCCGCATAGTTCACATTAGGGCTGAAACGATTCATCGAGTAACTCGATTAACTCGACTCAAAAAATTCCTCCAGGCAAAAATTCTGCCTCGAAGCCTCGTTAAATTCCTATGACGCGCACTACACGCGCCGAGATCTGATTTACACGGACCGTTGTTCAATGTTCAGGAAGCACATCATAGCGCATGGTACATTTTGAATTTAGTTGGCGCAATGGCGGAGAGCGAATATGTCCATAAACGCCAGAGAGAGAATGTCTAAAGTTTGGGATCATTACATTATCATTACATTCAGCAACTGAACCGAAAACATCCACTGCTGTTTCACCAAGCGTCGATGAAACAAGGTAACGTAGCTTCTGCTGATTTCAATCCCATACTGTATTTGTAGCGATGTCGTTATGCGGTTTGACTAGATATGATGTTTAGCTTTGATGCACGCATGCACTTTACAGGTGTGTGTACCAAAAAACGGCACCACAGTGCAATCATATATGGGCAACTTGTAATCTGACATATTTTGTTCAATAATAATAATCTCTGTCTTATTGGAGTTTAGCATAAGGAAGGTATTCTCTCTTACGCGAATCAGACCGATCGTGCAATGCATCACATATGCTTAAACTTTTATGTAGCCACGCAACAATAACTTCAGCTGCATGCATTCACTGTATACAGCGGGACGTGATGTTGTGATTTTTCGAACGGATTCTTAACCTAAAATGCACCGCAATGCAAGTGATGCAAACCAAATGCAGCATTCTATGGAAAATGAATGTATGTATTTCTGCCATACCAAAATGCAATGAAGCAACTGAACGTCTGACTGTGGTGTCACTCTTCCTCATGCACAGCACGCGTGCACACACAAACACAGGTGCACGTGCGCGCACACACACAGGTTGTTACCATAGCAAACAGGCTCACCCCAGAAATGATATATTATTTGTTAGTAGCCTAATGGTAAATGCTGCAGGTGTAGAAATGTACATAAACCAGATATTTACTTTGATGTCAGGGCTAGATTACAGCATGAAACCTGTTGTGCATATTAATAAATTAAAGTGCTTAATTGTTGGAGCCAAATACCTCTGTTTTTTCTAGAAATAAAAGCCAAATGCTTGAACATTTTACAGCCACATCATTTTCGTTATGCATTATTTGTTTTGGTTGTTTAAAAACACACACAAAATTTTTATCCGATTACTCGATTAATCGATCGATTCAGTGCTAGATTAATCGATTACAAAAAGAATGGATAGCTGCAGCCCTAGTTCACATGACATGGAAGCGCGTGCTGCAAAGATCCGACAGTAGAGTTCTGCATCAAGAGTGCCCCAGTATGTTCCCTGATTGAATTGCTGTAACCGGCCTGCTACTTGGGTAGCGAAAAGAACATGGTAGTTGTAGAAGCCAATTCCTCCGAAACGCACGGCCATGTCTAAAATGATTGAAAGGTAATCGTCTAGCTCAGATCTTCGATCTGGATAAACAGAGCAAATAATATCTCTGTAGATCGAGAAAGCTAAAGCAAATTCAGTGGGAGTGAGTTCCTTAGAACGAGAGTTTAATGGCTGACTGAACTGCATTAGGCCTTGACTGGGTTGCAGCTCTCTGGGCTGGCTGGTATTTATGAGGGATGGATAGATGGAGGAGCTGGGCTAGATCTGTGTAATTACCTGATAAGATCTAAAGACGTAAGGCTGAAGAGACTGGGGAGGGTCGGTGAATTGATGAAGCTGGACAAGGAGGCGGTGCGGCTATGGCCAGGGTATATTGTCTAGTATTTATTGGGAGTATGTGAGGGTTTTGAAGAAGGGAGGGGTATGGTTGGGGGGGAAAAGGGTTGGATTAGTTGGGTAACATGAAGAAATAGGAGGGGGTAGAAAAGGTCCGCTGAGAGGTAGAAGTCCCGGGTTTGCTGCATGAGGGACTTGGATTGGATTATTTTGTAAGGAAGAATCAGAAATGACAGGAGCTATGTGGCTGTTGATGCCGGAAGGAAGGGTAGAAGAATGGATGCTGGGATGGAGGGATGAATGTCTGTGGAGATTTGGAGCTGTTTCTGAGTATGCAAAGAAAGATGTCATAAATTGTGTTAAATCTGATGTGGAAGTTGCAGATGTTGAGGGTAGTATTGCTTGCTCTCCACTAGGTGGTGCACATGTTGCTGGCTGAGGTCACCATGGAGGCAGTGCGGTGACAATGGGAGGATCGCGTGTCAGAGCCGGAAGCGTTGGAGGCTCGGGATTTGAATTTGGAGTCTGGGTAGATGCTGTGAAAAGCTTAAAAGTCTTGATTTATTGTCAGATTGGCTGAAGTGGATACCTTTGTCTTTAAGAGCTCGCTGGAGGCGAGCCACGGTCCAATTCTTGATGGTATTCTCTCGACGGGGGACGTCCCGTGAGTGCGCTGAGAATTGCTGTGGTTCGTTGTGTAATGGCGCGGTTGACGAGGAGCGTGGTTGACGAGGAGAGCGTTTGCGCCGGCTTTCGTGCCTGTGGCGATCGTTGGTAGTTCTCGTTTGCGGAGGAGAATGATTCTGTCGAGTCGGGGTTGGAGAAATCTTCGTTGATAAACTGTGCCGTGAATGGCCGCTAGATCGAGGGATTTCTACAACGAAACGCAACCGGTGTGAATTTTGGCTGCCTGGGGATTGTTGTGAAGACATGACCATACTCTGTGACGGAGAAGAGTTTCCGAATAGGTTCGGAGACAGAGCGGTTGATCTGCAGCTCGGAATCCATGTCGAAAAACTGAGACGAACGTGTGGTGAAGGTAGGTTCGTTGTATATATACACAAACAGGAAATGAGCTGATTAGTTGAGGCATGGTCCTGCTCCTGAACCTTAATTAACTTGTTAACTTAATTTAAAAGGCTGTGACGAAGTCTGTCCAAATTCGAAGGCTCCTTCACATACAAGCCTCTAAATGTGGCCATTGATGTATCCTTCACAGCCATGGCTATCCCAACACTCATTGCGCACCTGTGACGTCTAGGTATTTGGAAATAAACATTCAAAACTGTAGTTAAAGTGTATATTTTGCAAATTAAAGGTCCTTGTGACTGTTTTACTATTATAAATGATGTTGTAGTGATGTGAATAAATATTATTGCTGCAATATTGTGCGTGTTGCGTTTAATTTTTGAATATTTCTAAGGTTGGTGAATATTACATACTGTTGGATGGTTTAATCTGCATCAATGTGTCATATTTTCTAAAATAAAAAAATTAAAATTTGCTTCCATATTAATTTTTAAAAGTCTGATGGGTCTCAGCTGTAGAGTCCTGCTGACAAGTGGGGGAACAGCAAGTGACGCAACTTCCCCCGTAGGCTAGACTGTCTCATTTCAGTTTGCTGCGTGGCCTTTAGAGGTTGCCGCTTTCAAATATCGAGCCTTAAAAGGATCCAGACCCTGAATTTGGGATGCTGCCGTAATTTCCCACTGGCTGGCTGTGATGTATCTGTGTTTGATTGTAAAAAAATTTATTAGATTTTTTTGGGTTGATCAAACCAGCAGTTTTTGTTCTCAAGAATCTATTACTTGTTTCTTTTGTTCATATTTTGTATTTTTGTTATTGTTTTGCAGCGAGATAAATGTTAATAAAACAATATATACTATTGTGTGTCCCAATGTAAAGTGAACCACCTGCAGTTCCAAAAGGCATTTTTACATCCTTTTAAGGGCATTTCGGGGAGGAAAGATGCTTAAACAAACGCTCCAGAAAAGAGAAAATGATTGTTTTCATTGATTCATTCTGCAAGTTTATTTTAATCGTCCACACGATGTGACATTATTGCAGTGTTCGAGAACCAGAAAGAACTTGTCATAATTCAGCCCTCTTGTTGGCCATGTTTTATTAATAGTCTTGAGGCAGGGTCATGACAGGCCCATGTTTGTGTGAAAGCACTGGCTTTGTTTATTCTGGCCATGTGCTTTCTTTCTCGTCTCCTCTGTAATTATCCTATTATTGTTTGTTTCATGTCACCTGTTGCCCTCATTAGTTCTCCCCTATTAAATGCCCTTGTGTTTGTGCTGATTCGTTTTGTACTTACTGGTGAAAATGCTATAAGTACTGTATAATGAAGTACTGTTTATTTTTTGTGTCCTAGTCTTGTTCGTGTACTAGTTTAGTGTAGTCCTGTACTTTAATCTGTTTTTGTCATTGCCTTGTTTTTGTTTTCTGGATGTTTATTTTCTGTTTCAATAAAAGTCATTTGTGTTCCCCTGTAAGCCTACATCTGGGTTCCGTATCTCTCTCTCCATTGGAGAAACCCTGACAGAATTTTTGTGTGTAGATATATATTAAATCTACAAGAACCATGCAAGGATGCTCAGCGTTGCCCCCATTAGCTTTTTTTTTGCACAGGCGAACACAGGAACTGCCCATTTAAAAAATCCTCTGCACCGCCACAAAGCAGTTCTATTATTAATTTGCGCCCCTGCTTGCTTAGAAGTTGCGGCACACAGAAGCTGTGTTATACTACATACACACCAAATGTGGGGCATTGGTTACTCGCTCTAGATTATTCGTGGGATTTAACTTCCTGTCCTGCGAAATTTTTGATAGAGTTGAATATTTTCAACTTTTGCGAAGACGTATTTAAGGGGAATAGCGTGTGATTTTGCGGCAAATGTGCCGCCCATATCGCGTCATTCACATTGCCCCACGCAAAGAACGCATCTTTGCATTAACTTTGTATGTAATATACTCGTGCAAATCGTTTAACTTGCGTCTGGTGTAAAGCCACAGTTAAGGTACATTCACATTATAAGCGACTTTGTCGCTGTGTGTGGCTCGTCTCTTTCAAAAGACGTGTTTCTATATCTGGTTGTCATCAACAAATAAGTAACAACCACTCCAGTAACTGACGAGAGACGGATGACGTGAACTCCACTGCTTCGTTCTCATTGGTAGTTGCTCCTGAAAGTCGCTCATAATTAGCATAAAGTTAAACATATCTCAACTTTGTCACGCCCCATCCAGTCGCCAACGGTCACTGATGCTTGTGTCGCCGGAAGTCACTAAGCTTCTATTGAAATCAATGTTGAATGTATGCAACTATGTATGATTACTATGGTATCCATGCCATGAATGTGCTACTGTTGATTGCAGGGTAACTTATAACTCTTAATGCTCGAAGGTAGTCTCGCCCAGGGTGTAATTCCACGTAGAACCACCACTGTTGCCACCCCATACAAAATTTACTAATTATTTTACTACTAAATCCATTTTACAAAGCTTCTCACTAAATAAGAGCATCAACAGTTTCAAATAACTGATTCTCATTATGGGCTTTTTATAGTGTATTACTTTTATAAAGTATAGGAAAGATGGAAAGGCAAGTGGAAGAATACAACTCAGACTGGAAATATAAATAGCATGTGTGCAAAACCACAAGCCACAATACTCCAAAGAAGGATATGAAACAGTTCTTCCTGGCATCTCAGGGCCGTTTACATGGCATTGTTTTTAAGCTAAACCAGTAAAGTTTTTATGTGGTTTGGCTGTTCATTTACAGGACAACAGTGTTTTGGGGTCCTGAAAACACAAACTTTCCAAGATAGGGTTTAAAGGCCAAACTGTAATACCAGATATGTCATGTCCATGTGTTAATTTAGTTTATATAACCAAAACAACAAGCATTCACAACATGCAGCTCACAACAGCCCAACAAGCTAAAAACAATCCTGCGCTTATGGCCACAGAACACACATAAATCAAGACTTCTATTAACTTTAGAGGTATAGTAGTTTCAGGACCATACAGCAGTGTTCACATTATGTCAAAGATTATGGGGTCCCCCCCAAACCAAGCCTCCCCGCATTATAGGGTCGCCGTGATTTCACACAGTAAGATGTGATCCTGGATCAGCATTTTTTGTTAGTCTTCGAACAAAACATTTTAATGAAAGAAACCCCATATTACCCTTAACTCAAATTCTAAACATTTTTACCCCACAAATTAGTGTAAAATAATAGTTTGCGAATAATTTTTTGAAAGCCCCTAATAACCTAATCCTAAATATGTCAATTCCTTCAGAAAACTCCTCTAATTGAATTAAACTAGTAGGAATAATGCAGTAATTATGCAGTAATAATACAGTAATAATGCAGTAATAGTGCAATATTGTAATAATGCAGCAATTATGCAGCACTAATACAGTAATAATGCAGTAATTATGCAGTAATAATACATTAATAAAGCAGTAATAGAACAATATTGTAATAATGCAGTAATAGTGCAGTAATTGTGTAGTAATAATGCAGTAATTATGCAGTAATAATACAGTAATTATGCAGCAATAGTGCACGATTGTTGAGGTGAATCAATTTACAGTTCATACTGTTCTGGATTTTTTTAAGATTCCTGCTTAAAAAGAGGATTCAATAATGTGTATAACCATGCTCATTTGTTTATAAAAGTATGAATATATGTTAAAAAAAAACTATATATCGTTTTTGAAATATATTCAAATTGTTATAAGAAGTTTGGCATAACATTTTTACTGTGCCAATTTTGTAGTGGCATTTAAAAGCAGTACACACTACACACAATCTCAGCTATAAAAGTAATGAAATGTTTTATAAAGCTTTATATTAATCCTGCAATGCAGTGGCCTAGAAATATATTTAGAGGTTCCAGTCCCAGTAAATAATGTCCAGTGTTGGGCAAGTTACTTCCAAAGTGTAATACATTATATATTACAAATTACTGTCATTTGAAAGTAATTAGTTACATTACAATATTACTGTCTCTGAACTGTAATGAGTTACACTACTTTTGCATTACTTTTGAGTTACTTTCATCAAAAGAACAGAAGTATGACGTGGCATTATAAAATGTTGAAATGTAGGTTGTTGCTGCTTATAAATCTAGAAGTTATGTGTTGGCCTTCGAGCTTTGAATAGGCACAGTGAAGACTTATGGCAAAATACAGTAACAAACACTGTCAGAATCATAAACATAGACAAATTATCTGGTAAAAGTCTGGTGAATTATGGTACACATACCAAACACAATAGACTATAATGCTATAATGCAACCTATAGCCTAATAACATGGCAAGACACGCAACCTCTTTTCATTTCTATTCTTTAATTCACTTTTAATTCAGATTTACAGCACAAACCTGGCATGCACTTGGTTGACACAACTTATCAAAAAGTGCTATTGGAGGATTAGGCCTCAAGAAAAACAGCTCAGTTCAGTACAATATAAGGATTACATGTAGACTAACATATAAAACACAGACAAACAGAGGAACACTGCTTTTTGCCAAACAATGAATATAGGCTCCCATACAAAGGCTGGTAAAAACTTTAAACAGTGATGTTTAAATGTTCTATTTAGATAACCACGTTAAAGTCTTCACTATGTTATGTTGTAGTTTAGGTTGCTGTTTGTAATAAAACTGTAGATAGCATAGGAATAGCCTAGCAATCTATTATGCATATGGACTGTAATCATAGCAAAGCTTACCTTGTCATTGCTGGTGTGATATGGAATTTACTGGCAACATTTGTAAAAGTCTCTTTACTTCTGAGGTTCAAGCAGCACAGGACACCGATAGAAACTGTCTGTTGCTTTTACTTAGTGCTCTTATTCGCAAAATTATGCGTGTGCGGCGCTACCGGACCTGATTGCGACCACTTTAGTCAATGCTTATAAAGCCGCGGACTTCCCAGATTTGGCTCTTTCAGAAACATGTGTATATTTGACGTGCACCGCGTCCAAATCGCATTTCAAATACAAAGTTAAAGTAAAAATGAACATGTTGCATACAGCACGTTGAAACAGGCATACGCTGCGTCACAAACTGCCTACTTCCATACTATATAGTAGGCAAAGAGCACGAGTCTACGAGAAGTAGTGGTTTTCGCCCACTATATAGTATGGAAGTATGCGGTTTGGGACACAGCCACGCAGCTTTTTCATGTGTGGATGCTGGTCGCGCGCATTGGTCAAAAATAAAAAAATAAAAATAACACGGTCTAATTTTGAAAAATGCATTGTTGTAACACGCTCGTTACTAAGACTGTAACGAGTAAAATATTACCAAAACTTTATTAGTAATGCGTTATATTACTGCGTTACAGCAAAAACTAATATATTACTGTAATATATTATATTTTGTAATGCGTTACTCCCAACACTGATAATGTCTGAACATTAGGGGAAACCAGGGATGAAAGTACAATTTATCTGAAAAATGTCATTTTAAAAGATAATGTTTTAGACAGAGATATTTTTTGCTGTGGTCAGTAACTCACAACTGTAGTTTATCAATACCATGGGGGAATTTTTAACAAATGTAAAACGACTTCAGTATAATTACATTTTGAACATAAGTAGTGCATTGTTACTTTCGACCCTGTCAGCTGGGACGGAAATGACACACAGGTTGGGACAAAAGTAACACAACAGAATAAAATAGATGTTTGTGTTACACTTGTTTTTAGTAAATATGCACTACCCAGTCTCACAAAATGATGTACCTATAGTCACTTTTTGATTCTTTTTCATGATACTGACACAAATTTCCGCGGTTTTCGTGATCATACCACGAATTTCTGTTTATGTGTCATTGTCACCTATTGGTTACTCAATTGTTTTTTCCTATTTTTAAACCATTTTCGCTTTGGTTTAGGGTTACATTTGGTGTTTGCATTAGGATGTCACTTGAAGTATTGGTTTATACTATTTTTTCTGATTTTTTTTATATTTTCTAAATTTTAAAACATTGTCACCTCCCGTTAGGGTTAGAGTACCTATAGTCATGTAAATTTTTTATTCTTTTTCGTGATACTGTCAGGAATTTCCGCATTTTTCGTGATCGTATTACGAATTTCTGTTTATGTGTTATTGTCACATATTGGTGTATGTTTTGTCCTATTTTCTTACCATTGTCGTTCGGTTTAGGGTTAGATTTACATATAATGACACCCTAACCCAAACTCAACTCTAACCCTAATGCTAGGCGACAATGGTTTAAAATTGCAAAATATAAAAAACAGCAAAAATAGTGTAAACCAATACTTAAAGAGACTTCCTAATGCAAACACAAAATCTAACCCTAAACCGAAGTGACAATGGTTTTTGTGAAATTTGTGATACGATCACGAAAAAAAAACCGCGAAATTCTTGACAGTATCACAAAAAGAATAAAAAAATTATGTGATTATAGGTACATCATTTCGTGAGACTGGGTAGGCTAAAGATGCTGTCATAGTTTGGAATACAAATGTATTCACGGCTCAGAGAAAATCGCTTTGTTACTTTCGTCCCGGCTCTTCCCTACTAACTTACATAAATAAAACATCAAAGCAAATGGAATTTATTTTTTACATTTTGTACATATTTTGAAGCTAATAGATGTTTGAAAGGCTTAAATAATAAAACAATTACAACATCTTTAAAGTTGATTTAAAAGTACTTGGACTTTATGATTATTGCGGAAACATGCACTCTAATTTTTAACGCATGGTGTGGTCAGAAAAGACAAAGCCAACTATTCTAAGCTGAAATGTGCTTGGTTGTTTTATTCCAAAATTCTGGGTTTTTCCAACTCGGTTGTTGAAAATAACTGTATGGAACTACACTTTCTGGCATTACAGGACACACACTTATATATGTTCTGTTCTTTATCCTTCAGTAAGCTTAAGGTCAAGCCCTAAAGAGTGATGGCTATCTATGAGGCTGCCAAGACACATTAATAAATGTCTGATCACAGAGGGTGAGAAAGACACGGTCAGATTTTCACATCTGTCTCCAAACCTCCCATTGGCACAAGTTCTCAGGCACACACTTCCTCACGCCTACATAGACGATTCTTGTAAGGCATGAAACTGAACACAATCTGACCTACACTGTCTAAATTACTCATAGACAGGCCCTCATGACCACATGACACAACACTTCTCCAAGGGTTCAGCACCATCTGTTGGCAGGTTGCAAAAGTGTACAAGAAATTTATTCAAAGGCGCTGTCAGAACAAAGTACAGTTTATAGAACCATGTATGACAATTACGTTTTCTGAAAACATGACACAGTTAAGGCATGTAATGTAAATACTCCATATTGGCATATTTGATTTGCTTTGAATTGCCAATATATAAACGTTTTGATTATGATTATGAATGTTTGTAAGGAGTGCTATAATAGGGTGGAATGAGGTATCTATGTATAAGGGGCTGGACACACCAAAACTTTTAAACGCGTCTGAAAACGCAGAATGCGCTTTGGTAGCTGTGATACTTCAGCTGTGAACTGGTTGGTTGTTGTGGTAATGTCCCGCCCTTCCTCCACTGTAATTGGACGGCCGTGTGAGAGCTGACATTGACGAGTGGAGCTTTTCACTCAAAGTTGAATATTTTTTAACTCTCGGTGCTGAGCGCAAAAAACCCCAGCACCGGTTTCCAGCGTGGAAAAAACCTGCTAGCTGCTTGCTTATTTAAAAAACGCAGAGTTTCCATTGGAATCAATTGAAAACATGTGCCAGCCGCGGGTGTAAAAGCTTTGGTGTGTCCAGCCCCTAAGGGTGCTTTCACGCCTGCCTTATTTAGTACATTCTAAATAAATATTTAGTTTAAAGTGGTGTATACAAACGCTTAGGTTACTCACGTAACCCCGGTTCCTGAAATAACGGGAACGAAGCATTGCGTCAGTTGCTGACACTATGGGGGGAAACTCCTGTTTACTCCACGATTGAAGCCTATTGGTTAACGTTATTTCAGGGAACCATACACAACGGACTGAAGTGCCTTACCGGAGAGACACTGTATGTGGCCCTACATCCAGCATATTCACAGCTTTAAAGCAAAAGTGTAAGCACCATATAAAATGTTAACGCGCATATGGTGGGGTATTAAACGCACCGAGAAGCACATTATGGCGCTTTTCCATTGCATAGTACCCCACGGTTTAGTTTAGTTTGGGTCGGGTCAGCTCACCTCACTTTGGCGTGGTTAGCTTTTCCATTGAGTTTAGTATCACTTCGCAGAGGGAGGAATTATAGGCGTGCCGTTATATTTGCGCTGCATACGGCTGTGACATCATACAAGAGAGAGCGTCCTTGTACATTCCCATAAATTTATTTATTTATCAGTCCGCCACAAAATTAAAATTGGCCACCACAAATACGTAGATGTTTACTTTGAACATTGCGTTTATAACTACCTCTGTCTCACATGACAGTTTCTGTTCAAACACCCGTGGCGTCAGTCAACAGCTCCGCTGAGCCTCAATGAAGTTGCATTAAAGCATAAATAATACTGACGTGCACGTCGCGAATGTGCCGGCACAAAATTAAAATTGGCCACCACAAATAGAAGTTTACTTTGCACATCGCGTTTATAACTACCTCTGTCTCACATAACAGATTCTGTTCAAACAACCGTGGCGTCTGTCGACGGCGCTCCGCTGAGCCTCAATGAAGTTGCATTAAAGCATAAATAATACTGACGTCAGACGTGCACGTCGCGAATGTGCCGCCACCAACTGCAAGTCTGGAAAAAACTTTTATGTGTTCCTGATTCACAACCTGTGGATGTTTTTAATCGCTAAAAGGGTGTTTGGAAACTTAAAACAGAGCACAGATGACAACATGTTTGCTCGAGACAGCGCAAGCTAGCAGCAAGCTAAAGCTAATATTTTACATAATAGGATGACAGCGCCGATGACGACTCTCTCAGACCAATCAGTGATCTACAGTGTTTACGCGTCACGTTTGGTATCAGCTCGGGTCGCTTGGAACCCCAACCGAGGTGGTACGAAAAAAAGTATCGGGTACTACGAAGTGATCCCAATGGAAAAGCTCCCAAAAGTGGGCTGACCCGACCCAGGCTGGACCGGACCGTGGGGTGCTATGCAATGGAAAAGCGCCATTACATAGCACAAGACGGCGAGATCACAGAGCGCGCCGCTGGTGTGCGAGAATAAGTAAGTCCAGAGTCACGTTGGTGAGCTGGCTGAGCGCACCCCGATGTACACATAAAGCGCATGAATGCGCGTGCATGGTTAAGCCGAGAGAACCTGCGCTCGTAGGGCAGGTACGTCTAAGCTGTAAAATCTGACAAACGTAGACGGCGAAGACCAGCCGGCCGCGTTGCAGATATCAAGAATAGATACTCCTGTAAACCAAGCCCATGATGAAGCCAACTTCGAAGAGAGTGGGCTCTAACATCATAGCTTATTGAGGAAGGCGTGAGCCAGCGCGATGGCTTCAACGATCCATCCAAATAGCCACTGTAGTAACCGGCATACTTAGTGAGTGATCTGCGAAGCTCACCAACGGCCGATCTGACTATAATATGTGGCAGAATGGTTCGTAGCGTGGGATTATACAGATACCACAATAGTGTGAACCCAGGTGAGCCCTCGAGCGCATCAGGGATGCATATACAGTAGGTAATATTATAGTGCACAGGTCGGTGAGCTTCCCAAGCGCGCCGTAAATGTGTATTGACCATAAATTGCACGGGCACAGTTGAACACTTGAGTACATCGTAATTGCATATAGATGAATCAGAGTGTTATAGTGCACAGGCCGGCAAGATTCTCGAGCGCGCCGTCATGTGTTCTGATAATAAATTGTGCGCACACGGGTGAACCCTTCAGTGCACGTGAATGCGTATAGATAAATCAGTGCACAGAACGCGCTGTGAATGTGTACAGATATGACTGATGAACGTAACGGTGGGTACCCAACGCACCGTGAACGTACACAGAGGAACAATAATGTATGTGTCACAAAAGGATAACACAGCCATGTATACAGGTGAGTTTCTCCAAGCGTATCTTTAGTGTATACCGAAATCTTATAGCGTGCATAGGTGAGCTTCTCTAAGCTCACGGTGGGATGTCCAACCCACAGCAGATGCTGGGCGAGCTCGTGATGATAGCACTTCATGTAGCCGTGTGTAACTCAGCATAAGCTTCCGGGCCGTCAGCTGGGGGCGGGACCTTTGCTTAGTCAAACTGAAGTGGTCTTATGAACAGAATGCCATAATATTCAGCTTTCTGGTGCTCGTTAGGGGGTTACGTGAGCCCGCCTTAAACGAGATGCCGCGCGTCTGACTGTGAGTGCGCTCTGGTGATAGGCTCACTTCCGAGCATCATAAACGAAACTCATTGTGGCGGGTAGCAAGCTCACTTGAGGTTGATATTACCCTTAATTTCTCAGAGTATTGGAGCGGAGCGGAGGTGTGAACGAAAACGTCTGAATTATTGTTTCGAATCCAACCTGGGTTTTTCGGCGAGCGTCAATATAATTATAGACGGCGGGCCGTGTGTGCGTATATTTACTGCTTGTCGGTAAGGTAAAAAAGTTTTTAGAGACACCGTACAGCCGTGGGGTGTCAATACACAGTATAGTAAGCACGGAAATTGCTCTTAGAGAGGAGTTCGCCATTACATTGAGCTCGCATAACCGACAGTAATACATGTGAATGTTTCTGGATAAACAGAGCACACAAAAAATATTTCAGGGCAGTCCAGCCGAGGCGCGACTTAACCCTTCCTCTCCCAGACAGTCTGTTCTCTGTCGACGCAGCTATGCTGCAAATAAGACCAGAGCTTGGCCTTTCAGGTGCACGAGCCTCTGTAGTGACGGTGACCAGAGCGGCTCACAGCAGAGCAGTATGTCTAGGTGGTTTGATGTCAGACTGAACTCATACACATAGAGGAAGTCTGCTGTGAGGCCCGCGGTTTTGCCGTTTATTAAAAGGGCAGAAGAAAACGGGGTATATAGGAAATGTGCCAATATTCAGCCCACTGATGTAGGACGGGAGATCTCGCGGCTGACTGTGTGAGGAGCGAGGGACTATGTAAGTGTAAAGCATGAACGGTTGTGTTGTGACAGAACACAGGGGGGTAGCCAGTGTGCGCTAGTCTATGCATCCATCTTAGTCTCACGGCTCGCCATTTGTTCGTCTCCACGAGAGTGGAACAGCAGGGGAGCACGGAACATAGATAGGACAACCGTGTATATGAGAGCAGTCTCTGCGTTGGAGGTGCCAGACCGGTGACGCGCTCTGGAGAAATTCATAACAGAGAGGCTCACTCGAGTCGCTGTGCTGGACGCTATTACAACTCTTTTGGCTTATAATAAAAATATTGATCTTACCGGGCGGCCACAGGGGAGACCTCGTCAGGCATGTTTCCGCTGCACAAGGCTCGTACCATGGCAAGCGAAGGCTATCATCGGTTCTCAGCCAGAAAGCGGCAGGGGAAGACGCTAGACCTGGATTCTGCTATCTTCGGTTCTCAGCCGGAAAACGGCAAGGGAAGACACTAGGCCTGAATTCCGCTGCAGGGCTTGTGTCGACGGCGAGTAAGGCTTCTTCTTCTTCGGAGCAGCGAGAGGTTCACGCTGAAGGAGAAAATAAATGAGCTCTTGACGCTTGATCCCGTGCTTATATAAGGATGTGTGCCATCCCGCGCGCGGGCTCAAACATCATTGATCTGTATTTTTTACAGACGTAAACCAATAGGCTTTAATCGCACAGCAGTTTCCCCCCATAGCGTCAGCAACTGACGCAATGCGAAGTGAACCGTATTGAAGGGGAACTATGTAGTATATAACGATCACAAATACAATCAGAATGCGCAGTCATCTCTCCATAGTCCATACTATATCAATAAGTAACCCAAGTTTGTCTAAGGCTGACACACAACACTAGCATACATGTACTGCTTCTGTAAATATGTGTTGGATATTGACAATAAGCATTTCTGTCGCTTCATAAAATGAAGATTGAACCAGGGGCGGTTTCTCAAATTCAAGGATACTTCCTTGGCAGGACTAGTCCTTAAAAGTCACTTCCTTCAGAGGCTAGACAAGGCTCCTCTTTAGCATTCGAAGAACATGTAAATGGAACAGGCTAGCAAGGACACGTCATTGCGTCATTCCGTCAGGAGGATCCTTGAAATTGGAACAGTCCTTCGACGGATGTAAATGACATAGCATCCTCGAAATTCTGGCTTCCGAGGATCCTTTCTTGACATTGAGAAACAGCCACGGTAGTCCCATGGACTATTTTAAAGAGCCCATATTACCTTCCTAAAAATAACGTTATTTTCATCATCATGATTAACATCATCACTCCTGATTACTGCCCCTTTCGCTCAAACTTCCATCAATATTACTGCGCCTGAGGTGGAAGTGCTGCCAACTAAGTGCTCTTCCACCATACAATATAGTTCTCATTTTTATCCGCTTAAAAAATCGCCACATTTTATTTTGTGCCACCATATTTACTCTTGTAACTAGGGAACTCGTCTTTAAATAGGGAAACATGGAAGTGTTTGGTGGCTTCTAAATTCATCCCTGTTTGGATCCTAAGCAATGAATGGGGCTAGGCTAAATGCTAACACATTCACGACGCTGTCATGATCCCGGTCTGGTCGACCGTTCTGTAACCCCTGTAACTCGGGCGCTCCTCCTCTCGCTTCATTTTCTTCACCTGCGTCCTGCACCTGATAATAATTATTTACCCATCTGGTTTGCTATTTAATCTCCCCTTGCCTTTTGTTCCCTGCGAGTTCGCCTTTGTACTGTATGTGCCTTGCCATTTTTTTTGTCTAGTTTTTGCCTAGTCTGGATATTTTTTGTGTGTTTTTTTCGCTGTTCATTTTGTTTAGTTTTTTCCCTGTGTTTTCTGCTGCCTCTCTTGCTGCCAGGATTAGGCTACTCTCTCTGTTTTTCCCTGTTGCCTGGATTATCCATCACCTCTGCTCCTCTCTGCTACGGACTCCAGTTTTACCTCAGTTAAGACTGCCGCTGTCCAGTGCTCGGTGGTTCTTCTCTGCCGCTGTCCAGCGAAACTCGGCGGCCTTAATTGTCGCTCTCATCTCTCCCTGACATTGCTCAGTGGTTCTCTCTCCCTGGCATTGTACAGCGGTCATCTCTCCCCGACATCGCTCGGTGGTTATCTCTTCCTGGCATCGCTCAGTGGGCATCTCTCAGTGTTTTTTTCTCTCTCTCTCTCTCTCTGACTCCCCTTAATAATACATTTTTTAATCCAGTTTCATTAAGTTTCATTCTTGGGTGAACTAACACAGTAAATAATGTCACACAGATGCCATACGGACCCTGCTAAAAACTATAGAAACCATTACAGAAATTCTATTCGATTTAATGAAATGGAATTTTATTTGTGTAGTGACAAAAAGCCTTAGCTTGAATCTTCATAAGAAAAATACTCAGGAGACAAAGCTTCCAGGTGCCAAACAAAAATTACTTTATTCGCTCGAGCCAACAAAGTGAGACAATAAACATCCCTCAAAGAGGTGCTCAAAGATCATCTGCCCTCCCAACATCTGACTCCATTTTTATACAGTAAGATCAAACACTTCTTATCTGAGATGACGTACATTCTTTTCATTGGTCTTGGCCTTCCCTAGCACAACTAACTTATTGTTAATGTAGCGAAGTTCAGCTGGACGACTTCTCTGATCTAGAATGAAGTACTCTTGTTTATCGTTGTTTCGGCCTTGTTTCTCATAATATTCATGGCGAGAACAATCGTGGCATAGTCGCAGGATCGCACCAGGGCTCTTTTAATTATGAAATGAAAGTCAACTGAGAAAACAGGTGTCATCATAACCTTGTGTAGAAACACAAGGCCTTGTATAATACAGTGTATAATCAGTAATATACCCAACAAAAACTATAGTTGTAATGAAATCTATAATGGTCTCTGTGGGTCTATACTGGTATTTGTTGTGTTCTATTGGTCCTTTAAATCTCCTGAAATAATGCCCAAAAACACACTACAAAAATACATTTTGTACTGGTTTTAATAGTGAAATCTAATTGTTCCTAATGGTATTTTAATTGAAACCATTAGAATTTCTGTGATGGTTTATTGTTTTTTATAGCAATAGTTTTGCTGTCTTTGTATTTGTTTGTTTTTGTTGACATGTTGCAAGTTTTGATGGTCAGTGGGGTGTGTCCTCTCCCTCTTCTTTTTATTATTTTACCACCTGCACCTTGTTGCCACCCCCGCCTCATATTGTTCATCACCTGCACCTTGTTGCCCCCCCCCCCATTTGTTTCCCTATTTTTCTCTTTATTGCTTAACTAATAGTTTTGTTGTTAGAGAATTTGTTTTCTTTAATTTTTGTTTTGCCCATCAGTCTTGGTTCCCTGTTGTCTTGGCTTTCCTACCTCAGTCTCTTGCCACATGCCTTCTGCTCACCCAGCATCATCTGCAAATAAATACTGTATTTCTAACTACCTAAACAGGACTAACGCTGGACTTCCACCAACTGCGGAGCAGCTGCAGATCGGCTACACTGCGTTACGGCTCCACACTCCGCCGTCTGCCAATACCCACCAGTTCCGTATTTGTTGCAGAGCGGCTGCGTGCTGAAGTTACAAGGACCCATGAGGTCTTGCAAATTTCCCTGATGATCACGCGATATCTAGTTCTGTCTCCGCCCATTATGACGTTAAATTATGACGTTTTGCTGGACCAGCCCAGATCATGACACGAGATCTCGCGAATTCAGGTATGATCACGCGATATAGTCATGGCTCCGCCCTGCTGTCCGGCATCCGGCAAAAATAGAAGCTCTGCTTATTTGTTCCGGAGGGCTGCGGATGGCCGGAGCTGTGACGCACAGTCGGTGGAAATCCAGCGTAAAAAGAACTTGTTTCCTCTCGTCTTATCTTTTTCTCTTTGTTTCATTCTTTTCTCATCTTATGCTCTTTGGCATCTGCTGCTGTCTCGTCTTTCACGTACACTGTCTATTCTCATCATGACTAAATGTTTTGCATAAAAACAAACAAACCAAAAAAAAACATGTTTTGTCTGGAAAAGCAAACAGAAAAATCCAGTAGACTGTGTAATTGGGTCTGTAAATACACATACAGTAGGCCTATACCCGAGTTAAGGTTTGTTATGTTCACACAGAAAGTCCAAAACACCCAACTGCAAAAAACAAAAAAAAAAAAAACATGTTTACTTTAGGGCTGACTTAAATAGATTACTCTGAGATGACAAATACTGTACAGCACACAAACAAAATAAACATGAATGTCAGACATTTATTTAAATATATTTACATACATGCAATATGTAATGTGTTTTAGACATGTAGACTTTAGGAAAGGTAAATTTACTGAGCGCCTGTAGTTACCATCTGTCCCAAGTAAACAAAGATGAAGACACAACATTCATTATTTCATCATTATTTATAAATGTAAGAGCTGTCCAAACTGAAAACAACTTGCACTGATATATCTTAAAATACATCAATGCCCTTTGTTTTGCCTTAAAATCAGTCCTTCCAGAACAGGATTTTTTTGTGATTGTTATATTAAACTAAGGCCTAGTCCTGGTTTAAGATAATCCTTGTCTGAGAAAACCGCCCCATATTGTTCTTAATGGAAAACGTTTGAAAAAGACATTCACACAACACAAAATCAGACATGTAAAAACATTTAAGTAACTGATTGAAGTAATTGGACACAGATATTGATATTAAAAATCATTTTAAGCCAACTCAAACTTTAATGAATTAATGTCTGTAAAATGTTGGAGAACTGAAACATTTAATTAAAATTTACTCAAGTTATCAATGCCATTACTTTGACATTAGTTTTTAAAGTAAGTTTGGCTTATCGAGGATTACAGTGTATGCATATAGGACTGGAGTCTCAAAAGTCTTGTAAATGTAAATGTAATGTATTTTTTTTCAAATCTGTCAAATTAGGCAAGAAAAAGTGCCTTTCCATTAAAGATACTTGAATAACAATGAGTATGTCATTATCAGCAAATTTTATTCATACACTAAAAAGTAATAAATTCATCAAGAAAATGTATTGTAATAAATGTAAATTAAAACATTGTCTCAAAAACACCAAAAAGATCAATATATAAGTATAAGTAGACATTTGACAGTATGCACCCTATGATTAACTGAAAAACAATATATATATTATAACCATATTTTTTTACACATTATTAGGAAATCTGCTTTAAAATCATGTAAATGTGTTTTATACAAATATAAGGAAAGGTTGAGTTTACAAGGTATAAAACATAAGTTAAAACTGCAATATATCAGAATATCTATTTCAAACCATTTATTTATTTCTTAATACAGACGAAGTTTAATTTCTCCTCACAGTCTGTAGGTTTCCAAACTTTATTTACTATATCCAAAGCTCCACACTTGAGATTTCTGGGAGGGCACTGGAGCTCTCCCTCCGTAGACCAGGCTTTATATCCAACATCATCACCACTGACCCAGAACCAATGTCCAGCTAAAAATCGTAGTCCAGTCCATACATAAGCCGTCTGTGATGTTGTGATGTTTTTTATCACCTCTGCCATATTCCTCTCAGAGGTGATACTGACAAGATCAATGTAGTTTTGTCTGCAGTCGTCCAGAGCCTCTTCCCATGTCTTACTCTCATGTACCACTATCGGTTCAAAGTAGTCCATACAATAAAACGAATAAGTCTTATCGCACCAATCATTGAGCAGATTAGGTGTTATTAGTAAGGCGCATTTCTCATTACCCAGATTGTTTGGTTCTCCAACACTCCAATTTTCAATTGGTTCTTTCTCACCTCCAGACCAAATCCATTCTAATGAGTTTAAAGGATTTTTGTATGCCCCAACCCAAACCCAAACAGAATCCTTTTGGTTACTGAAGATCTCCATCGCTTCTTGTGTGGTAATAGTGGACAAATCATCATAATGCTCTCTGCAGTACGTCTGCGCATCATTCCAGTTCATTTGGTCTTCCACATAGAAGTGTCTTCTGTAGAAACTGGAGCTCAGTCCACAGAGGCACAGGAACAGATATATAGAAACAGTTGCCTTCATTTCTCTACACAAGATCTACACGATACAACCTTGTTGAGCAGAAGTCAACAATATGTCATCACACATTCTCAAATGTTGTGTTATATAGAAACAAAAAACAAACAAAAAAATCTTTAACCAATCAGAAAATCGGGCTTGTATGCAAATATTTAAATAGTTACCATAAACATTTCCATAGGAAATTTTCTGATACAAAGTAAACAAGAGAAGCTCTCTAGGAAAATTAAGAGTACAAGACAGTGGAAAATGTGTAACTTTATTTAAATTGTAAGCCATATTACCATTATTATCAGATGTAAGAAACCTCAACTAACCTAGAATACATGTTTGTTTTTACGTAAAGTGTGATTGTACTACACATACGTTTACAAAGTTTTCATTCACACTGAAACGTATAATATCAACATGTTGACGTTAATTATTTATGTATTAACAGCTTTACAGACGTACACATTTGTACATATTCCTTTTTATAAATATTAAAATTGCCGACATTGGTGTTTCTTACTCATATTAATGACATGTTTTAGTCATATTTTCTGATTTATTTAAGACAGTTTCATTCAGTACTCATTTACCGATTGAAATGTTAATGACTTTCAGAAAATGTCACAATAATAAACAAAACTACACTTTAAAACCTTAAAATGAATAACATTTCTGTAATCATTTAACCATGTAGTTAAAAAATTTAGTTTGCAATGACACAAAAGGCATTTTCTCTTTTCCTGTCTTCTATGCAACAATAATTACACCAAAACAACATAAATTCACAAAAGATGTTCATTTTATTTATTCGCTGTAATGCAGGGAGGGCAGATCCAACTGCAGTTTTAGAGTTTATTAAAAATCCAAAAGGTACAAAAACAGGCATAAACACAGGCACGATCAACTCATGACTCATGACAACTCCAGAGAGGACTGCGGCTGCAGCAACACGGGGCAGTTGTAACCTAGTGGTTAGTGGTAAGAGAGTCTGGCTTTTAACCCAAGAGGTGTCAGGAACAGCGGACAAATAATCCCAAAAGCAAACGATGTCGGGGGGTTAACAGAAAACACTTTAATAATAGACAAAAACAAAGGCCCACCAGGGGGCAAACGACAGCAAACAGGGTAAATAGACACTAGACAGATATTACACAAACTAGACTTGACATTCAGGCTTTGACACTAGACTAGAACAGCAAATACAAAACGAACGAGCACAGGACAAGAAACACAAGGGCTTTAAATAAGGGAGTAAATCAAGAGGGGAACAGCTGCTAGGGATCAAACAATCAAACCAATGAGAATGACAAGGGAGCAGGGTAAAAGAGACAAGACAAGGAAAACACATGGCCTGATATCAACACACCATGGCCACGTGTCTCCACACAAAACATGGTACTGTCAGAATCCTGTCAAATAGAACTAGACATTAAAACAAGACAAGATTCTGACAGAATCCTGACAAGATGTTCGCGTCTCACGGCTGACAGGTTGTGACTGTGGTGCCCTTGAGCAAGGCACCGTAACCCTTTTGTCATTTTAACTACTTTTTGTACTGCTTTTGAAATTTCACAATAAATAAGTTATTGTGATTACACTCGTCTGTCTGTCTGGTGGTGAAGTGCGTCTTGTGGTGGTGTGCACATCACAAACTATGAAAAATATCAGGTACAGTCTCACCCAGCAAGATGTCTTCAAGTTTGTGTCAATGCAAACAGCCAGCAGACTGGCTATGCAATGTGCTATATGCAAGGGGAGGCAACTGATATCATGACCCAGTGGCTTGGGGGCGGAACAATGAGGGTTATGTTTGTCAGATCGTTCTTGAAGTGGTAGTGGGACAGACAATTCACATTCTACACTATTTGGAGATGAACCCAAAAAAGAGGTGGACAGATCAATCACGTCACCAAATTTTTTTGCTTGTGCCCGCGTCACGGCGCATGACGGAAAAACAAAGGAGGACTGTGAAGCCGCTATCTGGTCGCTAACAGGCTTTTCAGACACAATCGGATACAGGAAAACCTTTGCCCCAGCCAAATCATTAACCAGGATTAAACTCACACCATCCACGGGTAGTTGCGAGGAAACCCCGACACTCACGGTGCCCGACATAAGGTCAGATCGCAAACAAACCGTATGCAATGGTACTGAAACACAACCCATTTCAACACCATGGATAAGTACATTATTTCCCGTGAACGATTCTGATGAAAACGGTAACGCGCTTTCCAGTATCAGCGACTGCACGGACCCTGTATCTCGCAACATCACTATAGATTTAGGTTCGAAACCCTCCAGCGATACAGTACATTTTTGCATAAACTTCTCAAAGCCAGAAGAATTTGATGGTAAATTTACACCTTCAGTAGTAGAAATAAATGCTACCCCTTTAGGTTTATTAAATTTCTGCTGCCAAGCTTTACAATTTGAAATCAAATGATCAGAGTCAAGGCAGTAAAAACATACCCTTTTTTTATCAGGTCGTTTCAACGCGGTTTTCGACTCACTATAAGACCTTGATGGATTATGTGCTTTATGATCCCTACCCCTATCCACAACGGACGCAGGTTTAGGAGCGCGCACGGGAGAAAAGATGGTTCCCTTTCAGTCGGTCACTACGACGTCACGTCGTGACCGACGAATTGGGAACTCGCTTAGAGAGACCAATCTGCTTCGTATACTACTAAAACGCCAATGAACTTGGCATTGAGATATTTGCATAATGCTGGCGCCGCCCCGCCAGGTGCCTTTATAAGCAGCAGGTGCAAATAGGGAAATTAGCTTTTTCGCTTCGAAAGCCGGCATTATCTGCTGCTGAGAAGCTACTTTCTGCTCTTCTGGGAACGGTTGCTGAAGTTGATTGACAAGCAGTACTAACACAGCGGACGCTCGCAGTATTCCACTGCTCTGCATATTTTTTGTTTTGAGTTTAGTGTGTGCGTTGCCTTTCCCTGTGCGCATCATCAGCTGAGCACCTAAAGAGTGATTTCCCTAAAGAGTGATACGTGAGAGCTCTGTGTCTTTTTAAAGACAGCCACTCTCCTGATATTCGGAGATCAGCGTCCTTTTCAGGATTGCTTTTCGTCCGTGCGATCTTGGATGCGAGAGGTATAAGGGTTCCAGTTACGGTCACGAGCGCTGTCTTCGTGCTTGGGCTTCAAGCACTCTGAGGCTGCGTTCGTGGAGAGTTTTTGTTCTCTCTGTGAGAGCATAACCCTCTTGTATTGCGGAGACGACTGACGTTTCTACGGGGATGCTGTCCGCGCCTTTGCAGTGCTGATGCCGCCGTGGTGCGGCTGTCAAGCGCTCGCAGGACGCTCTTCGCATCATTACGCTGAGTAGGACGGAGGATGCGTCCTCCACCTACCGGCCTCTCATCCTCAGCCGGTTGAGGCTCCGGTGGAGACTGCAGAGTCGTGTTCTACGATTTCTGCCGAATCCATTGGACCTCCTTCTGGTCCCGTTCACCTCTGCAGCATCAGAGGGGTGCCCATTTTTCCTCCGAGGCGGAGTCGTTCCGGAGATGGCGGCCGTGCCCGCTCGAGCGGCGGAAATGGTAGAGTTGGAGGGGTTAACCCCTCTCCGCCCGAACCATACCGCCCACGTGATTGGTATTTCGGAGCTGCTCGGGCCTCTCGGTCCTCTCCTCCTGTGCCTTTCTTTAACCGATGGCACAAAGAGCTGACGTGATTTGCGGCCATCTCGGCCGTTCAGCGTTCAGCTTCAGCTTTCACCCCTCACCTCCCTCATCAATGGAGCCGCTAAGGGTGGGGATCCCTTTAGTGGAGCGGGGGGTTGCATTGCAGCTGCGTTCCTGGAGGGACCACCCAACCCTTCCCTCCCGTGTTTGTAGACAGTCGTCCGTTTACGGGCGCTGTCCGTCAAGCATGCGGAGAGGCGGCTTCAGCCCTGCACGCAATTACGTTGCTACAGTTTCACCAAGGATTTACGAGGGAGGCCGCGACCTTCAGTCGTGTGATGTCCACCACAGTGGTTCAAGATCGCCACCTTTGGCTGTGTCTGGCTGACATGACGGACGCAGGCGAGAACAACTTCTTGAATGCTCCTGTCTCACAGACCGGCCTCTTCGGCGAGGCCGTGGAGTCGTACAGCTCCGCTGCGCAGACTGAGGCGATCTCCTAGGTCATCCCCCGGCGAAGCAGAGCTGCCCTTGGTCCACCACGCCGGCTCCTCAGTCTGCCTCTCACCGTCGGCGTCCTGCGGCGGCCTCCGTTCCCCTCCTCGGACCCCATCTCGGCACAGGGTGTCCGCGGATCCTTAAAAAGTCTTAAAACGTCTTAAATTCTGTAGTATGAAAATAAGGCCTTAATTAGCATTAAAATGTCTTAAATCCGCGTATCAAAGGTCTTAAAATGTTGTCCAACCAACACTGCCAAGAACATTGTAATGTTTTATACATGTTCGTCATGTGTCAAGCAAAACTGAATAGGTGGAATCTACTAAAGCACAAGTTTGCGGGACCGAGTATAAGCAAATGTAGAAAAGTTTGAGTTTTAGCTATGGGGAAGTGCACATTTAATGAAATTTGGTTACTTAATCCTGATTTTGCTCCGTGGTAAAGAACAGTTAGCGTAAGGGGTCCGTTGTTTATTTTGCAAGAAAGTTTTAAAACTCGGAACAGCGGGCATCAAAGTTTTAGTGTCACACATGTAATTTAAGAAACATAAAGTCGCTGCAGAAACCTGTCGAAAACACCCGGCATCTCTCATTTCTGTTGTGCCTACAGCAGAGTAGCCCTAAAGAGCACCACGACATGCTAAACATCTGCATATCCTGTGCATTAGACGCGCCAATGTCTCATCAATTTAACTATTTCCATTTTTGCCATAAAATATTTCCCTGCCATTGTTTTGTCTCAAGATGCACACCAGTAAAGTATTTTGTAAGTTATATATTTAAAAACTCCTGAAACGTCCTAATATAAATAAGACCTAGTCCTGGATTCATCTAAACTCTATCTGGGTAACCAGACCTAATATTTTAACGTTGTTACATAAAACCTTGTGTTTATTTTTGATACATTATTTGAACCAATTATTATTGCCTCATTTTTGTCATCATAAATGCTTTTTCCCATTTAGCTCTATTTTTATAACAAAAAAATATCATATTACTTGATCATCATCATTTAACAAAATAACTGTTAGTAAAACACCCAAGGATTGCATTTTAGTTCATTGAAATGCAATTTTTCTTCATATATTTTATCATTGGGGATTTCTTAAAACCTTGTATTGAAGAGAGTAGGGGATTTACATGCATTCTCTGTTGACGAATAGTGCCTTTAGTTTGGTCCTGCTGTCTCACTGAGACCCAGACCAGGCTACGTGCCCAAAGTTCCCACCACTCCCTTCAGAGATAGGTGGTGAGCTTGCAAGCGCTGCCCCCGGGGGACGCAGACTAGAGGGCTGCATTGGGATTGGACTCCCGCGGGACCCGCGGGACCCAACGCAAATCTCGCGGGGGCGGGCGGGTTCACCTTTGCTGCGGGCGGGAGTGGGCGGTCAGAATTTTTTTGCGGGAGACCCGTGGGTCCCGGTGGGATTTTGCAGCTAAACATTATGTGGGACATACCGTGGCAACTTCGGGGAGCACATGCCCAATGCTGTTATAGACTATGTGTCTCGCATCTGGAAGAACTGGTGAGCACTAGTGACAAATCAGGTTGTTTAGTTTAATTAATCATTTGGTGCGTGTGTATCATGCAGTATACAGTTGAAAACTGGGGTTTTGTTTTAACGGTTAATGTTACAAAACACTGCTTAAAAAATTATGTAATTTTAACTGCGTAAAACCCCACGTGGAGCGAAGGCTGAATCAAATCATTGGTTTCAATGCGGTCGTTACGAATTCAGTACTGTTTGATCTTACAAAAATTATAGTTTAGCAAATATTATACTCTAACCCCAAACGCAAGCTAAGTTTAAAGTTTGAGTACATGACAAAGTACGCTATCAAGCAGACTCGAAACACCAAGTAAGAGCCCGGAGCGAACGAATAAACATAGGCTACTTAACAGACTGCACGGTCGGCATATGAATATCTTCTTTATTTGGTTTGACATGTTATGAAGAAAGACAACCATATTTTGCCTATGTGCTCTGTGAAAGCCTGTTCTTAATGCCAGCGGAGAAAACTCTGCTTAAACAGGCACTTGCAGTTCCGCTTCATTTTCCATATAGAGCACCGCATATAATAAATGTTCTCTTTCGTTTTCCATTTCTGTCTCGTTTAGCTGTAATAACAAAATAAAACAAGAATCTAACAAATCTCTCATGATGTGCGCTGATGCGGCGGAGAAGCACGTCTAAATTAAACCTGAGCCGGTGGACAAAAACAGACAACCCGGTGTTAAAACTCTAAATACTTAAATTAGTCTGCGATCTGAATTGCCAAAACAATCAGACATACAAACAGATACATTTTTATGTATATGTAATTTATATTTGATGTATATTTACATTAAAGACTGTAAAAGACAATGCATGAAGTGAAAACATTAAATGAATAGTAGCATTTACCCTGCGGTGGCGCATTAAAAACAAACAAACTAACATTCCAATAGCATCTTTTCCATTAGAATTATTATTGCAGATCAAATATTCGACCATTCGTGCACATCCCTAATTTTAAACACAATAGTGTTGAAAGTCTGTTTTTCTGGATGGTAATCTGAACCAATGTTTGGTATGAGCATGCATTTGTGTACAGTTTTCACAAGCTCTGAGAAAATCCGCGGGAGCGGGCAGGAGTGGACACAAATATTGCGGGCGCGGGCGGGAGTGGAACATGCAGGTTGCGGGAGCGGGCGGGACTGGTCATAAATTCAGCGGGTGCGGGCGGGCATGGGTTTAAAAAAACAGTCCCGCGCAGGGCTCTAACCCAGACCCAACCATGGCTTTGTTGTGCCCCGTACGCGTAATGCGACTCTACGTGGTTCGCACGCAAAGCCTCAGGACCTCAGACCAGCTCTTTGTTATGGTGGCCAGCAGAAAGGGAAAGCTGTCACTAAGCAGAGGATGTCTCATTGGATAGTTGATACTATCGCCCTGGCTTATATCTTCAGGGTATTCCTTGCCCCTTTAATTTGAGGGCGCACTCCACACGGAGTGTTGCCTCATCTTGGGCTCTCGCTCGTGGTTCCTCGCTAACAGACATCTGTAGAGCTGCTGGTTGGGCGACACCTAATACGTTCATTAGATTTTACAGTGTTCGTATCGAGCCTGTATCCTCTCGTGTTCTTTCCTCACCAGGGAGGGCACGGAGAGCAGACTCGCAAGTCGGCTTGCAGCCTCCGACTGAGGCTCCAAATTGAGTTTCAGTATGGAAGGCCATCAGAGCAAAAATGCGTAATGGTTTGAATTGCTCTTCCTCCACTGCCTTGACAGCCTTTGTTGCGGGGCATTGGCTGTCAGCCTTTCACTAGCTGTATTCTTACGAACCTACGTGTTTGGCTTGGGCCCCACATTGTATCCCATCGGGTTCCTTTGTGAGTATTTTCCGTGGGGTTAATCCTACCAGCCCACGTTTCCCTTAGCAGAGCACTGCTTTGCTTACACAGCCACGGCTGTCCTTATTACTGTTTATTTAGTCCACCATTAGCCCTTAAGAGGGGCGGTGGCTTCCGCAGCGTTCCTATCCCGCTCTGGTAGGGCGCTTCCCAGTCGCTGGCACTACTGTGGGGTTAAAGGAACATCTAGTGCCCGGCCTTCTGCCTTAAAACCTAATTCTCCTTCTTAAGTGGAACCGAAGGCCTTTACGCAGACACTGGAAGAGGTCAGCCCTCAGTGGCGTTTTGGTAGGGATTCCCAATTCGTCGGTCACGACGTGACGTCGTAGTGACCGACTGAAAGGGAACGTCTCGGTTACGGATGTAACCCTCGTTCCCTGAAGGAGGGAACGGAGTCGTCACGTCCCCTTGCCACAGGGCTGCTGCTTATAAAGGCACCTGGCGGGGCGGCGCCAGCATTATGCAAATATCTCAATGCCAAGTTCATTGGCGTTTTAGTAGTATACGAAACAGATTGGTCTCTCTAAGCGAGTTCCCAATTCGTCGGTCACGACGTGACGTCTCCGTTCCCTCCTTCAGGGAACGAGGGTTACATCCGTAACCGAGACGTTTTGTGTGTAAGCACAAATTCGTCGGCTAAAATTGCAGCATCAAATAATTTAGAAGCTTTTTGCTCGTTTAAATGTACTACAATACTCTCAGGCACACATGTCTTAAAATCTTCAAGTAAGATCAATTCCTGTAACTCCTCAAGCGAAGTAATTGTAGTTGAAAGACACCATTTCTCAAACAAAGCTTTTTTTTCTCGCGCAAACTCCACGAACGTTTGCTTGGCTGTTTTTGAACAAGCCCTGAACTTTTGCAGATATGCCTCCGGCACTAATTCATATGCTCGCAAGACGGCCAATTTAACAGTGTCATAATCTAATGAATCCTCAATTGGCAAAGCCACACAAACCTCTTGGGCTTTGCCAACGAGAGTACACTGCAACAATAATGCCCACATATCCTTGGGCCATTTTAACTTAGCCGCTACCCGTTCGAAGGCCACAAAGTACGAATCCACCTCTGTTTCACGAAAGGGAGGTACAAGTCTAACGTACTTACTTACATCAAAAACAGGAGGATCAGGATCGGAACCACCAGAAGGGAACCCGGCGGGCAGCTCTGGAGCTGAACTGTAACGCAGTCGCTGGGCTTCCAGCTCCAGTTGTTGTAATTTAATATCCCGTTCCGCGGTTATCTCCAGCTCTTTTAATCGGAGTAACTGTGTTTCGTGCTCCTGTTTTTTAATCTCTAGATCTAATTCCTTTAAGCGAACAGTAACCAACGGATCTACTAACGGAATGGGCTTCGTCTCACTTACTGACTCCACATCATCAGCCATTTCTTCTTCACCCCCTGCCTCAAAATCTTCCGTTGCAGCGCACTCAGGAAAAATGCTCATCTCTACCAACTTACTATATAGCTTATCTCTAATAACTTGCTTCTTTTGCTCTTAAGAAATAGCTACATTAAAAAACTCCGCTATCACAATCAAATCCTTCTTTCGGCAACGATTCCATATTAAACCCTGTACATTTCCTCTCTTGCCAAAATTCAAAACAGCCAAGCAAAAATTATCGCAAAACGGACGGACGAGCCCCCAATTGTCACGAACCCATCACGTCTAGGGTGGGAAAAGGTCCGATGACAAAATATTAAAGTAATAGTCTACTCATTTTCAATATTAAAATATGTTATTACCTTAACTAAGAACTGTTGAATCATCCCTCTATCATCTGTGTGTGTGCACGTAAGCACTGGAGCGCGCTGCGACGCTACGATAGCATTTAGCTTAGCCCCATTCATTTAATGGTACCATTTAGAGATAAAGTTAGAAGTGACCAAACACATCAACGTTTTTCCTATTTAAGACGAGTAAATAGGATATCTTAAATAGGAAAAACGTTGATGTGTTTGGTCACTTCTAACTTTATCTCTAAATGGTACCATTAAATGAAAGGGGCTAAGCTAAATGCTATCGTAGCGTCGCAGCGCGCTCCAGTGCTTACGTGCACACACACAGATGACAGAGGGATGATTCAACAGTTCTTAGTTAATGTAATAACATATTTTAATATTGAAAATGAGTAGACTATTCCTTTAAGAAGCTAAATTTCAGTTTTCCCCCTCCCGCTCCTGTCCCATCTCACCACAAAACACAAAAATACGTTCAAGAGTTTTATTTACTCTGTGTGGAGCATCTCTTCGGAAAGGGATAAAGGCCAAAATAACAAACATAACAGGAATCTAACTTAATTTTAGATTATTAACTTACCTAAAAAATAAATAAAAATACAAAAAAATAACACTTTTCTTCCCTCACTCCCTAACTAAGCAAAACCAGGAGAAAAAGAAGTAGTACAAACTAAAACGGCCATCCCAGACCTACAGCTCGTAAAGTAATTAATTTAACAGAGAAAACAATAATTAAATGAAATGACACATTAATAAGAATAAGAAACGAATAAAAAAATATCTACAAAACTCTGATTTCAACTGGAACCGATCTTGGAGACTCTATAAAGAGATCCAACTCTTAAAGCTAATAACCTACAGTTGCTAGCCCACACATGAGTCACAATAGACCCTTAAAGAGGAGACAGGAGCTGGAGGTAGAACGACAGAACGTGAGCTCCGCAATGCGCTCTACCGAAGCTCCCGCACACGGTTTTCTCTCGTGCTTTATCCCGTTCTCACTCATTAGTTCCAGGTGCTTCCAATCACGCGACACTGCCAGGGATAATGAAAAAACAAGGGAGGGGAGAGAAACACATATAGAACAAGGCAATTTTACAAACACATCACCTCTCTCAACTTTAAGTCCCAGGACATAACACCCCCACCCTTACTTACAAAACCTAATTCAAATAAATTAAGTTTTGTTACACCACATGACCTTGCCATTCAGAGTTTAATCCGCAGTATGCACTCTGGACAGTGCATCAGCTATGATGTTATCTACCCCTTTCTTATGCTGTATGTCCAAATTAAACTCTTGCAAAAACAGTGCCCATCTCATCAGACGCTGATTAGAGTTTGACATCCGTGACAAAAATATCAGCGGGTTACGAACACCCACATGAACACTCACTTTTGTTAACAAAGTTTAACTCTGATCTTCGTTTACATTTTTATATTTCAAAATATACGTATGCATTATATTTAAGATATGCATTAATGTGCGGGCACACATACGCGTGCAAATACCCCCTTCCCACACACATTATATTACCATCGCACCACCGCTGTGAATTAGTGCCACCACCATCACAGCCCTAATTGACACAGATGTTCATATTTCAAATTAAACATTTTCTAAAATGTAACATTTTTTGTTTCATTTGTACATTACAAAATTTTCTATTGAAAATGCAAGGAATTAAAGTTAATAAAAGGAAATTTAAAAACGATTGGGAAACTGATTTCTTTTTTACAAAAGTTACCTTTGAAAAAAAACATACATCAATATGGATGCAAATAAAAACAGAATAAAAAAGACCATTTTAATTTAATATTTTTTATTTTCCTTGAAAAACATTGAGACAGAAAAATCTATATAGGCATTGGGTAATCTTTAACCCATCAGTGTGTTATGTCCAGTATTTACCCAAAAGTAAACAGCAGTTTTTAGAGTATGTATGTACAGTATGCAGTTTTGTGATAATGATATAATATATTGCATTGTGCCTATAATGTTCACTACTTTTGGATTTTGGTTGATGTTATGTCTAATCAAAATCAAATAAAGAAACTAAAATGTCAGTGTTACTTCTGTTCACCAGAATCAGTTGACATTACGCTGACAAATAAGAGCAGGAGGATTTGATGTAGGCATTTATAACAGCAATTTTCTGTTGGTCATGTTCCTAAAAATCTCAATAACTTTAATGTCAATTATTGAATGTCCTTCCCAATGGCCAAAAGAAGAAATTCAGACAATTGCAAAGTTTGGTTTTCACCAGCTTTAGTTTTGAGAAGGAACGCTCCACGGTTGTTGTGGACACTAGAAGTGTTCCATATAGCTTCATCAGCTCAGTCATGTTGGGGACAACTTGATGTGCATTGTTTTCCTAATCCACTGAAAGAATAGATTACAGATTAACAGGTTGTGGGCATGAGTATGAAGTATGGAAGACATTCGGTTCTGTCTGTAACTAGTCTTCCTCTTCAATGTTACTCCTGCAAAGTTGGGCATGTATGGTCGTTTTCTCCTCCTAGCTTGCCCAGGGAAATTATTTTTTTGTTCTGCTGTCGACCAGCCTCTTTAAAATTCCATCAGCAATATTGTATGCTGCAGCCAGGTCCATGTTTTTCTGCTGTAGTGCATCAGATGCAACTGCAGTCACCTGGAAGAAAGGACAGGCCCTCTACAGGCCCACCAAGTATCTGATAGTTTCTTCAACTCCAGTGGTCACTGATCAGGGCGCTATCTCTTTCTCATTTCAATAAATGCAGAGTGCTGTTTTGATAAGTTGGCAATAAAAGAATAAAGTTTTTCAACTTGATTGAAAAAGTTGACAAAACATATATTTGACTTGCCACTTTCTGTCAGTACCAGATTAAGGCAGTGTGCCTGACAGTACACATACAAAGCTTTTGGATTCTGCCTTAGTGAGCACTATAAGGGACTGCGGTCTAGAATCCTCATGTTTGCAGCTCCATCATAGCCTTGACCCCTGATGTTTTCTATTTTTAGGTAATTTTCTTCCAGCAGGGCAATCAGAAGATTTTCAAGAGCATCTCCGCTTGTTGAATGCACACTGCACATCTGAACTAATTACTCTTTTATTTTTATGTTGTGTATATAACTTACAATAAATAAAACATGTTCAGTGTGGGACACATCGGCTGTTTCATCAATAAGTATCGAAAAGATTTAGCTCTCTTGAATTTCTTTTTGATGACACGTTTAACTGATATGGCCAAGGCTTTAAGTAAGTCATTCTGGGTTCTGTTTCTTCTTTGGGCTCTCTGCTTTTCTTTTATGACATCAAGGTGTAATTTAATTATTCTGTCATACTTGCTTAACAACTCCACTAACTTCACTTGATTTTGGCTTGACAATGTCTCATCATCTCCCCTGAAAGACATGCTCAGTCTTGCAAAAAAAAAGGTAATGTAATGGCAATCCAATGAGACAAGACTTCCCTGCTCCTCTCTTTGTCTTTTGCAGCTTGTGATGCAATTTTACCCATTTCAAAAGCTGCCTTCAGTGATTATCTCTTGAATAAGTTCCATCTAACCATACCACACATGTGAGCCTCTGAGGCACTATGCTCTTTATTTTTTCTGAAGCCTTCCTCCAGCGATTTAACCCCACTGTTTTCCAGTTTGTGGGACTTGTATTTTTCACCATTTAAAAAAGACGTCAGCTGAAACAAAACGTGGCATCAGTGCTAGGAGAATATTATAACCATGGATTATTCTCATACCACTTCTTCTGAAATGACGTCCACCTCTTTTCTTTGAAAATGACAATACTGGTTGGCAGGTTCCAATACTATTACACTACTGGATAAAGGCATCATCATACTTTATATTGAATTGTAAGACATGGCCAGGGTCATTCGGGTGTTGTAGACCAAGTAGGTTAGAGAATAGCTTCTCTCTGGCTTCTGTCTTCTCGTGGCTTGCTGCTTTCTGAACTCTTTTTGTTCCTTGTGGTTCAACATTTCCGTCTTTCTCTTCAGCCTCTATCTCCTCGCTTGTTTTTTCCTGAACTCTTTCTGTCGCGTGTGCCACAACATTTCTCTCTTTCTCTTCAGCCTCTATCTCCTGGCTTGCTTCCTGAACTCTTTCTGTCGATTGTGCCTCAACATTTCCTTTTTTCTCTTCAGCCTCTATCTTCTGGCTTGCTTCCTGAACTCTTTCTGTCCATTGTGCCTCAACATTCACCCTTTTCTCTTCAGCCTCTATCTCCTGGCTTGCTTCCTGAACTCTTTCTGTCGATTGTGCCTCAACATTCCCCCTTTTTTTCTTCAGCCTCTATCTCCTGGCTTGCTTCCTGAACTCTTTCTGTCGATTGTGCCTCAACATTCCCCTTTTACTCTTCAGCCTCTATCTCCTGGCTTGCTTCCTGAACTCTTTCTGTCGATTGTGCCTCAACATTCCCCTTTTTCTCTTCAGCCTCTATCTCCTGGCTTGCTTCCTGAACTCTTTCTGTCGATTGTGCCTCAACATTCCCCTTTTTCCCTTCAGCCTCTATCTCCTGGCTTGCTTCCTGAACTCTTTCTGTCGATTGTGCCTCAACATTCCCCTTTTTCTCTTCAGCCTCTATCTCCTGGCTTGCTTCCTGAACTATTTCTGTCGATTGTGCCTCAACATTAACCCTTTTCTCTTCAGCCTCTATCTCCTGGCTTGCTTCCTGAACTCTTTCTGTCGATTGTGCCTCAACATTCCCCTTTTTCTCTTCAGCCTCTATCTCCTGGCTTGCTTCCTGAACTCTTTCTGTCGATTGTGTCTCAACATTCCCCTTTTTCTCTTCAGCCTCTATCTCCTGGCTTGCTTCCTGAACTCTTTCTGTCGATTGTGCCTCAACATTCCCCTTTTTCTCTTCAGCCTCTATCTCCTGGCTTGCTTCCTGAACTCTTTCTGTAGTTTGTGCCTCAACATTTCCCTTTTTCTCTTCAGCCTCTATCTCCTGGCTTGCTTCCTGAACACTTTCTGTCACTTGTGCCTCAAAATTTTCTCTTCAGCCTCTATCTCCTGGCTTGCTTCTTCCTAAACTCTTTCTGTCGCTTGTGCCTCAACATTCCCCTTTTTGTCTTCAGCCTCTATCTCCTGGCTGGCTTCTTCCTAAACTCTTTCTGTCACTTGTGCCTCAACATTTCCCTCTTTCTCTTCAGCCTCTATCTCCTGGCTTGCTTCATGAACTCTTTTTATCTCCTGGCTTGCTTCCTGAAATCCTTCTGTAGCTTGTGCCTTAACATTCACCCTTTTCTCTTCAGCTTCTATCTCCTGGCTTGCTTGCTGAACTCTTTCTATCGATTGTGCCTCAACATTCCCCTTTTTCTCTTCAGCCTCTATCTCCTGGCTTGCTTCCTGAACTCTTTTTATCACCTGGCTTGCTTCCTGAACTCTTTCTGTAGCTTGTGCCTCAACATTTCCCTCTTTCTCTTCAGCCTCTATCTCCTGGCTTGCTTCCAGAACACTTTCTGTCACTTGTGCCTCAAAATTTCCCTTTTTCTATTCAGCCTCTATCTCCTGGCTTGCTTCCTGAACTCTTTCTGTCGATTGTGCCTCAACATTCCCCCTTTTTCTCTTCAGCCTCTATCTCCTGGCTTGCTTCCTGAACTCTTTCTGTCGATTGTGCCTCAACATTTCCCTTTTTCTCTTCAGCCTCTATCTCCTGGCTTGCTTCCTGAACTCTTTCTGTCGATTGAGCCTCAACATTCCCCTTTTTCTCTTCAGCCTCTATCTCCTGGCTTGCTTCCTGAACTCTTTCTGTCGATTGTGCCTCAACATTCCCCTTTTTCTCTTCTGCCTCTATCTCCTGGCTTGCTTCCTGAACTCTTTCTGTTGATTGTGCCTCAACATTCGCCTTTTTCTCTTCAGCCTCTATCTCCTGGCTTGCTTCCTGAACTCTTTTTGTCGATTGAGCCTCAACATTCCCCTTTTTCTCTTCAGCCTCTATCTCCTAGCTTGCTTCCTGAACTCTTTCTGTCGATTGAGCCTCAACATTCCCCTTTTTCTCTTCAGCCTCTATCTCCTGGCTTGCTTCCTGAACTCTTTCTGTCGATTGTGCCTCAACATTCCCCTTTTTCTCTTCAGCCTCTATCTCCTAGCTTGCTTCCTGAACTCTTTCTGTCGATTGTGCCTCAACATTTCCCTTTTTCTCTTCAGCCTCTATTTCCTGGCTTGCTTCCTGAACTCTTTCTGTCGATTGAGCCTCAACATTCCCCTCTTTCTCTTCAGCCTCTATCTCCTGGCTTGCTTCCTGAACTCTTTCTGTCGATTGTGCCTCAACATTCCCTTTTTCTATTCAGCCTCTATCTCCTGGCTTGCTTCCTGAACTCTTTCTGTAGTTTGTGCCTCAACATTTCCCTCTTTCTCTTCAGCCTCTATGTCCTGGCTTGCTTCTTCCTGAACTCTTTCTGTCACTTGTGCCTCAACATTTTCTCTTCAGCCTCTATGTCCTGGCTTGCTTCTTCCTAGACTCTTTCTGTCGCTTGTGCCTCAACATTCCCCTTTTTGTCTTCAGCCTCTATCTCCTGGCTGGCTTCTTCCTGAACTCTTTCTGTCACTTGTGCCTCAACATTTCCCTCTTTCTCTTCAGCTTTTGTCTCCTGGTTTGTTGTTCCCTGCACAATTTCTGCCGGTTGTGCCTTAAAATGTTCCTCTTTCTTTCCAGCCTCTGTCTCCTCATGCACAGACAATGTTGTAATGTAACAAAGTAAAAATATTTCGTTACTGTACTTAAGTAGAAATTTCACGTATCTGTACTTTACTTCGCTATTTAAATTTATGTCAACTTTCACTTTTACTCCTATATATTTCCACTAAGCATATTCGTTACTCGTTACTACAAAATAAAATCAAGAAATGTGTGCGACCTCAAAAAAGGAGGTTTTGGCGAATCAGTGCTTCTAGATTGATTTACGCACCCTCCGCACACTCAATAAGGGAGGTTTTGGCGAATCAGTGCTTCTAGATTGATTTACGCACGCTCCACACACTCTATTTCACGTACACTCTATTTTAGCGTAGTGTTGCCAAAGGATGAGGAAGCACAACTGTAACTGCAATGAAAGCACCTACTGGAGGACCTCCCATTATCGTAATCGACCACCCCGACGATGAACAGGGTGAGAAAGCTAACGTTATACATCCGTGGCCGTATTTGTAAGAAATGTTTTTGTACATTGGAATTAAAGATTCCCGATTACCGAATAAAGTGCCTCTTATGCCTACCGAAAATAACTTACATTTTGTCATTTAAAAACTCCCCGTCCAACCTGAAGAATCACATCAAGGTACTTTAAAATAATAGTTATTAAGTAAAGCCACAATGTCAATGTGATTAAACATTAGTTATCATAAGCCGTATTGGATAATTATCTGTCTGATGTGATGGCCAGGTGCACGTTTAATAAACGTCAACGTTAACGTTGCACCGCTGATTTTCCCATGGATTTATTTAATTCACAGAGAACTCTCAACTGAAACACGCTTAACTGTTTATGGTAACATTATAGCATAACTGCCGGCCGAATATTCCCTCCAGTAGGCTAATGTTAGATTGAGAAATATTTTTTTTTAAACTGCTAGTTAATCAGTGGCAGGTTAGAAAGAAAGTGTTAAGGACTGTATTCACATCTTCAAAAGCATCATACGTTTTGTCCAACTTGAGATTTCCTTTTATGTTAATTATCTCAAAACTCTGTTGTGCTAATGTTATACATTGTGAATGTACGCTTGCATTGTTGATCAAGGTCACAGTGCTTTCATTGACACACAACGAGTTGGCATTTTTTCTTAGTAGAGCAGCAAACTTAAAGGGATACTCCACTTTTTTCAAAAATATGCTCATGTTTTGAAATAAATAAGTTATTATTTATTTTTCATTTTTACCTGTAGTTCATACAAAAGTGAAATTTCTGCTTTTTTGTTTGATGTCAGCTCTAAAAATATGCTGTTTGCTCTTTAAACTTAAGAGAATTGTGCCTGAAAAGTCCTGGAAAAGACGGATTTTTATTTGATGATTGAGATTAAGAAGATAATGGGAACCCTGAATATGCTTTACTATAAGAAAGCCACAATAAAGTTCACAATCAAAGTTCTAACCGCTTGCTTTAAAAGAAAAAAACTTTTTACTTTATCTTCAAATACTTAAGTACATTAAATATCAGAAAATTACTTTTGATACTTAAGTACAGTATATATCAGATACTTTAAGACTTTTACTTGAGTAATATTTTAAAAGACAACTTTCACTTCTACCAAAGTCTTTTTCTAGGACAATACTTGTACTTTTACTCAAGTATTGCTTTCTAGTACTTTATACAACACTGTGCACAGATCTATTACTTCCACTCCATGTCCATCTAGGAACAAGGAACTATTTACTATTTTAGAATGAATGAATGAATGAATGATTCTTTTTTACCATCACTACTACTCCTCCTAATCAATAATAAATCTTATGTATTGATAGAAAACATTACAAAGCTGATACATTGCAATATAGTAACTATTATTATTGTTACTGTTGTGGTTGTTGTCTAACATTTGTAAATGTAAACACATTTTAGACTACATGTGATACTTTTACCTGTTGTGGTCTATATAATCCAGCTTAAACCAGATTGGGATCCACTGCCTTTTGCTGCCTCAAGCAGCTGCTTTTGTTTTTGTTTAGTTCTCCTCTCTTTGCGAGGCAGTTTTTGTACTGCAGAATAGTGTGAGAACACACACAGACGTTTTAATTTCATTGCTTTCCTGAAACCTACTAGAGCCACATCTCCTTTACTCTGCACTTTGATATCAGGTCAGATATATTGTTCATTTTACATTGACATTGTTGTTTATATCCAGAAAGATATTAAGTTTACAGGCTACTGTGGATTTTTTGTCATATTTAAAATATAATTAAAATCCAGTTAGAAAAGTATTTGAATAATAATAAAAACAGCAATTGTGAGAATAATTCAATGATTGTTTTTGGCACTTAAAGGCGGAGTGTACAATGTTTGAAAAACGCTTTGGAAAAGGGAGTTGGGCCAACTACCAAAATACACTTGTAGCCAATCAGCAGTAAAGTCGCGTATGTGTGGGGCGTGTCTATCAAAAGAAGCTCCAGATTCTATTGGGGTAGGGGCATGTATGTTTAGGTGATTTCAAATATCAACATTGACTTTCAAATATTGTGCAGTCCACCTTTTGTGGCAAATTTTCTGATACAAAGTACAGGAGATTCTCTTTAGTTAAATTCATAGATTTAATATCATTAGATGTAAGAAACCTTAAAGTGCACATAGTTCATTGTGTATTTGGTACAATGTCTTCTTGTGGTTTATGGTTCACATACTGTACATTTTTGTAGCTCCAGATATTCCTCTCTTCCTGAAATGAACTATATGCACTTTTATACAAAACTCATCGATTTGACCAGCTAATTTGTTTGTTGTGATTGACCTGAATGCCTTTGATGTCAGCCAGAAAAGAAAAAGGAAAAAAGTAAACTGCCTTCAATCCGTGTGTTTGTTGTAGTGGCAACATTGTTTACTTTTGGGTATGTCGTTAACATATACACACTTACACAGCAAAAGAAAATGTAAAATCGTGAATCGTACCATAGGAGGTATTTACTTAACATTATAACTAGACTACAGCAGTGGCGTATAAATAATTTAATTTTTAGGCCGGACTCAGTAAAAGTAAGCAGAAGTGAGTTCTTTCCTCGCCTACATTTTCCTTATAGCCAAAAGCAAACCAACAGACTTAAGGCCAGATTTACTAACAGCTTGCTCCAGTGCAAACCACTAAAGATGTGCAGTGGATAATTAGTGCAGAAAAGGTGTGGTTTAATTTTTTTGCGATTGACCTTATTGCATATGCATTTCTAAGAGTTTTCCTTTCAGATGCAAATTTATGGGAGGAGAGTATTTAAATGATTGTAATGAGGAGGCAGACGGATTTGAATCCATATGCAGTCGTTTATTAAGATCCAACAACCAAGCAAACAAATCCAAATCAACAAGGCAAGTGGCATAAACGTGAATCATGTTCCTTTCCTGCATGTAAGTTACAACCACAACCAGCGGCTCATGCGATGGTACTTGATAGTTCAAAGCTAACTTACAACTTGGAAATTAAGCATAAAAAAGGACAAGGATAATGTTGTGGCAGACGCTTTGTCAGGAACATAATAAATCTGTATATTTTATGCTGTTATTGCTACAATAATTTTCGTATTTTTGTTGTGTTTACTTTGCCATAAATGGTTAAGCAACCCTCATTTCCTCAAGCAATCCTGTTTATTTTTGGGATGATGTTACATGTATGTGTTTTATGTTCTCTCTTTTCTTTTGTTGTCGATTGCCATTTGTATTACTACAATTTTACTACATATATCATGGTTATGGTTTGGTTACTATGGTGAGACGATGAACATTTTTGTGCATATGTTTTACTAGAAATTACTGCTGTAAAACCATGGTAAATGAAATTCATGAGGGTTGTGATAAAAATTTGTTTAGTTTATTGTATGCTTCATAACATAAACAATCAATCACTTCAAATTTGGGTGGTGTAATAATGTAGTATAAGACAATATAATTGACAATATCCCTAGACTCAAAAAAATTAAAGTTTAATGAATTATTAGTACAAAATGTTAAAAGGAATACCCATAGGCCTAAACCTTTGAATGGGAGAATTTTGATTATTTACACTCAAACTGATAGGTCTTTTAAATAGTTGAAAATTAAAGGTCATAGGTTTTAGCTGATTTTAGCATTATTGATGTTGTTTTGTTGTCAGTAAAGGTTTTCTGTGAAATCACTGTTCGGGTGATCAGTGTTTGCTTAAGTAAATATTAACCCTGTTCAGCATGTTGTATTGCTCACCACAATAATGAAAATGGAAGTCAGAAATGCAGTTTTTTTATATTTCTAATGTAAATTAATTGTATTCACAATGAAAAAAAGCCATGAAATCATGTTATAATATCATTAAACATACTAAATGTAAAGCAATGTAAGACCATTGAAGTAACTGATTAAAATAATTGATCACATATATTGATATTACAAATAATTGTTTAAACCAACCCAAACTTTACTGCATTTGATGTTATTAAAAATATTGGAAGAGCTGGAACATTTAAGTTACATTTTTTCAAGTAAATTTGAGGGCTGAAGTCTAGAGTTGAGTTTAACACAAAAATGAGTTTTGCACAAAAATGCATGCAACAGTATGCACTCTATGAAAACCATTATCTATGACTACATTTTTATGGATTAAAGACTGTAAAAGTCATGTAAATGTGTTTTATACAATTATAAGGAAAGGTTCAGCTTAGATTCTTAACATAACATAAAAGTGTCATATATCAGAATATCTATTTCAAAGAGTTTATTTAATTCTTAATACAGACAAAGTTTAATCTCTCCTCACAGTCTGTAGGTTTCCAAACCTTTTTTACTATATCCAAAGCTCCACACTTGAGATTTCTGGGAGGGCACTGGAGCTCTCCCTCCGTAGACCAGGCTTTATATTCAACATCATCACCACTGACCCAGAACCAATATTCAGATAAAAATCGTAGTCCAGTCCATACATAAGCTGTCTGTGATGTTGTGATGTTTTTTATCACCTCTACCATTTTCCACTCAGAGGTGATACTGACAAGATCAACGTAGTTTTGTCTGCAGTAGTCCAGAGCCTCTTCCCATGTCTTATTCTCATGTACCACTATCGGTTCAAAGTAGTCCATACAATAAAACGAATGAGTCGCATCGCACCGATCATTGATCAGATTAGGTGTTATTAGTAAGGCGCATTTCTCATTACCCAGATTGTTTGGTTCTTCAAAACTCCAATTTTCAACTGGTTCTTTCTCACCTCCAGACCAAATCCATTCTGATGAGTTTAAAGGATTTAGGTATGCCCCAACCCAAACATAAACAGAATCCTTGTGGTTACTGGAGATCTCCATCCTTTCTTGTGTGGTAGTAGTGGACAAATCATAATAATGCTTTCTGCAGTACATCTGGGCATCATTCCATTGCATTCCCTGTGGCACATAGAAGTGTATTCTCTTGAAACTGAAGCTCAGTCCACAGAGGCACAGGAACAGATATATTGAAACAGTTGCCTTCATTTCTCTTCACAAGATCTACACGGCACAACCTTGTTGAGCAGAAGTCAACAATAATGTCATTACACGCCCTCAAATGTTTTGTTATATAGAAACCAAACAACAAACACAAAACAGAAAATCTTTGACCAATCAGAAAATCTGGCTCAGTTTGCGTGTATGTAAATATTCATAATTACCATAAACTTTTCCATAGCAAATTTTGTGATACAAAGTAAACAGGAGAAGCTCTCTAGTTAAATTAAGAGTACAAGTCAGTGAAAAATGTGTAACTTTATTTATTGATTATTATCAGATGAAAGAAACCTTAACATTATAACTGGACTACAGCAGTAGCATATGAAGAAAGCTTGATTATGATTATGAGATTAGGAGGTCAGCAGACCTGGGTATAAGCAACGGCAGCCACACTTACTCACCCAGCTGGAAGTAAGCTAAGGGATGAGAACACTGCATTGCAACAGCAACTTAAACAGATTCCAGAGCTTACCACCATGCTGCAAGAGAAGAGATGCTACAGACCATCTGAAACTAGAAGAGGCTCTTCTGGTGGTGGACTCATACGGCAATTCAAATTTACCCTTCACAAACACAATGAGAGCTCTGACAAAGATGTATGGTCAGTCTCACCAACTAGCCCTGCTACGAATTGCCAAGCTGATGGATGGAGCTAACATTCGCAGTGGAGATACGAAGGGCTTCAGGATGTTTGAACTACAAGTTCGCTCTCTTGTCATCATGCTGCAACAATTGGGTCAGAAAAGAATGGTTGAGCTGGAATGTGGATCACATGTCTCGAGTAAGCTGCCACATGACCTCAGGTCTAGCTTTAAAAGGTACATCCACCCTTTACAAGTTAACATTCCCACACTGTTAGACTTTGCTGAGTGGCTAAAACACACCGAATCGAAGTACTCCCAAAAGTGCTATTCCGCCATACAATATAGTTACCCTTTTAAATCCGCTTTTATTTTGTGCCACCATACTTGCTCGTATAACTACTCGTCTTAAATAGGAAAAACGTTGATGTGCTTGGTCACTTCTAACTTTATCTCTGTTTGGTACCATTGAATGAATAGGGGCTAAGCTAAATGCTATCAAAGTGTCGCCACGCGCCACAGCGATGAAGTACATGCACTAAAATGATAGAGGTATCAACTCTTCTTAGTTAAGGTAATAACATAGTTTAATATGGAAACAGGATAGACTATTCCTTTAAAGTGGACATAGTTCAAGGCTAAAAACAACCTTATTTTGTGTATTTGGTACAATGTGTTCTCGTGGTTTATGGTTCAAAAAACATTATTTTCCACATACCGTACATAGCTCCAGATATCCCTCTCTTCCTGAAATGCACTATATGCACTTTTATACAAAACTCATCGATTTGACCAGCTAATTTGTTTGTTGTGATTGACCTGGATGCCTTTGATGCCAGCCGGAAAAGAAAAAAGGAAACTGTTGCCTACAATCCGTGTGTTTGTTGTAGTCATAAGTGAGTTCTTTATTCGCCTAAATTTTCCTTATAACCAAAACCAAACCAACAGACTTAAGGCCAGATTTACTAGCAGCTTGTGCCAGCGCAAACCCCTAAAGACAAGCGGTGGATAATTAGTGCAGAATAGTTGTGGTCTAGTTATTTTTGCGATTGACCTTATTGCATATGCATTTCTAAGAGTTTTCCTTTCAGATGCAAATTTATGGGAGGATAGAATTTAAATGATTGTAATGAGGAGGCAGATGGATTTGAATCCATATGCAGTCATTTATTAAAATCTATTATACCATGGTCGGTTTAAATACTCGATTCTGATTGGCTGGAAGGTGTGCATTAAAACCGTTTAATGCACAGGTAGTTCCAGTCAGTTTGATTACAGTTAGAAATTAATCCGCTACTATAAACATTGGTAACCATAGTAACACAGTTACACTTGCAGAGAGAGTGAGAGCGAGCGAGAGAGAGAGATGTGAGTGCGTCTCTCTTTAAAGTGCGTCTCTCTCCCTCTCTCAGTTCTCTGTCTATCTCTTTTAAAGCATCGTGTCACGGAGTGACTTTTAGGGCAGAACTAAAAGTAAGAGCTCCGTTCTGTCCTTTCCCTGTGGGCACTTACCCTTGTTGGCTGGACCACTTGTCACTCCCCCTTCTCTTGATCCCCGTCTCTCCCTGGAGGAGAGAGAGAGAGACCATATTTTACCCTCCCTTCCCCTTTCCCCTAAAGTCATTTTAAATAATTTAAATAAAGTTGTTATATTTTACTTATCTTTCTCTCGTGTGTCTGGTCATTGGGGTACTTTTGGGACCTCCTTGAGGTGGAACCTAGGAAGGGGCGTGACTCACACAGTCTGTGGTCCGCTCCGACCTGTGACAGATTTTGGCGTAGTCGGCAGGGTTTCCACCTCGAGTGGAGCGACCAAGGTTCCCCAATGGCCTACCACATTTTTTAAAGACCTCACCCGATTTTACCCGTCGCCACGAAGAGCCCGTTCTAGGGACTCGAACGGATTGGCGGGGGAGGATGTCATGGAGTGACTTTTAGGGCAGAACTAAAAGTAAGAGGGAAAGTTCCGCCCGGACCGAATTCCGCAAACACCCGTCACTTCCTGGTTCCCCGGGCAACCTAAATGAGGCTGAATTTGCGACAGGTGTGGAGGATGATGTGGCGATTGTTGACTGGGCAGTTCGTATACTGAAGGAGGATAAAAGGAGGAGTGAAGATGCAGGAAGGGAGGCTGATTTTGGGCGAACTCACTCTCGCCAAAGGCGAAGCGGTTGACTTTGGGCGGTTTTGTTTCTGCCAAAGGCGGACCAAACCACACACACCCTTGTGAAGAGTCGGAAGGCCCCGCTGATGCGGGGATCGCTGGAACGCGAGCGGAGAGAGTGCGGGGCTAGAAGAGACGACAGTAAGGATGTGTTGTTGTTTGAGGAAGAGACGCCACGAGTGAGTAATCACATGTTGTTGGGGAAGAAGCGCCACGGGCGAAGTGGTGAGTTAATTTCTCTTGATTGGGCCTTATTGCTGCAAAGTACACCTGCTGTTTAAAACTGCCCCGCCGTGTATGAGGACGCCAGTGGAGGAGTTGAAGCGGCAGATTAAGCCTTGTGGTCTTGCGGGCCTGACCCGATTGGTCGAACATTGTGTGTGTACAGTAATTTCAAATTTCCTCTCAGGATGGGCCCCAACCCGGGGGAGAGTGCAGACCCTATCACTGAAGTGTGTGTGGAGTGCTGTTGGTGAGCTTTTACCTTGACGTGTGTGAGCTTGAAGCTTTGCAGTGCTGTCCCGTCTCTTCTGCTGTCTGTACTCGCCCACAGGTCCGGGGAGCCCCTGTTGGAACGAGTGAGAGCTGTGGTCACCAGTAGTTGCCCAAAACCTTATGACTGCCCGCTGCCATCTTTGGCCACGAGGACACAGAGGTGTATGAATCTATCGATAAGGTACTGTACAGCGCTAAAATTAACTCACCTTGTATGGCAAGCCTGAAAGTATGAAGATCATAACGACGAGCGATACCTACCTGTACCCAGAGCTAAAGCTAATTTACCCTGTATGGCAAGCTTAAAAGTAGGAAGATCATAACGACGAGCGATACCTACCTGTACCCAGAGCTAAAGCTAATTTACCCTGTATGACAAGCCTAAAAGTAGGAAGATCATAACGACGAGCGATACCTACCTGTACTCAGAGCTAAAGCTAATTTACCCTGTATGGCAAGCCTAAAAGTAGGAAGATCATAACGACAAACGATACTTACCTGTACCCAGAGCTAAAGCTAACTCACCTTGCACGTTCTGAGAGCCTAGAGTGAAAGAATACGGCGACGAACGATACTTGCCTGTACCAGAGCTAAAGCTAACTCACCTCGCACGTCCTGGGAGCCTAGAGTGAATGAATACGGAAACGAACGATACTTACCTGTACCCAGAGATAACTCACTTTGTGTTGACAGAGACCTAGAGGGGAGAGAAATACCAACGACCCTCGCTACTTACCTGTCTATGTCCATGCACCCAGAAGGTTCCACATAGAAGGGAGAGTACGGAAATCAATACTCACCACAACTTGAGCAGGAGAACGAGGCCACTGGAGACGGGCCCGGGGACGCTAGTGTACAAAGAATTCAGGTAGTGCCGTTCACCCATTCCCCCAAGAACTCACAGTGTGTTTCGCTGCCTTCAGGAAGAAGAGAAGGGCGCCACGGGATCAACAACAAAAGCCCAGAAGGTGTGACAGGGACGTTCCGACAGGGAGCTCCGTCCTGTCCTTTCCCTGTGGGCACTTACCCTTGTTGGCTGGACCACTTGTCACTCCCCCTTCTCTTGATCCCCGTCTCTCCCTGGAGGAGAGAGAGACCATATTTTAGCCTCCCTTCCCCTTTCCCCTAAAGTCATTTTAAATAATTTAAATAAAGTTGTTATATTTTACTAGGAACCTAGGAAGGGGCGTGACTCACACAGTCTGTGACAACCGCTTCAAAATTTCCAACTGTTTGTTTTTGGTTTCATTTAATGTAATACATTTCAATAAATGTAATGTGTCCTTATATAGTAATCGTGGTTGAGACGCCGGTTTTATTTCACACTTTACATAAATAAATAAATGACATGATTAGTTCAAATAAATATTGCCTTGTCTCTGTCAGTGTTGCCTGTCATTCATAAATTATTTTAATAAATCAATTAAAGAATCATTAAGTTAGCTATATGCTTAAGCAGAGGCGTTTCCAGCATTGAAGGACATCAGGGGCTTAGCCCAGACCATATTAAATACAGGGATCACTCAAAGAGTGTATAAAGTGTATAATAAGAATATTAGCGTGATCTATAAAAGTGTACTCACCTAATCGCGGCGGGTCGCAGGAGTAAAATGTCATAAGAACTTTAATCTTTCCTCTCAAGTAGATTTTTGCACGTGAGTTTTACTCAGACATGACCTGAATGAGCTGTCACAGAACCGCCAAAATTAGGTTATTAAACTGCTGCGCTGAAGGAATAACGATCAAGTGATAAATAAAGCAACAATACTGTATACCTACTGTATAACCATTCTATGTATGTACCATACAGAACGTCTAAAACATAATATAAATAGAACATCTAAAACTAAATATAAACGTATTGCTGCTGGAGACTTGCCATTGGCTGTTGTAATTGAATAAATAATGAGGTCAGTGTAAGAAAAGATTACAGGGGCTATTTTGGGGATGGTTTTAAAAAAATATTATTTTGTTTCATGGTATTATGTTTTATTTTATTACGTTTAATGTAATAATGCGTTAAATTATCTGATTTAAATATTAAAGATACTTTTTCAAGTTACCGTTTTAGAGATCAGTGGTTCCATTCCGGTAGCTAAATAGTGCTCTCGTTAGTTCCTCCCCTACCTGTTGCATATTCAACAGAGTAGCCCATAGGCTACCGACAACGAAGGAACGTATTCTATAGACTAGATTTTTTAAGACCTAGCCCTATGTCTATTTCTAAAAGAATGTATGCAGTAAAGCCAAAGCACATTGAAATAAGACAACTTGATATATAAATGTTTTGAGGCGCACTCTCTTTAAAATTGAATCAATTACTCTCCATACATAATTTATTTTATAAAACACTGTTGATATATGTATTCTAGAGGCTTAGACCTTTCCAACAATATATAGTTTGTTGTGATATACATAAAATTGATATGGAAAATATTGACGTAAAGTTAGGTGTCCCGTGAGCGGGACAGCGCCACTTAAGGATTAAAAGGTGTACATAGGCTATTGTCCGGTTTCATATTTGTCAGTCAACTTTTCAAAATACATTCGGGAATAAACTCAAAACATTCGGGGCTGAAGCCCCGGGAAAATCGCCTGACGATGCCCCTGTGCTTAAGCAACGAGGGGATAGACTTTAAAGAAGAGACGCACACAGCCACAGGTAACTCGTGAACGCATCTCTCTCTCTCTCTCGGGTCCTTCTCTATCAGTTCTCTGTCTCTCTCTTTTAATAATGAATTTAAATAAATGTGATAATTCATTTAAATAAAAGCAATACAATGGCACTACTTTAAAGCAGACGGAGAGCGAGCCTTAACTTTAGAAAATGACCATCATTTTTACCCGTCGGGTGGTTCTTCGCCTCTACGTCGTGCATTAAAACCCTTTAATGCATGGCTAGCCGTGGATAATCCCTTACACAACCAAGCAAACAAATCCAAATCAACAGCCAAGTGGCATAAACATGTTGCATGAATCATGTTCCTTTCCTGCATGTAAGTTACAACCACAACCAGCGGCTCATGCGATGGTACTTGATAGTTCAAAGCTAACTTACAACTTGGATATTAAGCATAAAAAAGCACAAGGATAACGTTGTGGCAGACGCTTTGTAACGAACATAATAAATCTGTATATTTTACGCTGTTATTGCTATCATTATTATTGTATTTTTGTTGTGTTTACTTTGCCGAAAATGGTTAAGCAATCATCATTTCCTCAAGCAACCCTGTTTATTTTTGTGGGTGGGGATGTTACATGTATGTGTTTTGTGTTCTCTTTTCTTTCGTTATCGATTACCATTTGCATTACTACAATTTCACTACATACCTAGTCTTGTCACTTATCTATTTTGTAGAAAACACCTGCTATTAACCTGACTTTTAATTATTTAATTGGTGTTAGAAATAGCTCATATGAAAAGCTAGAACCCTCCCAAATGATGTTTAATGCACTGAAATGAATTAGTTTCACAAACATATTTTTTATCATTTAATAAAGACAGAGAGGTCAAATTTTGGCAAGACAAAAGTTTTGTCGTCTATACAGAAATTGAACAAATTTAATACAAAAATATTTTTAGCAAATTCAGTAGTGGTGCTGTGAGATCCAAATGTAATATCTTGTATGACTTCCATGAGCTTGAAGGACTGCATCCATGCGGTTTGGCAAGGATTCATTCAATGTATTGATGAAGCCATCAGGAATAGCAAAGAAAGCAGTCTTGCATGCCTCCTAGAGTTCATCAATATTCTTTGGTTTCATCTTCCATGCTTCCTCTTTCATCCTACCCCACATATGCTCAATGATGTTCATGTCTGGTGACTGGGCTGGCAAATCCTGGAGCATCTTGATCTTCTTCGCCTTGAGGAACTTTGATGTGAAGATGGAAGTATGCGATGGAGCACCATCCTGCTGCAGAATTTGGCCTTTTATGGTTGGGAATATAAGAGATAGCTAAGAGATCTTGGTATTTTAGACTATTGATGTTGCCTTCCACCCTGCAGATCTCTTGCACAGCCCCATACTGAATGTAACCAGACCATGATTTTTCTGCCAGCAAACTTCACTGTTTTCTGGGTGAATCACGGATCCATGCGGGTTCCAGAAGGTCTCCTGCAATATTTGTGGCGACTGTGGTGTAATTCAATAGAAGATTCATCTGAAAAATCCACCTTCTGCTTTTCCAGCTTCCATCCTTTAAGCAGCCTTTGGGCCTTTTGTTTAGTTCTGGCTTCTGGGCACTGATTCGACCATGGAGGCCATTTAGAGACAGAATCCGATGGACTTCAGGTGACCAGTTCTCGTGGAGCTCTGCTGCAGTGAAAAATGGGCTGGCCTTGGATTTACGAGCCGACAAACTGTCTTCTCGAGCAGTTGCCTTCTGCCTGACCTGGGCTTGTCAAAAACATCTCCAGTCTCTTCAAATCTTTTTTTATCCTCTGTAATTGACTCTGAGACACATTGAAGGTGTTGCCCCATCAGCAGTGGATCTGGTCTTCAGCCTCTTGATAATCAAAACTTTAGTCTCAGGGTGAATCTTAGGCATGTTTGCAGAGGTCTAGTTGCAGTTAATGTGAAGGTCTAGGGGTCTTTTTATACACATCTGAGACCTAATTGATCCATTATTAGTCACAGATGAACCTTATATGACAAGGCAACAAGACTTATTGCTTTGCAAAAATTGACTCAATGGGCTTTACCAAGCTGTAAATATTAGAATACTTTTTGACAGTTTCGTTTTGCACTGAAACATTATTACAAAAGCTGTTGGGATTAAAATGAGCCATTTCTTGAAAACAAATTTCACTTCATGTCAATTTGTACACAAGCGACAAGACTTTTGTCAGGTAGTATATATCATTGTTATGGTTTGGTTACTATGGTGTGACGATGATCATGTTTGTGCATATGTTTTACTAGAAATGACTGCGGTAATACCATGGTAAATGATTTTCATGAGGGTTGTGATAAAAAAAATTGTTTAGTTTATTGTATGCTTCATAACATAAACAATCACTTTAAATTTGAGTTGTGGACTTATGTTTTTCAAATCTACAAAATCCATAGACTCAAAAAATTCAAGTTTAATGAATTATAAGTACAAAATGTTAAAAGGAATACCCACAAACCTTTGCGTGCGAGTATTTTGATTATTCACACTCAAACTGATAGGTCTTTTAAATAGTTAAAAATTAAAGGTCATAGGTTTTAGCTGATTTAAGCATTATTGATGTTGTTTTGTTGTCAGTAAAGGTTTTCTGTGAAATCACTATTCGGGTATTCAGTATTTGCTTTAGTAAATATTAACCCTGTTCAGCATGTTGTATTGCTCAGCACAATAATGAAATGGAAGTCAGAAATGCAATTTTTTGGTATATTTCTATAGTTAATTAAGTTTATTCACAATGAAGCCATAAAATCATGTTATAATATCATTAAACATACTAAATATAAAGCAAAGCAAGACCATTGAAGTTAACTGATTAAAGTAATTAAACACGTATATTGATATTACAAATAGTTGTTTAAACCAACTCAAATTTTAGTGCATTTGATTTTATGAAAAATATTGGAAGAGCTGGAACATTTAAGATACATTTACCTAAATTATTAATACACATCACTTATTATTTGTGTAAGTCAGGCTATGTACTCAAGTTTTTCAAGTAAATTTGAGGGCTGAAGTCTCGAGTTGAGTTTAACACAAAATGAGTTTTGCACAAAAATGCATGCAACAGTATGCACTCTATAAAAACATTATCTATGACCACATTTTTATGGATTAAAGACTGCAAAAGTCATGTAAATGTGTTTTATACAAATATAAGGAAAGGTTCAGCTTAGATTCTTAACATAACATAAAAGTGTCATATATCAGAATATCTATTTCAGACAGTTTATTTAATTCTTAATACAGACAAAGTTTAATTTCTCCTCACAGTCTTTAGGTTTCCAAACCTTTTTTACTATATCCAAAGCTCCACACTTGAGATTTCTGGGAGGGCACTGGAGCTCTCCCTCCGCAGACCAGGCTTTATATTCAACATCATCACCACTGACCCAGAACCAATATTCAGATAAAAATCGTAGTCCAGTCCATACATAAGCTGTCTGTGATGTTGTGATGTTTTTTATCACCTCTGCCATTTTCCACTCAGAGGTGATACTGACAAGATCAACGTAGTTTTGTCTGCAGTCGTCCAGAGCCTCTTCCCATGTCTTATTCTCATGTATCACTATCGGTTCAAAGTAGTCCATACAATAAAATGACAAAGTCCTACCGCATCCATCATTGATCAGTTTAGAATTCCATGTTGTTAGAAAAGCACATTTCTCAAGATCCAGATAGTTTGGTTCATAATTGTTCAACTGTTCAACTGGTTGTTTCTCACCTCCAGACCAAATCCATTCTGATGAGTTTGAAGGATTTTGGTATGCTCAAACCCAAACCCACACAGTAGATTTGTGGTTACTGGAGATCACCATCGCTTCTTGTGTGGTAGTAGTGGACAAATCATAATAATGCTTTCTGCAGTACATCTGGGCATCATTACAGTTCATTACGTCTTTCACATAAAAGTGTATTCTGTTGAAACTGAAGCTCAGTCCACAGAGGCACAGGAACAGATATATAGAAACAGTTGCCTTCATTTCTCTTCACAAGATTTACACGATACAACCTTGTTGAGCAGAAATCAACAATAATGTCATTACACACCCTCAAATGTTTTGTTATATAGAAACCAAACAACAAACACAAAACAGAAAATCTTTGACCAATCAGAAAATCTGGCTCAGTTTGCGTGTATGTAAATATTCATAATTACCATAAACTTTTCCATAGCAAATTTTGTGATACAAAGTAAACAGAAGACACTCTCTAGTTAAATTAAGAGTACAAGTCAGTGGAAAATGTGTAAATTTATTTATTGATTATTATCAGATGAAAGAAACCTTAACATTATAAGTGGACTACAGCAGTAGCATATGAAGAAAACTTGATTATGATTATGAGATTAGGAGGTCAGCGGACCTGGGTGTCAGCAACGGCAGCCACACTTACTCACCCAGCAGGAAGTAAGCTAAGAGATGAGAACACTGCATTGCAACAGCAACTTAACTTCTTTAACTCTGGGACCCTGTACCGTGTCCAGAATTATTTATTATTACTTAATATAAAATATTCCTGTAATTTTTAATGGTCTGTCATGGACCCAGTACCACATATGAGATACTGTTTGAAAGCTTAGAATCTCTACTTTCTGCAGATATGCATCACTTTGACATATCTTTTACTGTAAGAAAGTTATTTACAATTAATTTACACCATCAACCCCCCACCCATATTTTTAATATCATTTAATATTCACATATTTCATATTTTTCAAGTATGACAAACATGGGCAAGTCTTATAGCAAATGAAAGCTCACACTCTCAGGAATGATCCTACATTGTTATTTCTCTTATATTATCATCACATATCCAACAATCGTCAAATGAATAATGAGGTAAAAGTTTGTCTTTCGTAAACGTATGTGAAACTTGAGTGTGAACTGCCTCAGATAGCACAGATAGCCACAAACAATACACCATTTTTTATATTAGGTCCTACTCTAAAAAATGAGTCCATTCACAGGATTTTCTTTGGTTGTGTGCATGAATAATCCCTTGCTATTAATTATATGTGTAAAACAAAAAAAATACTTTTATATGAAAAATGTATTTTCACACCCTTCAGTAAAATAAGAATAACTTTTGAATGCGACATGCTAAAGAGTTCATTCTTTTTTGGGGTGTTTACTGTCTGCCTGCTAACAACCAAAACTGTCTGCAGTCTGCTAGACTAGAGCACACAGAACCAGAGTTATTCACTTTCAAAGATTTTTTTATGTTTACAACTGGAGTAAAATAATTTTTGCATTTATTATGATAGAGAAAAAATTCATTTTTCCTCTGTAAGCTGGCATCAAACAAAACTGTCTGCAGGTTTCGTTACCACTCAGGGCCAGAGTTATACACTTTTAAATAGACTTTAAAAAAAACATCAAAAAAGCCCAATTTATTTTTGTGTTTATTAGAGGACTGACAACACATACAACCATTGTTTAGCACTTTCAACAGTGTTTTATGAAATTACTAAGGGTTTCCTGTAAAATGATACCCAACTTTTGTATGTACACCTCTGCATGTGGGTAAGGGAAGCTTTTGAAATTGGGTAGGCCAAATCCAGGCGAAAATCCCCAAAATGGCCTCAGAGTACAGATTCCAGAGCTTACCACCACGCTGCTCAAGATGAAGCAGGAGAACACCTTCTTGCAACAACAGCTTCCTCAGATCCTCTCAGCCTTCCAGGAGATGTGTCAACAACATGTTGCACTCTACTATGAGTTACAAAGCCTGAAATCAGGGTGCAGATATCCAGTGGAGTCAGACATTTCACTTGTGCCATCACCATGCTCTCACGGCCCAGAAGTCAGCACTCCAACTCCACAGCAGTCCTGTCCAGAACCAACTCTACGTTCCAGGATGTCATCGCTGACAACTAAGAGACAGTCATGCCCAGCCATACCAGAGGTGTCAGAGCTAACTGAAGATCTGAGAAACATGGAGATTTCTTCTACCTCTCATCAAAAAGGTCCTTATACAACACAACATGGCATCACATTTTCACAGAAATATACTCATCCACCCCTATACCCATTGACACCTCAATTGCCTGAGTTTTTTAGCCAATCAGAAGAGGGGAGATGGATCATTTCATCCCATCATTTACTCAAGAGAAAACTTACAGAGTACCAGCCCCTAACATCCCCTATCAGACATCTGACCCAAGAGTTTTAAGGCTGAGAACTACACTGGAGAACATTCTGCCTGATGACACCACAGAACACTTAAAGTTTCAAATCCTCACAGACCATCTGAAACTAGAAGAGGCCCTTCTGGTGGCGGACTCCTACAGCAATTCAAAGTTACCCTCACAAACACAATGAGAGCTCTTACAAAGATGTATGGTCAGTCTCACCAACTAGCCCTCCAACGAATTGCTGAGCTGATGGATGGAGCTAACATACGCAGTGGAGATCGAACGCCTTCAGGATGTTTGAAAATCCTCGATTTAACTGTTTTGCTCCTATAGTGTGTGGTGTGGTGTGCTATAATGTGTCAAAGACAACACACCACACACAAACAGATTTTCAACTTGAGTCTCAACAGTGAACAAAGGAAATCTAGCAAAATCTTGTGAGACTTCTGGAATAAGCATGGTGGACGATATGCAGGAAGAAATTTCATTGATAGTGTTTGGAATGATTTTCACAGAAAATTCAAGAGAAAACAAGAAAATGGTTTGGGTGAAGTCATGGAGACAGCGGGAACATGGTCTGTACAAGTTCACTTTGCATCAACTGCACCATGACTTCCATCATCTCGCTTTTTGATTGGATTATTGTTTTGTTTCACCTAATAATCTCAAGAGCATGCACGACTTTGTCCTCGGGTTCCCCCCACATATCAGGATTACTACGTAAATAAAAAAAAAACATGTTTAATATTTACATTTCACGATCAGAGCGGCTCCGATGTTCTTCCGATCAGTTTCGAACACTCTTAACACACCTCACACCAAGGGAAAATCTCATAAGATAATCTGTAGAACCAACAAGATAATCGGGACATAGCTAGGATTGTCGGAAGGGGAGAAATCGGCCCAAAATCGGCACAATTATCTTTTCCTGTGTACCCAGCATTAGTCACTCCAGACTGCCACAGCAAAGAGGTGAGAAGAGAGTCAAAGCAATTTCACAGACCAACTACAATTTTTCTTAGCACAGAAAAGTCACAGTCCACACAAAGTTGGTTAGCCACTTCTAACCCAACCTCAGTTATGGAAGAGAAAAGGAGGAGAGTCTTGTGTTCATACTGTGAAAATGAGAATCACTATTTAAATGGATGTGACAACTTCAAGCTTCTTACCAAAGAGCAGAAGACTGAGTGGATACAGACCAAGAACAATTGTTAGTGCTGTGGTCGTGGACATCAGGAAGCACCTTTTAGTACTGCATGATGTTGATGAGCAGATCCAGCAAAGTGCAGTTTCTTCCAATGCTGTTTTTCTACATGGACTGGCCAACCTCCAACAGTAAAGTGCTTCTTAAATGGATAGTTCACCCAAAAATGCACATGTTTAAATATGTATTTCAAAATTGTAATTTCATTTCTGTTTATTGTATTTCAGTTTTACAAATAAGAAAAAGGATCATAGAAGTAAACATTCTGGAAAGGATAAACTGCTTCATGTGTGTTTGTTGGCTGTCTAGTTTCTTCAAAGTGACGCAGTTGCAAGGACAGAATACTTACTCTAAATTTCTTGTCCAATCAAATGCTCTCTGTTAGCTAAAACGTCCCGCCCCCTACATTATAAATAAAAAATACAGGACCTGCACCTGAATTCAGACACTTGTTCATTTTTTTAATATGGGGAATTTCACTATATAGACGCTTTTAGTCAGCTACACGAGGAACGCAAATGTCATCTTGTTGCGCTAGTACATGCTCCAAATTAAAATTGTTTAGCATACCTGCTGCCACTGCTAACAAAATAAAAACGATGACAGCTGTGTTTACAATGCAATAAAATTGACAGAAACAATCATCAAAAATACTCACGTTTGCAGCGCACACTTCATACCATGTGCATGCCCATTCAGCACATAGTTATAGACATGTAATGATTTTGGTTAAAATATCATTTATCGGCCTACTCGATCTGTAATAATCAATATCGACATCGGCCATGAAAAACACATATTGGTCAACCTCTAAATTTCTCTTTACCATACACACTTGTTTTTTCTCTACACAGTAGGCGTCCATATGCAGAGAATCAAGAACACCATTCAATCTACATGCTTCGTTGAGTGTTTGTTTGTAAAGTGTTTACGATGCTCTTACGGCAGTGCAACTGTAATGATAAGTCTATAATTGCACACACTCTGAAGAGGCACAAAACTGCTATGGAAAAGCAAACCGAGTCAAACGCGAGCTGAGCCGTGTGATGCCAAGCCATGTGTACTACACAAAGGAAAAGCGATATAAGACTTTGATGAACTGTGCCATAAACAAAACACTTCTGGTAAATTTGAAAAGCGGGAGGGTCTACTCCATAGTTCTGTACTGACTTCACTACATCAAGTGATTCTGTGTTACTAGGTACTTCAGATTAATTTGTTTTAGGATTATAGATGTTATAATCATGTTTTTATTTATATTTAAATAAATGAAACAAGAAGCTATTCTGAAGTGGAGAAAAAGATTTTTCACTTGTCTGGACTGTCTAAAAAATACAGTAGATTTACTTGACACACAAAGTTTCTTAAAGATACACCCATGCATTCATAAACAATAGCATTTTTAGTTACAAGTGAAAGTAGCTGACACTAGGAATAGCTGTCATAACTACACTGGGTATCAGGTGACTCAGAATTGCCTACAAGATCCAAAAGACCAGTTTTGGTCACAATACACCACAGGTTTGCCAAGAAATAGCTTCACCTTCATTTTAGGTCATTGTCAAATTTGTTGACATGCCATACGCAAACAGTTTGGTTTACCAAAATCTCTTTGTACTCAGGATTGTCCCTAGATAGTACATGCAAAATCTTATGCAAATCTGATATACAGCCAAGTAAGAGTTTGACAGCTTGTATCAGTAAAATTCAAATGGCTGACGACACTCTACAAACAAAGGGGTATTTCACCCAAAAACTTGATGTTGTTCTAAATTTGACCTTTTTTTAATTTGATGAACACAAAAGAAGCACACAGCTGCCGAAAAACATTGAATTTCATCACATTTGTTTTTCCTACTATGGAAGTCAATAGGAAAATCAGCTGTGTGCTTGTCTTCATCAGAGAAAAGAAATTCATACTGGTTTAGAACAACATAAGGATGAGAAAATTATAATTACGCTGCAATTTTAAAAGTATGGGGGGTTCCGGATGAAATACAAATGGAATTTACATACCGTGACTCCGCCCAGAAATCCGGTTATAAAATGGAGGCCGGTAGGCGATTTCATTCAGTTTTAGCGCTGAAGAGCCGATCTAAAGACCAGTTCGCAGCGGGAGGTCAGCTTTGTGGCATGAGGGACACAACGTCTCGTTCCCTCCTTCAGGGAACAGAGGTTACAATTGTAACCAAGACGTTCCCCTTTTGTCACTTACTTGACATTGTGTCAAAGTGACACTAGGGGTTTCCTATGTAAGACACCAAAACACTGAGCAAGTTATCGCCTGGGTGATTCTCACAAAACCATTGAAACACCACGGCACTAATGATTTTAGCTATAAAATGTGTAATATAGTAATATTAAAAATAGGGCCGGGACTTTAACGCGTTAATTAAGATTAATTAATTACACAAAAAATAACGCGTTAAACATTTTAATGCATTTTAATCGCACTTATTAATAGAGTCATTCGTAAATGCTGCAGACCCTGTTTTAGTTCGAGAACTCCGGGGTTGTGATGCAGTGTAAATTAAAGTAGACGGAACCTAAACGAACAGCTGATTTTAACGTGACAACGCATCAATTTCAAAGTAAAAATGATTTATTCTGGTAAATGGAGGTTTGCAACGGAGGTTTTGCCCAATAAACATCTACCAACAAACTACAGATTATTTTAACATGTATCCAAATGTCTGTTATATGTTAATGTTTGAGTATTGTTTGGTTTAAATATTGTTGTAATGTTGTTTTGTTTCAATTTAATTAGTTTATTACGAGTTTAATTTAAGTTTGGTTTGCTACTTTAAAACGTATTTCGTTTCAAATAATTTGTCTCGTAATTATAAACAATGTTTTGTTGTTAGGTTTTGTAAATATAAATTAAAAAGAACATTAAAAGCAACACCGTGCATCTCATTGATGCATATGCTACCGAATGCCAAAACATGCAGTGAGTAGCATATATCACTTACTTTTCAAAAAAATCAGCCTAGCAGTGCCCAGAAGTTAAATTTACACGCGCATTTAGAGCATACTGTAGCAGCACGTTTGATTTGCGGTGTGCTTAAGACTTTTAAAAATCAAATTCATATTAATTTTAATAGGCTACTTTGACTGAGGACACGCACAGAGAACAGCGACGGCAGGTAAAGGAAAAAAGTTAAACGAATAGAGTCAGTTTGTAAGAACATTTTTAAATTGACTATAAGATCATCAATATGAACTCTGAACAATGAACTATTATAAACATAACAGCAAGAAAAGCTGAAGAGGAACTCGCAACATTAAAGCAATAAGCATTTATGTAGGCTAAAGCTATATATCACCTCTTATTTTTTTTAATTTAGTTAAGTTTCAATGGTAACACTAAAGGCGCGTACATTATGCAGCGCTTTTCACATCCGAATCCCACTTAAGAAACCTATAAACGATGTGCAACTTAAAAAATATATTATGCACATTTTTACATATTTTAATTTTAATATACGCTATATAGTATATTATGTTTTGTTGTTTTTATACGCGAGGTGGGGCATCCGCGCACATAGGTACCAGAACACAGACAGTCAAAACCTGAGAAGTCCCGAACCCTGCAATATTAAACAAACTACTTTAAGAAATGCGGGCCAGGAAGCGGGTCGGGTATAATATTTTTTTTTTTTGCGGTCCGAGTTGCGGGCGGGTTGTTTATACATTGACCCGCATCACTGGTAAGCGTCGATAAGAGCATGGTTGTGTGTAAGATATGCAACAAGGAATTCAACTAACACCGCAGCACATCGAGCCTCAAGTATAATCTCAATGCAAAACATACAGCAGCTAGCGTGGACATTAGCCCGACTCCGGGTACAACGACTTGGTTGAACAAAAATAAACAATATTTTGTTAAGCTTATGTATTCAGTCATTATTCATAAAAATCCATGTAAAAATACTTCTTAATGTTCTCAGGTCAAATATTTATATGAGATTAAAATGCGATTAATTTAGATTAATTAATTACAAAGCCTCTAATTAATTAGATTTTTTTAATCGAGTCCCGGCCCTAATTAAAAAGCAACAGAATTAACACAATACTGTGTTCTACCTTGCACAATGTGTGATTTTAACATAACAATATACAATTTGTCAATTTTATCTAATTTTCTGCTTAAATTCTCATTACCGCAATGCGTCCGGCTATGTTTGAACATGCGTTTTGTTGTAATTTAAACAAATTAACACAAAAATATTTAGAAAAAAATAAATTGATGTTTTGCTAGACTACTTTAGATGACAGAAAAATAATTTACTGAATATTCATGTATAATAATAATGAAGAAAAATTAGGGAAATGTTGTGTCCATGCCTGATGTTCTCATCCTCCGCAACACTTTTTGAGAACAGTTTAAGCACACATACATAATTTTAATAAAGTTTGATTTTGAGTGACCAAGCACATGGACCAGTTACTTCAAGATGGCTACCAGGTAAGATCATCTCTTTATATCTTTCCAGTTAAATTTGAAATATTCTCTTGTCAGAATGCCTACACAACATTTTGATTATCATTACCGAAACAGGTAGTTTTCTACATTTTGAAAATTTTTTGATTTACAATTTTTTTATGAAAATGTGCACTGAATAAAAAATGAGCAAAGCCTTCATGGCTTCTCTATTTTTAGCAAAACATACTGGGGTACCTCATCCTCCGCAACACCATTCTCATATACCGCAATTATTTAATAGCAGTTGCGGTAAAGAGAACTTCTGTTTCGGAAATGAGAATTTAAGCATATTGTTTATTACTTTTATATATCTCTTATGAATTTAATACAAATTTAAAATGTAATAACTGTTGATATTTTGCTTTATGATGCTTCATTGTAGACAATCAGCAAGTGAGAAAAAAGCTTAAGCAAAGGCCAGTTTGACAAAGTTCAGGGAGAAACTTTACAACAACCCAGAATGGCTCGAGGAGCACAGAAGGAAGGAGAGAAAGAGGTTAGGTTTGGAGATATTACTAGCAGGTGTATTTAGCAAAAAACACACTACAGTGTTAGGAAATGTACATGACACACACACACAACACAACGCAACAAGTCTATAATATATTATGATGTGTACATACATTTTTTTCTTCCAATGATGTGAGACATGCTAATTTAATGTAATGCTTTCTTTCCACTTTCAGGTATCAAAGACAACCTAGCGATGGCACGCCACGCGTCTAGGTGCTGCAACAGCAGTTGCTTCACAAGATCCACAAAGTTGGATCCCATGTGTGCCAGCATCTCAGCTCCCTGCGACCGCACAACGCGCGCTGTCTGCAGCGTCAGATTGCTGTGTGGGGGCGAGGGACAAAGGGAGACTACCTCCTTTCTGCGCAGTGCGTGAGTCACAGACACCAGAGAGGATGGCCTATAAGCGCCCGGCGCTGTAACAGAAAGCGGGTTTTTGCACAATTCATTAGGACTGTGCATTAACCCTTTCCGCTGTCTTCGCAGCATGTGGGTTGTGTTCGAGAGTGGGGGGGGGGCGTGTTGTAGACGCTTATGTGAGGACGGGCCCTGGGGCGAGCAACACAAAACCAACTGAAGAGAAGAATGCTCTGTTTTTGACAAAATAACAATGTTTATTACATTTAACAGACAAACATTTCAACATAAAGTCCCTGCGTCGCCCGCAACAGCCAGGGGGACATCCAACGAGACTCTCATTCTTTTCCGTCGCTCAGCGTTCTCTCCTTCACAGCACTCTTGTCAGGAACACGGCTTCGTTCCGGACGGCAGTCCCCCAGGACCCGGTTTTTTGCATCATATACTGGAGGATTTGTGCCAGGGACTCTTGCGATGCACCACCGGTTCTGGTCAATGAGACACAGGGTGGTGAGGTAGGAAGTGGCTCATAGCCTTAGAGCTTTTCACCGCTTCCGAGAAATGCTCCGTGATGGTGCCCACCGTGTCCCCAAACAGGCCGGATAGAGAAACAGGCGTGACTGTGCATGAGCACCATGAGTGGTCTTCGTGGCCCTTAGCGTGAAAATCGTAGCCATCCTCAGATCCCTGAAGGTATTTAGATCCGTGCTGCCTTCATCCAGAGCCTTAAGCACCTGCGCCTAAAAGATCTGTAGGATCGCCATAGTGTGCAATGCAGACAGAGCCTCTCCCGACGCGGGTATGCTTTTTCGGACAGGTGTGCCGTCATGAGGCTTCACTATCCTCAAAGCTGTGCCACACCATCCAAGGAAGTGGACAAGGGGCAGAGGTGAGCAGCCACAGCGTCCTTGATGGGGGAATACACAGGTAGCCTACCTAAGAAAAAAAATGGGGGGAGGGGTAGCCCACGCTTTGGTGACTTTCCTCCGAGCGGCAGCGGGGCGGCCCGAGTGAAGAAAACAAAAGTCAAGCTTGCTTCTCTGGGGATCTTGTGGGGTGCTCCACTCCATCTCCAAGTCCTGCAAGGCTTTGAAGAGAATGCGCACCAGTTCCTTGTAGAAGGAGGGCTGTGTGGCTGATGCACCACGTGGAGCGTGGTCCCAGTCTCCGTCCAACGCTCTCAGAGACATCTCATCTTCCTCCGCTGGAAACCCAAATGAAACAGACATGGCAGCTCCCGGTTCAGGACACAGGCTCTCGGCGACCAACTGAAGTGGTGAGAGAGGGGAGGACGACCACCTGCGGGTCTTTGCCGGCAGTGGGACACTGCAGTAAGAAACATCCAAGGGCGATGTTGAGCCGGGTCATGAGCACCTTCATCGGGAGATCCTCACAATAAGGGACACCCTGAGCCAACAATTGCCGCCTTTAGGTGGAGAAGCCCCGAGCAGAGCACACAGAGCTTGTGTGAATTGGGTGGGTCCATCAGACCTCCGCACTACAAGCAGATTTGCGACATCCCGGAACATAGAGAGAGCTGCTTACATTTTAACCTGCATTCAATTTTGCTGCCTATGAAGTCTGTCCTAAAGCATTTCTCATTGTCATTGTCTCATAAGGCAGCGAGTCAACAAGTCAGCTGTCTAAGCTTTCGGACATAGCCTCTCTCTCTCGCGCATTAATGGAAACAGATACAGAATGATAAAAGGTCTGAAGACCAAATCATATCCAGCAAGGAAATATTTTTCATCTTATTTACACAAATGTTTTGTGATATCCAGCCGACATTAGCTGGCCATTTCTCAATCCGATGGCTGCAGCCTTCAGAGCTCGCATTTGTAGGCAGCATATGTCATCAAGACCATCTTATTTCAGTATGTTAAATGCATAAATGGGGACTTAAATATGACACAAAGGGATATTAATATAGGCCTTCCTGTTCTCATGTTTTTTCTATAATATTTTTTTCAAAGACTACACAATAAAACAGTTTTGAACTTCAACGCATGATGCTGTAAATATTATCAGTTTTTTCTACTTTATAATTTGTTTTTAACAAAATCTCAGGCTTGTATATGTATTCTCATTACCGAAATAATTAACCTAATTTCCGAAACCTATGTATCATTACCGCAACAGATACTTATTAAATGTTAATTTCATTAATAGAAGCATAATACTTTGATTTTAAACGCATGTGCAGAATCTCCAAATTATGTTCTTTCAGGTTTGTCATGTCATTTTGAAAATGTGTCAGGTTTCTTCGAAATATAAAAAAAAATAGTTGCAAATTGTGGAAGGTGTTGCGGTATATGAGCTAAATAAAACAAAATAAAAAAACGTTAAATTTAAAATAAATATTATTTCAGAATTTCAATTTACTGTGCATGACTATTAATAATCCATTTTTAAAAATGTGAAATTATATTAGCTTTTCTAACAGTGTTAATGTTTTCTGACTGTTGCGGTAATGAGATTTTTTAGGACTTACTTTTGAAATTATGTTACAAAAAGTGTTAAATGATAAGTAAACGTTTTTAAATTAATGTTCCCATATACTCCAGACTTTGTTTCTAATGTCTGGTGTGAAAAAAGTAAATTTAAGCAATTTTTACATTTTCATGCTTGACATTTTTCAAACCAAGTTTTCGTGAGAATCACCCGCCTATGCCAAAGAGAGGCTAGCAAGCAGTGCATGCCAGGGAACTTTGCATAGGTCAATAACAATCCAGTGCACAGGAAAAGTGAACCATACCAAAAAGGGATGGAAAAGGTTTCCACAAAGGCATGGTATAGGATGCCAGCCCGACACTGGGAGGTCTCGGAAAGACATCCGGAGAACACGACCTACCAATGGGAGGTATAGGTGTAAAACAGTTCCAAAAATAATGGAAACAACTCAGAGCCAGAGCTACACAGTGTGGAACTACCATGGCATAGGGCGATGCTATAACACACCCAAGAAAGACCCAAGGTTTACCAAAGAAACCTAATGGGAAATATAAATCAGGATTGAAAGAGCCTGAATAAAAGACAAATCCAGGTCCAGGTAGATCCAGATATTGCATACCCGAAGCACACAGTACCCCACGGACTGACAAAACAGCGGCACGCTGGAGAGTAGAAATCCTCCACGTATCACGGTGTCACCATGGGATTTGGTCATGAGGCCATTGCCAAAACAATCTCATATGCATCAACTAGAGAGGTACCACCATCACAAAGGATGCCATATGACCCAGGATCTCTAGGAAGCCTCAACAGAAACAACAGCTTGCCTCTGAAAAGTTGAGCGGCAACCGAGTATGGCCTGAGCACGCTGCTCCAACAAGCGCATCGTTATGATGACCAAATCCAACTATATCCACAGAAAAAAAAATTTCTGAACAGGAGAGAGTTGGCTCTTTTCCAAGTCAATCCGAAACCTCAAGCTGTGAATGTGCTAAAACACAGTGAACACACAACTGTTCTCGAGAACGGCCTAAAATAGCCAGTTGTCGAGACGGCTGGGTATATGAATACCATTCTCCCTTAATTGGGAAGGGCAGCTTCGATTACCCTTGTGAGCGTACGAGGTGACCGGGACAAACCGAAGGGGGGGACCTTGTACAGTAAGCCAACCCCTTGTAAACAGACCGCAGGACAATGTGTGTCCTTCAGGACTAATTCCTGTATTTCTGTAAGAGCTTTCAGAATATGAGCCTAGAAGGGCTCTGTTGAGAATATACAAAACCAGGGCTGGTCATAACTCTCCCCCCTTTTGGCCATCACGAAGTACGGGTTGAAAAACCTGCGCTTTATGTTGACCGTGGACAAGCTATATTGTGCCTTTCCAAAGAAAGGCACCGACCTCCACCCGCAACCCACGGCTCTCTCTCTTCACAGGGGGAAAAAGTGCTGTTGAAACGGGCGAAGCCTGACACGGCCGAGCTGCATGGTCCCAATGAGCTGCTGAAATTGGATAGGTAGTGAAAGTCACTCCAAAACCATGTCAAGGGGACGATGGAATTTAGGGCCGGGGGGTCAGAATGGTGGACCATACCCAATGGACTACAGGACAACCCTCCACCCTCAACATCGCAAGAGGAGAAAAGTCTCCGCCATGTAATGCATAAGTGAGAGTAAATTGAATAATAAAGTGAATAAAAATTTTGTACACATAAAAACTTGACCCAGGAGGGGGCTGCTCTCACCATCAACTCGGTGCAAACTGTGTTGGCACGCCTAGTTACACCCATCATCCAGCAAAGGGAGGACAGTAACAGCAGGCCCGACTTCTCTGGGACAAACCGAACGCCCAAGGCTGCCCCACTAAGTTATAACCTCAACCCAAGTTCAAACAATATGAACAACTTTTGGCCGAATGAAACAGATGTTTTGACTAAAATGGTTAATTGAATAGTCTACTAAGTGACTAATAAAGAAAGCAACTTGCCCCACCTATAATAATGTAGGCTAGACTGCACTCAAATTGTTAAATAATTCATACCACCACTAAAAGGCTTACCACATCAATGTCCTATCAAACTTTACACTTTGAAATTATTTTTAAATTAGTTTCCAGCCTTTATACAAAAATATTTTGGGGAAAAAAAGCATAAGTATCACAAAAACCATACAGTTGTGTTTAAAAGTAGTAATGTGTTGCCATTTTGGGTTTGCTGCTTTGTTATGGTGGGGAACCCCCATAAGACTTTTCGAGTACTTGGCTAAAAAGTCTCTCTGTGTGGAGTTTGCATGTTCTTTGTGTATTTATACTCTGGTTTCCTCCCATAAGACATAATGTAAGCCTATGTGAACTGAAAATGGTAAATTGCTCATTCCCAAACTTGTGTATATGAACCTGTGCAGTGTTTCCGACACATTAACTTCACTTGGGTGGCTTTTATATGGCATCCTTTATCTGGCATAACATTTTGTCTTCAGTGATAATGTAAATAACTCTTTGATAGTGACATTTTGCGTGCAAGCATGTCGTGTCTCTCCCGATGAGTTTGGTGTGCTTTCGCATGCTATGAACTGGGTGTGGTAAGGAGGTTTTTAAATGGTCAGTTGGGTCCGGATTGGTCCCATGAACAGAGTCAGTCAGCGCTAACGAATAAGCAATTATAGCTCAAACGAGCAAACAGTCTGTTAGATCTGGTCTCCACACCACACAAAAAAAAAAACACGACCCAGCCTCGGATGCCAGATCACGTCAGAAAATATAAATTTACTTGTTTAACAGGCATCTGTCAGTTAAAAGGTTGATCAATCTTTGCTAGAAAAGAGCATCAACAGAGTCGTGAGACGGAGGTTTTAGATGATAAAATAGAACAGAGTTTTATTGATGGACAGCAGTTTCAGTTGCATATGCCTCAATGTTCAAACCTCGTCTACACCAGGAATACAGCATGCACGGTTATATTACAATTGCTCAGCTGCAACATCCCTTAGACCTTGGGCTTCCATAAACATTCTCTTTATCTATCTGTGTTTACACACAGACAGAACAGCTCTTGAAAAATGTGAGACTGAACCACCATGAAATTATTCATAAAAAATACAATGAATGAATGAATAATATAATAAAATATAGAAATATAATAATGAATGAATAATGAATAAATTAATGAAAAACAATAATGTAATAACAAAAATGTTAATAATAAAATTTATAATGATAAAATAATATTAAATAATCAAATAAACAATTATATGGATAACTAATGACTATAAAATGATTATGTAAATAAATGATAAAAAAACACTATAAAATATTCTGCACGTGAGGATCTAAGGTAGGTTCCTTCCAGTCCTAATGTAAGCTGACTTAAGATATAAACTCAAGCTTTCATGTAAAGTCACCCATCACCATGAGCGCAAGGAGAATTTTGAATCTGAAATAATCAGTGGACTAAATCTCTGGACCATTTATAATCTATATACCTACATTGTCTATAATTAGAACTACATTTTGTGCAAGTCAGACAAAAGTTTTAAGAGTTTGAAATGTCAGGATATGAAAGAAAGAAATCTGAGATATTAGTTTTGGTATAAAACAAAATAGTTTGGTATATCAATATTTAATGTTTTTATAAGACATTCTATACAGTATGAAAAATCTTTTAAATTCAATAACATTATACATTATCTACAATCATACATTGTATGCTTACAAATCATGTACATTTGTTTTTAAGATGACTGGACTTGATATATTTCAAAGAGTTTATTTAATTCTAAATACAGACAAAGTTTAATTTCTTCTCACAGTCTGTAGGTTTCCAAACCTTATTTCCTATATCCACTGCTCCACACTGGATATTTTTGGCAGGGCACTGGGGCTCTACGGCCGCAGACCAGGCTTTATATGCAACATCTTTCCCACTGACCCAGAACCAATGTCCAGCTAAAAATCGTAGCCCAGTCCATACATAAGCCGTCTGTGATGTCATGGTGTTTTTTATCACCTCTGCCATATTACTCCCAGAGTCGATTGTGATGAGATCAACGTAGTTTTGTCTGCAGTACTCCAGAGCCTCTTCCCATGTCTTATTCTCATTCACCAGGATCAGTTTAGAGGTCTTCATACAATAAAATGAATGATTCAGATTGCACACAGCATTGTTCAGCTTGGAATTATATTTTCTTTCAGCAGCGCAATTCTCCGATTCTGAATTTGGTTCAGAATTGTCCCAGTTTTCAACTGGTTGTTTCTCACCTCCAGACCAAATCCATTCTGACATATTTGCAGGATTTTGGTATAGTCCAATCCAAAATTCGTTCTCATTGACCTCTGTATTATTGGCGAGCTCCTCTGCCTCTAGTTGGGTAATAGTGGACAAATCATCATAATGCTCTCTGCAGTACGTCTGTGCACTTTGCCAGGTTACCTTGTCTGTCACGTAGAAGTGTTTTCTAAGTAGACTTGAGCTCAGTCCACAGAGGCAGAGGAACAGATATACAGAAACAGTTGCCTTCATTTCTCGACACAAGATTTACACGGTACAACCTTGTTGAGGAGAAGTCAACAATGTCATTGCACGCTCTCAAATGTTTTGTTATAAAGGAACAGATTTTTTTAAAAAGCTGAAAATCTTTGACCAATCAGAAGATCAGGCTCAGTCTTTGTGTATGCAAACCTTTAAAGTTACCATACACCTTTTCATAGCAAATTTGCTCATACAAAGTAAACAGGGGATGCTTTCTACTGTAGTTAAAGAGTACAGGACAGTGGGAAAATGTGTCACTATATCAAAATTTTTTACCTTTATTCCAATTATCATTGGGTGAAGAAACCTTAACTAACATTATAAGTAAAAGTGAGTGAGCACTTTACTCGAGAGTAGTATAGACTGTTTCAGAACTGGGTTACATACGTAGTTGTTTTTCAGAGGAAAATTTGAGTAGCGCTTGTACAAACTGCCACAATGACAATGCATTTTAAGTGGCTATTTTGTGGTTGCCTAAATGGCCAATCACACCAAGCGCATTTTAAATTCTTGGAAACACAAGATGCGCTGCACTGCCTTTTTTGGTCACTTTAAAAAGAGCAGCTTTTTATAATGCTAGGCAACCACAGAGTCAACTGTCTTGAACACATGAATATCAGATGACAACCACGTACGTCAATTACTTCTCAAACTCGTCTGCCGCCATCTTGAGAACCGGTTGGCGCAAAATCATTACTTCAGTCTATGTGTTTCTGAACTTTGTTTTACATCAAACATTCAATCATCAATCATAAACTTTGCATTATTTGAAAGCTTAAACACTCAAGATCATGTTCTGAGCTTGTTTTTGCCATCAATATACTGGAGTGAAAAGGATTAAATGAAATGCAGACAGACCGCATATTAATATAAATGTCGGTACTCTGGCCATATGGTTCTGATCATTTCTGACATAAACAAAAAACTTCAGCGTATATTGCAACGTAAGGGCCCACTCTTGAAAATGCATCCCACATTTTAATCCAAAACAACGAAAAATAGGGAAAAATCCCGCAAGATCCTCCTTTGTTTACATGCGCGCTTACGGTCATGTTTCACGATCACTAAAAATTCATCTTTTTCTGCTTCGTTAAACTGTTCCGATAAATATAATGCATTATTTTTCTGATAAGGTTTGAGAACTTAAAATGTCCTGGAAGCGCACATTGGGTAAGCGAGGTGTCATTCAGCGCACCTTCACTTTTGACTAGATGAAGCCAAAATGAACACTGCAAAAAATGACTTTCTTACTTAGTATTTTTGTCTTGTTTTCAGTAGAAATATCTAAAAATTCTTAAATTAAGATGCTTTTTCTTGATGAGCAAAATGACCTAAGAAAATAAGTCTAGTTTTAAGACAAATAATATACAATTTAAGTGAAATTGTCCTTAAAACAAGCAAAATAATCTCCCAATGGGGTGAGAAAAAAAATTGTGAAATAAGATTTCTTTTTTCTTAAACACTTAATTCAAGTCAAATTTTCTCACTCCATTGGCAGATATTTTTGCTTGTTTTAAGCACAAATTCACTTAAATTGTATATTTTTTGTCTAAAAACTAGTATCATTCTCTTAGGTCATTTTGCTCATCAAGAAAACAAGACAAAAATACTAAGTAAGAAATTCATTTTTTGCAGTGAAGCCAGCCATTGCCTATCCAGCAAAGTTTTGATTGATGGGGGTAGTAACCAATCATTACAAGGATTCAACTTACGTCAGTAAAATGTACTTCTGCGCAAATCTGCGCTTACACATGCAGAGACACGCACAGTCTGCGCACCCAAATGTTTTGTTTTGGAAGCATAGCGGGCCGGCTAGCCTCTCACAGAGCCGCTGAGAATCGTCTCCAGAGGTTATATATAATCTTCATTGTGGATCGTCGACTGCAGATGGCTTTTTTGTGTTGAGAGTGTTTTGAAAAAGGTGATAAGGAGCACAATTAAGGTGCAAAATACCAGACTGTATAAAAATGAAATCACGTAGCAGAGTTGCACCGGATTGTGGAGCTGCGCTCAGATAAAGTACGTTTGTATTGTTATATTAATAATATATTTACAGTTTTTTTATGTTAGCTGTTTTTGATTATGAAAATAACAGTGGAGATCACTAAGACACGAGACACGAGACACATGGGCAAATTTTTCTATGACATGACATGTAAATGCATCATCATATTTATGGCTATATAAATATAATGCATAGAATATACAAACTAAAAACAAGAAAATAATGTGGCGGAAAATATGCTGTAAATCGTAGCAAGCTAGCTATAGACAGTACTCGTTAGGTACTCAAGGTGGCGGCAGGCAACTGGAATGACGTATAAGGTCACATGAATGATAGTCATGTATAGAAGCGTGAGTGCTCTTTTGCTGTTATCTGTCATATTAGAAGCAACTTTAAAAAGAGGATACTTGCTCTGACCTTGATCGAAGGTGATAGGTGCACAAACACACAGACTGCAGTCCGGTTGTTCCAAGCAACTGTAAACTTCCGTCGCAGCAATGGAAGGCCTGCTCCCCTCATTCGATTGGACAATGGAAAATCGCGAATGATGTCGGACGCTTTTCCACCCTGAGCACTCCCTCAAAAACATGGCACGTGGCAAAAAAACACAAGGCATTTGGCGTGCATAAACAGTATGCATGACGCTCACTGCCCAAAGAAAACCATTCAAAAAAGGCACCTGTAACTGCCATAAATGTGTTATACAATAACAGTTTTGACAAACCCAAGGTGGGTTGCACCAACAAGGATTAGGCCTAAATCTGGTTTAAATCAAGGCTTATTTTATAATTCCGTTGCACCAAACTTTAAACCTGTTTAAAATAAACAGGTTTAAATTTAAACTGTCATTTTGATCCAGGATTAAATCTTACAGTAAATCTAGATTATCTTTAATCCTTACTTTAAACTCTGTTTTAAATCTCAGTTAAGGATTAACTTTAAACTTGCATATGAGGAGGATTAAATATTTTTTTACAACTAAATGTGTGGCTAAACAGACACCGCAAGCATGGTGGTGCTATTCAAAAATGCGTTTATTATAACGTCTCAACAGACGTTATTTTTGAATGACAATGTCAACAATGTTGCTGTTGAGTACACCAGAAAATCCATCATGGCGGACAAAATAAATCACAGACTAAGGATTTAATACAGGTTAAAGTTTTAATCTAAGATTTGTTAATCTGTGTTTAAATTTTAGTGGTGCAATACAACTCAAATTAAAATTAAACGGAGATCAACAAACACTAGATTAGCTCTGCTTAATTTAAATCCTTGTTGGTGCAACCCACCCTCAGTGTTTAATAAAAAAGTGTAGCCGTTTTGAGATTAGAGGTTTCGATTGGACAGTGTCAAAATTTTCCTTGTTTTTTATGTACCATCACATGGATGGAAATATTGAAATGGTATGCAGATCACATTATGCACAGTAAAACTAGGCATTTTTTGCTCAATATTTGTTTTTTTTAGGTAGAAGATGAGGTGAAGATGCACGTACACACAGTCTTCCGCTGACTGGAATTTATAAATGGAATCAATCAATACAGTACAAAGATAAAACCTCATCTCTTTCAAAAGAAAAACAAATCGCCGTATACATTTAAAACAATGCAAATTTACAGTGTAATTGCAATGTAATAAGCTTAAAGGAACAGTATGTAGGATTGTGGCTAAACTAGTACTGCAATCACAAAACTGGTGGCCAATACACAACATGACAACATAAACATCAGTTGAGGGCTGCGACTTCGCTTTTTAAATGACAATATGCTGGCTGGAACATTGTTGTCAGTGATATAAGTATTTGAAATGAAAATGATTTCTTAATGTCTAGTGATATAACAGGGCCATTTTATGATTAATTGATCTAAATTTCTTACATACTGTTCCTTTAAGTTTGTCCAACTTAAAAAAGCTAGTGAACATAACACATTTTCTTTTGTTTTCTTTTTTACAGAAATACAGCACACTGTGCTAGTGGTTTTTGTATATTATATTACAAAAATCTTACACATTATGGCTTTAAGTTGAACTGACACGTGCTATAATTAGATGTTTCAACTAAACTGTTTTGAGTAAATTCACAAAACTCACATGTTTCACACAAACTTACTCTTTTCATGGTAAATTTCTTTACACTTTCAAGTTCAAAGAGTTCATTTTTTTGCATGTAGAGTTGTGCAAACACTGATTTACAATTTAAATTTGTCTAGTGATGAGTTCTTGTAGCTCATGAATGTTTTCAAAGTAAGGTAATGGCATACAGCCATGGTCACGTAACACGAAAACCTCTGTTTATAATCAAAAATATTACTTTTAATTTTGTTTTCATTTTTACTTATTATACAGTGCTATACCAATACATGTACTGCCTTGGATTGTGGGTGGTGTATGAATAAAGCCAGGAATACACTGCAGGATTTTTGCCCTCCTACAAGTACATTAACTTATCACACTGTACGACATGGATTGTTTAAACTTGGGTACGACAAGCATGTAGACTGTATGATGATGACACGGCTGCGTCACACGTTAGCGCAATGTCACTAGCATGCGCTTGTGGTAAACAAATAACAGCGCGCAGATCGTAGCAGCAAATACACTGTGCGGTGATCATGCCGAATTTCTGACACTGTCAGAAAACTATCGTAGGATATCTTTGGACACAAGACCGGGAAAACGGCCATCTTTGCACCTCTCTCATTGTACGACATAAAACCACAGATGAACAGCCACGGTCACAGAAATTGCGACGATTGTTTCACAATAGCAATTTTTAGTCTGGGACAGCCAATAATCGTGCAGTGTATCCCGGGCTTAAAACACAGGGTTTCTCATACGACTTTAATTTCATTTTAATTTTAATTATGTGTCAAAATTTATTATAAAAAAGATTATACATATTTGCACATTTTATATTTACATTTTATACAAACTTTTATATTTTGGTCAGGAAAATAATATATATTTTTTTTAATTTGTAAAATTAGAAATGTATTTGTTTTCCCCTGAAATACATTTTGAAATATATGGTACTATATGAAGGTTAAAACTAAAAATATTTTCAAATAAAAAAATATTTAATTAAGCTTTACTTTCTACAAAATGTATTTCGCATATATTTAAGAAATTTATGTTTTTGCCGTATAGGTTTTGTAAAATTACAGTAGAATGCCTTCAAATTCTTGTGAATGTGTTTATTTTGGCATGAACAATATCTCTTGGATCACAGACCAAACCAACCCATTCTCACCCCATGGCGTCAATATTTGACGCACTTGACCATGCGTCAATATGTGACGCGGAGGGTATACCTACCCAAACCTAACTCTAACTCCAACGCCAGGTGACAACTGTCATACCTAACTCTAACCCCAACGCCAGGTGACAACTGTTTAATTTCGCGTAATCTAACCCTAAACCGACGCGAAAATGTTAAGAAAATAGGAAAGAGAATGCAACGGACGTAATAGTATTGAAGACCCCAGTTCGTCAAAAAATGACGCGAAAGGTATACCCTCCGCGTCACATATTGACGCATGGTCAAGTGCGTCAAATATTGACGCCATGGGGTGAGAATGTGTTGACCAAACATATGCTTACAGTATGTTTATGTGAGGAGATTATGTAAGACTTGAGACTGTGACATACGCTATGCAAGCACTTGAACAGACTGCAGATCCATAAAATGTTGCTGTACGTAATTTATATTGCAGTTGAAAAAATCTTGCAGAGCAAGTTCATAGCTAGCTAAATAATTCAGTTGTACTTGAATAATGTGCCAATGTAACAGACAATTGAAGGTAACCAGCAAGAGTTTGTTACCACTGAGCACAACAACATTGGGATGCAAAGCGATCACTTACCTTAAAATTTGACTTACAAAAGATGGTTGCATGTGTCATTCCTCACCTGAACGATAGGAGAAAACCAGACCTGGTGCTTTGGTATAGTGTCTAAACATATATAAATACACATATTTATACAAATGCACTCATTTAACCATCCAAACCCACATGTATATTGTTTAACCATGCAAAGCCATCATGTTCATGTTTTTATCTGCTTGACAGGACCGTACAAACTTGCGTATCTTGTGCTCCTTGACATTGCTTTAAAGGCCCAAGAAGTGGAAGGTCAGGTTGTCAGTGCTCAGACCAAACGCCGTTTGCAAAACTATTGGTACATTGTAAAAGTTGGATCAAGTTTTTTAACTTATATGGTAAAGTGAAAAACACTTTTAATTAAAAATTTGATTGGAAATAACTTGGGTATCGGCATAGATGTTTTGTATCAGTGCATTATTAATATTTGGCCATCTATTTATTACTATTATGTGTGTTCACACACACATACATGTATATATAAAATAGTATTAAAGTATTGTGTTAGTTTAGCAACATCACTCTAACATGCAGCCTGTGTAGACACCAGATGAAGTGGTATCTAGTGATGACGAAATGAAGCTTCCTGAACCACTGACACTTCACAGCCCATTGCTTCACCAAAAGGTTCATTATCCGCAGCTTCATTCAGCATTGCATTCTAGTGACACCTAGTGACAGTGCAAACAAATAGCAAATAAAGAAATACAATTTTATCCAATGACCTAAGCATAAATTTGTTCATTGTCTGGTTATAAAATAAAAATGCATATTTATCTGTGTAAATGGGCTGTCAAGTTAATTGTTTGAAGAATAACATGATGAACTTCAAAAGTAAGACTTTGTTTAGTACAGTGACAGTCTACAGGTGCTGGTCATATAATTACAATATCATAAAAAAGTTGATTTATTTCATTAATTCCATTCAAAAGTGAAAATTGTATATTATATTCATTCATTACTCAAAGACTGATATTTTTCAAAGTTTATTCTTTTCATTATGATGATTATAACTGACAACTAAGGAAAATCCCAAATTCAGTATCTTAGAAAATTAGAATATTTCGAAAAGGTTCAATATGGAAAACACCTTGTGCCACACTCTAATCAGCTAAATAAATGAAACACCTGCAAAGTGTGTAAAGCCTTTAAATGGTGTCTCAGTCTAGGCATGGGAAATTATAAGATAATGTGCGTGTGTGCGAACATTATGGGGCGGTTTCCTGGACAGGGTTTAGGTTACTCCAGGACTAGGCCTTATTAATATTGGGTAATTTAAGGTAAGTTTTACCTTTCAAAAAACACAACAGGTGTGCACCTTAAGACGAAACAATGTCAACGAAATTTGTTAAAATTAAACAGGACCAGGTTTTTAAGTTAAAGCAGATTAAACATGCATTTTAGTTTAGGATAGGATAAGCCCTGTACGGGAAACTGCCCCTAAGAGTTTTAGTGCTGTTTGGCCTGGAAATCCTTGATGATCACGTTCACCAGGGCCTCATTTACCATTTCTTTATTTGAAACTATAATAAAACACAATGGTGGTGTATTGTAAGGGCCTAACAAATGATTACATAATAAAAGAAATAAGATTATCTATTACATTGACTATTGAGTGGATTGTTACTGGTTGTTACTGGTTACTTGTTATTAGTTTGTGCTCTCGAGGCTCTACCACCAGGAACACGCCCTCGAGGCTATCCGACCAAGAACATGCTCTTTATGCTCCCTGTACAGGAACACACTCTCAAGGGTCTCTGACCAGGAACACACCTTCACGGCTCTCAAACCAGGAACACGCCCTCGCGGCTCTCCTACCAGGAATACTCCCAAGGGTTTCTGACCAGGAACACGTCCTCGCGGCTCCCCGACCAGGAACATGCCCCCGAGGCTGTCCGACCAGGAACACGCTCCTGAGGCTCTCCGACCAGGATCACGCTTTCGAGGGTTTCTTACCAGGAATACATTCCTTAGCCTCTCCAACCAGGATCACGCTCCTAATTGTGTCCTACTAGAAAAACACTTCCGAGGCTCCCTGACCAGGATCACGCTCCCGAGGCTGTCTGACCAGGAACACACTCCCGAGGCTGTCCGACCAGGACCACGCTTTTGAGGGTTTTTGACCAGGAACACGTTCCTTAGCCTCTCTAACCAGGATCACGCTCCTAATGGTGTCCAACTAGAAAAACACTTCCGAGGCTCCCTGACCAGGATCACGCTCCTGAGGCTGTCTGACCAGGAACACACTCCCGAGGCTGTCCCACCAGGAACACGCTTTCGAGGGTTTCTGACCAGGATCACGTTCCTTAGCCTCTCCAACCAGGATCATGCTCCTAATGCTGTCCGACTAGAAAAACACTTCCGAGGTTCCCTGACCAGGATCACGCTCCCGATGCTGTCCGACCAGGAACACGCTACCAAGCTCTCCGACCAGGAACACACTCCCGAGGTTGTCCGACCAGGAACAAACTCTCAAGGCTTTCTGTGAAATCTTTTTGTTGGGTTCTTTGATAGCTGGATTGTCATGTGTGGGGAAGGCAGCTTTTAACAAAAGACTTTATTAAATAACAATAAAATACCCCTGAGGGGCAAACAAGGACAATAAATTAAATGACATGACATGACACTTGGCAGGGTACCACAAGACAAGAATATGCAATGGCATTGCAAGACACACAACAATCCAGCACAAGAAGGCTGATGAGGGCAATAGGTGAGGGGCATGAACCAATATCAAGATAATTAGGAAACAAAGGGGCAAGACAGCAGAGGTTAGTATAGATCTTTAGCCCATACTCCAGATCAGTGGGTGGTGGTAAATGCACCCAAAAGTTGTTTGCCAACCGCCAATAAAAACAAGAGAAGTCGTCAGGAGAGCACATGGTACACCAACACAAAGTCAACAAATTTATTAGACGACCTGTCTATTTGTCTCAAAGACCATGCAGCAAAAAATAGTGCATTTAAAAATTCCTGAATAATGCAGGGTTTACACCAAACGCGTTTTGGGCGTCAAAATCGCGTCTACCGCGCCTAGTTTGACGCTTGAACACTTTGAATGCATTCGCGCGTGTAGAGCGGAGTAGACGCGCGGAAAAGCAAGCATTTGACGCGCGTCCGAGGCAAAATCCGCTTCTTGTGGGAGGGGCAACTGCTGTGTGAGTGTCTGTTTGCAAGATGACTGATGTTGATTGTGCATTTATCAAGAGAGTTACCAGTTTGTATTAGGTAACCTTACTCTAGGGGAAAAATAAACGGTGCGGGTCGATAAACGTGACGTGACTCAAAAGTCAAGTGTGTATTACAACTTACCAGGTTGCCCAAAGTCCTTACTGACACTCTTCCAAGCGAGGTCCTTTTTATTCCTGTCTCCTAATAGAAATAACAACTTGTGTCATATAGCTCCGACTGACTGCTTGAGCGAGTGACTCCGGGCGGGGCTGCCACCACAGCAGCAGGCAGGCTCCTGATTGGTTAACGCGGCGCGAAATTCCGCCAAAGTTCAAATTTTTCAACTCGGGCGTCAGCCGCAAATACGCGTGAACCGCAAAATGCACAATAGCACCATTTGCGCGGATCGCGCACAACGCTCAATTCGCGCCTTTCGCGCGAGGTTCACGCGCTAATGAGGCGGAAACGCGTCTTCCGCTCCGCGCCGAACGCCTCTTCCGTGCCGCGGGACCTCCTGACGCGCGTCAACGCGTCTCCACATTGACTTAACATTGAAATCACTCGCGCTTCACGCCTCTAGCGCGGTTGGTGTAAATGCACCATTAGAAAGAAATACTGCTTTGACTAAAGAGCTTACACATACTGATGGATTTACATAAACATAAAACATGGTTTAGGTATTCACCAATATAATATATCTAATAAATCAATATATCTTTGTTAAGCACTATGGCATATAAATGTACTTCTTAAAAGTGTGTATTTTGTAAACGTAGTTCAACCTCGTTGACCTTAGATTTTCATTATCATTCTTTATTTTTTATTCTTTACACCATTCCAGCATCTTTGGCTATATTCATGGTAAGAACCAGTTAATCAATAGGCTACACAAGTTTAACCCATGCAAGTTTATTCATACACATGTTGGGGGACGGGCAATTTTATATCTCCAGTTTCACCTAACTTGCATGTTTTTGGCCTGTGGGAGGAAACCAGAGTACCCGGAGTAACCCCGTGCTGACACAGGAAGAACATGCAAACTCCACACAGAAAGGCCACCTGCCCTAGCCGACCTTCTTGTTGTGATGCAACAGCACTACCCACTACATTCTAAGCAAGCACAACACTCCTAAACAAAACACGGTGTACTTTTTGAACGAAAGCTATGCAAATAAACAGATGTTTGGTAAGTCAGGGAAACCTGGGACGTACATTACGTGCACGTTACCCTGTGTCATCCTCTGCCATTTCTGCCTGCATGTGTTTGTCATTTGCTAAGTCTTTGCGGTGGCTCATAAAAAGCAATATTGTCTAACACATTGAAATGGCACCACTTAAGTTTGGGAAGAGACAGCAGAATAATTAAAAGCAAAATTGACGATGGCTGTTTGTTTATCAGAAATGCTATTCTGGCATGAACAAAGCTAAATCATGGCCACGTCAACCTCAGAGTGCTTGCCTCTGTAAGTGCTTAAAGAAACTTCACAAGATACACATGATGTCTTTTAAACTAACAATTTGTAAACTGAGATTTACTTTAATATTTCAGTATGTTTGTAATGTAAACAGGAGACCAATAGGAATACTTTGATCCCCTAAACTCATTTTTAGATGATGAGACTTTAACCTGGATTTCACAGACAGGGTCACAATGTTTCACCCAAGATTTGATGTTACATGGCACCATCACCCCCTTGATGCAGTACAGTCGTCCTGTCCTCCATGTCCATGTTTGACGGAGGGTGGTGTTCTTGAGATAATAGGCAGCATTCCTCTCCTCCAAACACGGCAAGTTGAGTTGATGCCAAAGAGCTCATCTGACCGCAACATTTTCACCCAATTCTCCTCTGAATCATTCAGATGTTCATTGGCAAACTTCAGATGGACTTGTACATGTGCTTTCTTGAGCAGGGGGGCCTTGCGAGCGCTGCAGGATTTCAGTCCTTCACAGCGTAGTGTGTTACCAATTGTTTTCTTGGTGACTTAGGTCCCAGCTGCCTTGAGATCATTGATAAGATTCTCCCATGTAGTTCTGGGCTGATTTCCTCACCATTCTCATGATCATTGAAACTCCATGAGGTGAGATCTTGCATGGAGCCCAGACTGAGGGAGATTGACATTTGTTTTCATGTTTGTTCCATTTGCCAATAGTCTTGTCAAAACATGTATGTAAACCTACTGTATGTGTGTCATGCGTCATGTCAAAATGCATGCCTGCTTCAGACGCATCGAAAGGGTTTATGCTAAAAGAGATGCCTACGAAGTGCCTACAAGATCCCAAGAGATCAGTTTCTGTCGCAATACACCACCGGATTGCTGAGTAATAGCCTTACATTCATTTTAGATTATTGACAAATTTCCATCCTAGAAATGTGCATGCAAACTTTTATGCAAATTCAATATATACAGCCAAGTAAGAGACACAGTTTGTATCAGTAAAATTCAAACGCTGACTACACTCTGAAAAAATACTTGTTTAACAACAACACAGATTGGGTTATTTTTAGCTCAACGGCTGGGTAAATATAGGACAGATTCTATATAACACATTCTGGGCTAAACTGAACTATTTTCAGTGTTATTTTTACTCAGTAAATAGGTTGTTTTTAAACCAAATATTAATTAATTTTAATTTAAATGTTGGGTGGATTTTACTTCCTAAATGGCCTAATATTTTTAGGGGTTATCTTTTATAACAAATGTCAAATAAATCACAAATATATGTTAATATACAATTTTATATTTTATTTCTCCATAAATGTTACATCATTATTAAACATACTAAATATAAAGCAAAGTTAGAACACTTAAGTTACTGAATGGAGTCATTGGATAGCTTAGTGAATTGAATGTGATTAAAATGTTGGAAGAGCTGTAATGTTTAAGTTAAATTCACTCAAGTTTTTTAAAGTCAGCCTATTACCCAAAGTTTAACATAAAAATGTAAATCTAATCCAATGGCCAATCTGTCCAATTAGACAAGTAGCCTGAAAGAAGTGCCTTTCCATTAAAGATCCTTAAAAAACAATGTTATGCCATCATTGGCACAAACCTTGTGCAAATTTCCTTTAACACATAAAGCAGTAAATACACAAAGAAAATGTATTGTAATAAATGTAAAATAGAGAGAGTATGTCTTCTTCAGCATATTAATATAATTTTATAAGGCATTTTACAGTTTGCACCCACACTGTAAAAAAATGCAGCATGAAGTTAAAACAACTACTTTTGAGTTTGAGTTTTGGCTTGTAATACGTTGACATAATTTATAAAATCAAGTTTAAATTGATTAACTTAATTTTTAAAGTTAAAGTAAAATAAAATGCTGCATTTTTATTTACAGTACATGAATAACTGAAAAACTTTACACATTATCTATAACCATAAAATTTTTATGGATTTTAAACTTTTTTTTTTTTTTTACAAATATAAGGGAATGTTGAGCTTATAAGGTTCTTAACATAAAATAAAACTGCAATATTTTAAAATATCTATTTCAAAGAGTTATTTAATTCCTAACACAGACAAAGTTTAATTTCTCCTCACAGTCTCTAGGTTTCCAAACCTTATTTACTATATCCAAAGCTCCACACTGGAGATTTTTGGCAGGGCACTGGAGCTCCCCCTCTGCAGACCAGGCTTTATATGCAACATCATCACCACTGACCCAGAACCAATGTCCAGCTAAAAACCGTAGTCCAGTCCATACATAAGCTGTCTGTGTTGTTGTGATGTTTTTTATCACCTCTGCCATATTCCTCTCAGAGGCGATACTGACAAGATCAATGTAGTTTTGTCTGCAGTCGTCCAGAGCCTCTTCCCATGTCTTACTCTCATGTACCACTATCGTTTCATAGTAGTCCATACAATAAAATGAGAAAGTATAACCGCACGGAATATTGGTCAGTCCAGAATTATCTTTCTGTATAAGAGTGCATTTCTCATAAAACAAAAGGTTTGGTTCGCCAGTGTTCCATTTTTCAACTGGTTGTTTTTCACCTCCAGACCAAAACCATTCTGATGAGTTTGAAGGATTTTGGTATGCTCCAACCCAAAAGTGTGTATCAGAAATCTCAGGATTACTTGTGAGCTTCTCTACCTCTTGTGTGGTAGTAGTGGACAAGTCATCATAATGCTCTCTGCAGTATGTCTTTGCATCATTCCAGTTCATTTGGTCTTCCACATAGAAGTGTCTTCTGTAGAAACCGGAGCTCAGTCCACAGAGGCACAGGAACAGAAATACAAAGAAGGTTGCCTTCATTTCTCTACACAAGATCTACACAATACAACCTTGTTGAGCAGAAGTCAACAATAATGTCATCACACGCCCTCAGATATATTGTTATATAGGAACCATAAAAACAAACAAAACAGGAAATCGTTGACCAATCAGAAGATCAGTCTCAGTCTTTGTGAATGCAAATATTTAAAGTTACCATACACCTTTCCTTGGCAAATCCTCAGATACAAAGTAAACAGGAGATGCTTTCTAGTTAAATTGCTTTCTTGTGTAAATGTAAACCCTGAAGGTCCCAAAAGTAGAAAAACATTTGTTCACCTGTTATGTGTTGTTGTAGGAGGCCTTTAATGCAGAAATAAATAGGTTTTTACATTTTTGTATTTTTTGATGGAAATGGGCTTTTGGGGTGGCAGAATTTAAAGGACAAGTTCGGTATTTTACACTTAAAGCCCTGCTTTCAGATTGTTTATGGTGAAATAGAGCAGTTTTGACTGAAATTTGGACATATGTGGATGCCCCGAGAATTTTAGGGTGTTTGTGTTTCACCTCCCACCTCTACAATGGGTTTATAGGTGAACTGGAACAATCCTTCCTAAAATGCATTAAACTTTCGTTTACAAAGATGTGAAACTCACCGAGTGGTCAGGGGTGTTAACTGATATGCTCAAACAAAAATCACTGCAAACGAAAATGAAAATGATTATGAAATCACGCAAGCCCCGCATATTTTGCGAGCCGAAATCTGCTATTTATGCGGCGAAAATGCAAGGAGTTCAAGTGAATGTTTTTAAAATGTACATGTGTATTTGAAGTTGTACAGCAGGGCTATTCAAATCTTACCCCGGAGGGCCGGAGCACCGCAGGGTCCAGCTCCAACCCAAATCAAACATAATCACATGTGATTATCTATTGATCATGAAGACCTTGATAATCTTGCTCAGGTGTGTTTGATCAGGGTTGGAGCTAAACTCTGCAGTGCTCCGGCCCTCCAGGGTAAGATTTGAATAGCCCTGGTGTACAGCATGCATCACGAAACTCATTGAACTCGGGTACTATGTAAGGAATAATTGACAACGGGCCATTGAAGTATAAGAAAATAATGCACACCAAGGTGTGCATTATTTTCAAATAATTCAAAGGACCGGAGTCAATTATTCCGCTTATACCACGGTTACCACAAACATTGCTCTGGTGCCTATTTTTAAGACATTTGACAAGTTAGGTGTGCGGTTTACAGAAAAATACTCAACACCCATAGAACATTTCTCAGCCAATCAGAATGCAGCATTCAACAGACCCGTGGTATAAAGGCTAATAATTGAGAGGTTGAGGCAGTGGCACACAGATGTCACAGAGTGACTTTTTGGGGCGGAACTAAATTGGTGGAAATTGGTTCCTCCCGGACCGTAAAACGTAAACACCGGCACTTCCGGGAAACCCAGGGAGGAAAATTAGGCTTTATCAGGCACAGGTGTGTTAAGTGAGCGTGGCGATTATGGATTGGACAACGGAGAGAAGGGGAGGAGTATATAAAGAGCCTCAGAAGTTGCAAACGGGGCAGGTTTATTCTAGCCGATCTGGTGAGAGGAGTCGAGTCTCTGGGCGAATTCAGCGTTGAGAAGCCGGAGGCTATTATTGACTGGGTGAAGAAGGATTTAGAGACACGAGTGATTGGGCTGAGTATGTAACATTTAAATGATGATCTGTGAAACAACACATGCAAATCAATGACATATTCTGTGTCAGGGGAGGTCAGGGGGGGTGATCCGCACAAATAGTGGGCAAATGGAAAATAACGGGTCATTGGACGTGGGGGGGTGGAGGGGGGATCGTCTGGGGAGGCAGGGGGTGTGATCCACAAAAATAACGGGCAATGGACAAATAACGGGTCCGTGGACGGGGGGGGCGTGTCTGGGGGCGTGCCGCAGCGTCGAAAGGGGTGGTACATGACATCCGGACAAATAGTGGGCAAATGGATAAATAGTGGTCCCGTGGACGGGGGGGGTCTCGTGTGCGGGGCACCCCCGTGACTCAAAGGCGCCCCTGGAGGTGTCCGTACAGCCACGTCCCCCTCTTACCCCCATTACTGCCGGAAAAACGGGATCGTCCATTTGCCTGTTATCTAAAGGGGCTGGGGCGTACAATAGAGGCGTACGGTCCCTCGCCCCTACTATGTGTACGTTGGCAAATTATTTGAATGGACTTTTGTCCACGAACCCTCTAAAAGTGCTTACACGCCGATGGATTTACAGAAACATAAAACATGGTTTTGGTAATCACCAATATAATATATATATAATAAATCAATTTATCTATTTAATTTCTTAAAGTGCCCATATTATGATTGCTTTTTCACAAGTTAAATAGGTGTATGAGTTCCATAAAACATGTTTCAAAAGTTGTTTGCTTGAAATAGCTTGTAGAAAAAGATTGTTACCCATCTCTAGTAGCCTCTGTTTCAGTGCCTTTCAGATTGTGCCATTTTGAGCTGGTCATTACATATTTATGAGCTGCTGCTCGATCACGCCCCACTACTAACGTCATGTGCCCGTGCGCATGCTCAGTGGTATCGTGAGCAGTACAGACCATACTGTTTTATTTTTATATATTATTATTAACGGTTTATGTTGCCAACAGACAAATCAAGCAAAAAAGTACCACTAATAAGTACACTCCAGGAGAAGAAACTCATGACACACAATGATTCCAGAGTAAATCGTGATGTAGCAGTCTCAACAGTACACTCGTTTTCCCTGGACAATGCTAACATATTCCCGTTATAAAACATTTTCAAACGCATTATTTTCACAAATGACCGAAATTTAGACCCGGCGGGGGATGTATACTGCTTGTGGACCGCGTTCTAATTGCTAGAAGCTAGCGGGAGGTCCGGACCGTAAAGTTACAAGAGTCTCCTGGGTACGGTAGCCTCGTCAGAAAGCCGGGTCGGTAATGCCCGGTCTCGGTTAGTTTGGCAAAGCACTATTACTTAGTTCATGTAGAATTGTAAAATAAAGCCGTTAAATATATTTTTTTAACTTTCGAAACCACGCTGCAAACTATCTAGCCTGCAAAAAAGTATCTTTATAGGCTACGGTCTACATTACAAACAATTATTCACATTACTATACATTTAAAAGGTATACTTTATGGGATTAGCATCTATGTATGGTCTCTGTTTTGACATACAGATGCTCTAGCATCGTAAATGTAGTATTTTGTGACAGAAGATGACAAAGGACATTCAGAAACGTGTATCTCACTCAAAACAGCATAGATGGATTTTTTTCCAAGTTTGTATGCGTGTGGGAGCATCAGAGACACAAATGAACATCCCAAAACCCAGAAAAAGTGAGTTTTCCATAATATGGGCACTTTAAGCACTATGGCGTATAAATGTGCTTTTTAAAAGTGTGTATTTTGAAAACATATTTCAACCTTGTTGACCTTAAATTTTCATTATTATTCTTTATTTTTTATTCTTTACACCATTCCAGCATCTATGGCTATATTCATGGTAAGAACCAGTTAATCCATACACAATTTTAATCCATACAAGTTGGGGGAGGAGCAATTATATATCTCCAGTTTCACCTTACTTGAATGTTTTTGGCCTGTGGGAGGAAACCGGAATAAATCCACGCTGACACAGGAAGAACATACAAACTCCACAGAGAAAGGCCACCTGCCCTAGCTGGGGCTCGAACCTCGGAGGCAACAGTGCTACCCACTGAGAGATTTTCATTATAAGCAAGCACAACACTCCTAAACAAAACACGCCATATTCTCTGAACAAAAGCTTTGCAAAAAACAGATGTTTGGTAAGTCAATGAAACCTGGGACGTGCATTACGTGCATGTTACCCTGTGTCATCCTCTGCCATTTCTGCCTGCATGTGTTTGTCATTTGCTAAGTCTCTGCGGTGGCTCGTAAAAAGCAATATTGGCTAACACGTTCGAAACGGCACCACTTAAGTTTAGGAGGAGACAGCAGAATAATTAAAAGCCAACGATTGACAATGATGGTTTGTTTATCAGAAATGCTATTCTGGCATGATCAAAGCTAAATCATGGCCACGTCAACCTCAGAGTGCTTGCCTCTGTGAGTTCTTACTTCACAAGATACACATGATGTCTTTTTAAACTAACAATTTGTAAACTGAGATTTACGTTAATATTTCAGTATGTTTGTCATGACCAATAGGAATACTTTGATGCCCTAAACTCATTTTTAGATGATGAGACTTTAACCTGGATTTCACAGACCGGGTCACAATGTTTCTTTTCACATATTTTAAATTTGTTGAGAAAATTTTATTGTAAAATGAAAAAAAAACCTGACCAATTTTCAATGCCCTAGCTGAGGGACGGAGGTTCTCACCCAAGATTTGATGTTACATGGCACCATTGCCCCCTTGATGCAGAACAGTTGGCCTGTCCTCCATGTCCATGTTTGACGGAGGGTGGTGTTCTTGGGATAATAGGCAGCATTCCTCTCCTCCAAACACGGCAAGTTGAGTGAATGCCAAAGAGCTCATCTGACCGCAACATTTTCACCCAATTCTCCTCTGAATCATTCAGACGTTCATTGGCAAACTTCAGATGGACTTGTACATGTGCTTTCTTGAGCATGGGAGACCTTGCGAGCGCTGCAGGATTTCATTCCTTTACAGCGTAGTGTGTTACCAATTGCTTTTCTTGGTGACTATGGTCCCAGCTGCCTTGAGATCATCGAAAAGATTCTCCCTTGTAGTTCTGGGCTGATGCCTCACCATTCTCATGATCATTGAAACTCCATGAGGTGAGATCTTGCATGGAGCCCCAGGTCAAGGGAGGTTGACAGTTGTTCTGGGTTTGTTCCATTTGCGAATAGTCTCGTCAAAACATGTATGTGAACCTACTGTATGTGTGTCATGCGTCATGTCAAAATACATGTTTTACTAGCAAGGTTCGGGAGGAGCACAATCAGATAATTAACTAATTGAGCACAGGTGCATCTCATTCGGTAATCAGCCAAACACTACATAAACAGACATCATACAAACGTCAGTCTTGAGATGGTTTTCCGACATCCCTCCACCACCCCAACTCCCAACTCTAATCTGTTTGATCCCACTTTGGGATGGGGGAGTTCTCTGGGTTCGGGCCATAACCCGGATTCAGAGTTCGAGCTTCACTCCGGATTCAGAGCCCTACCCCAGGAAAGCATGCCAAAATATGCTTACTTTCACAATCAGATTAGATGTAAGGGTGAACTCGTGAAGTGCCTGCTGCAGACGCATCGAAAGGGTTTATGCTAAAAGAGATGCCTATGAAGTGCCTACAAGATCCCAAGAGATCAGTTTCTGTCGAAATACCCTACTGGATTGCTGAGAAATAGCCTCACATTCATTTTAGATTATTGACAAATGTGCACTCTAGATGGTGCATGCAAACTTTTATGCAAACTTAGCCAAGTAAGAGACACAGTTTGTATCAGTAAAATTCAAACGGCTAACTACACTCTGAAAAAATACTTGTTTAACAACAACACAGATTGTGTTATTTTAGACTCAACGGCTGAGTAAATAGTATAGGACATAACACATTCTGGGCTAAACTAAACTATTTTCATTGTTAGTTTTACTCAGAAAATAGGTTGTTTTTAACCCAAAAGATGAATTAATTTTAATTTAAATGTTGGTCGGATTTTACTTCCTAAATGGCCTAATATTTTAGGGGTTATTATGACAAATGTTAAATAAATCACAAATATGTGTTGATATACAAATTTATATTTTATTTCTCCATAAATGTTACATCATCATTAAACATACTAAATATAAAGCAAAGATAGAACACTTAAGTTACTGAATGGAGTCATTGGTGAATTGAATGTGATTAAAATGTTGGAAGAGCTGTAATGTTTAAGTTAAATTCACTCAAGTTATCAATATGCATAACTTATTTTTTTAAAGTCAGCCTATTTCTCAAAGTTTAACATAAAAATGTAAATGTAATGCAATGGCCAATCTGTCCAATTAGACAAGAAACCTAAAAGAAGTGCCTTTCCATTAAAGATACCTAAATAACAATGTTATGCCATCATCGGCAGTATTCAAACCGTGTGCTAATTTATTTAACACTAAATAAAGCAGTAAATACACCAAGAAAATGTATTGTAATAAATGTAAAATAGAGAGAGTATGTCTTCATCAGCATATTAATATAATTTTATAAGGCATTTTACAGTTTGCACCCACACTGTAAAAAACGCAGTGTGAAGTTAAAACAACTTCGTTTTGCAGTCATTTCAACCTACTATTTTAAGTTTTTGCTTGTAATACGTTGACATAATTTATAAAATCAAGTTTAAATTGATTAACTCAATATTTTTAAAGTTAAAGTAACATAAAATGCTGCATTTTTATTTACAGTACATGAATAACTGAAAAATTTTACTCATTATCTATAACCATACATTTTTTATGGATAGAAAACATACTTTTTTTGTACAAATATAAGGGAATGTTGAGCTTATAAGGTTCTTAACATAAAATAAAACTGCAATATTTTAAAATATCTATTTCAAAGAGTTATTTAATTCCTAACACAGACAAAGTTTAATTTCTCCTCACAGTCTCTAGGTTTCCAAACCTTATTTACTATATCCAAAGCTCCACACTTGAGATTTTTGGCAGGGCACTGGAGCTCTCCCTCTGCAGACCAGGCTTTATATTCAACATCATCCCCACTGACCCAGAACCAATGTCCAGCTAAAAACCGTAGTCCAGTCCATACATAAGCCGTCTGTGATGTTGTGATGTTTTTTATCACCTCTGCCATATTCCTCTCAGAGGCGATACTGACAAGATCAATGTAGTTTTGTCTGCAGTCGTCCAGAGCCTCTTCCCATGTCTTACTCTCATGTACCACTATCGTTTCATAGTAGTCCATACAATAAAATGACAAAGTCCCATAGCACGGAAAATTGGTCAGTCCAGAATTCACTATAAATGCGCATTTCTCATAACCCAGATTGTTTGGTTCATTAGTGTTCCATTTTTCAACTGGTTGTTTTTCACCTCCAGACCAAAACCATTCTAAAGAGTTTGCAGGATTTTCGTATGCTCCAACCCAAGCTGGTGAACCAGAAATCTCAGGATTACTTGCGAGCTTCTCTATCTCTTGTGTGGTAGTAGTGGACAAATCATCAAAATGCTCTCTGCAGTACGTCTGCGCATTATTCCAGTTCATTTGGTCTTTCACATAGAAGTGTCTTCTGTAGAAACCGGAGCTCAGTCCACAGAGGCACAGGAACAGATATATAGAAACAGTTGCCTTCATTTCTCTACACAAGATCTACACGATACAACCTTGTTGAGCAGAAGTCAACAATAATGTCATCACACGCCCTCAGATATAAAACAGAAAATCGTTGACCAATCAAAAGATCAGGCTCAGTCTTTGTGAATGCAAATATTTAAAGTTACCATACATCTTTCCTTGGCAAATCCTCAGATACAAAGTAAACAGGAGATGCTTTCTAGTTAAATTGCTTTCTTGTGTAAATGTAAACCCTGAAGGTCCCAAAAGTAGAAAAACATTTGTTCACCTGTTATGTGTTGTTGCAGGAGGCCTTTAATGCAGAAATAAACGGGTTTTCACATTTTTGTATTTTTGATGGAAATGGGCTTTTAGGGTGGCAGAATTTAAAATATTTTTCTCACGGTCTGAACAAATGTAGAGAACATCTAAGAGTTTATTTGCTGCTTATGTAACCCAGTACCAGTAGCCTGTGTGTACATATGAAGAGCTCTTTTCCAAAACGCGATAAACGCCATTTAAAAAAAATGAGTTTGTCATGTCATTTGGCTGTGTACTGAAACTATTCACTGCTCCATGAACGCTTCATGCCAAATCACTACATTTCCTTGTTAAAATGTAGGTACAAGATGCCGTTCTTTTCCAAAACGCGATAGCGCCGAGTCTATTTTTAGCCTAAACGCGATTTATCCTCTCGACCAATCAGAACTCAATGAGCGTTCGACGCAATCCAATGGCGGCACTCTGAGTCTGAACAGATGTTTGTTTATGTTCATTCATCATTACTCAAAACGAGGATTAATGTCATGTTAATACATCACCCGGAGAAGGTACCCGTTTGCAAGGCGATCTTCATCAAAGTGTTTGGTATGTACAACTTTCGTTTCAGAACTGGCTCGTTTAATACTGTTTTGTACGTTCGCGATAAAGTTTAATTACTGTGAAGAAGCCTGCTAACGTAACATGAAAAGTACTGAATAGTTCGATAGCCTGCTGATAGACAGACTGGCGTTTGATACATTGATCAATGTCGTGCAAAAGTACAAAATGTGGCTAGTGACCAATGCAGGGACATCTGTAAAGTTGTGCTTTTTGGATTGGACATTATGAGCGCGTTGTTACGGTATGTCATTGAGAACAGAACGAGGGGAGCTCGCTGTGTGTGCGTGTGAGGTTAATACAAACTGTGTATAGGAGGGAGAGAGAGAGAGAGAGAGAGAGAGAGAGAGAGAGAGAGAGAGAGAGAGAGAGAGAGAGAGAGAGAGAGAGAGAGAGAGAGAGAGAGAGATGTGAAATATATTAAGCAAAAGAGGTTCCTAACGCCCTGCTAAGGAGAAAACTGAAATGGTGTAGGGAGTAATAGCAAGTTAGCTATGTGTAATTCTGTTTATTTCATACTGGCTCCAATGTATATTACAATCTGAATAATTTACTTATTCATTTATAGTAGAGTCCCTGAGTATATGTTGGATGTTCTCTTATTTGTTTTTTTTTTGTTTGTTTTGTTTTTTAAAGAAAAAAACATCAATTTATGGAAAAAAATATGGATTTATAGCGTTTTGAAAAAAAATTACAATTATCTTTGAATTTATAATCAACAATATTGTCGTTTGATTTAATAATCATTATTCAACATGTTCAGATTGAGCAGAAAAACAATTATAACAGAATAAATTGAGTATTCACAAAATGTGTGGGTCTAGGTAAAAAATTTACTTTTTCTGAAAACTATTGAAATGGATTTATAGCGTTTTGGAAAAGAGCTCTTCATATACATAATCACACAATACATAATAATCAGACAAAGCATATATTTATTATAAAAATATTCTCAGATTGTATTAACAAAATCTGAATAATCTGAATGAAAACATTAATTTACTTTGTTTAGATTTTTGTGATTGTTGCGGGCAAAAATCTTTGATATTGCGCCAGGTTTTCTTAAAAAATTCGAAGGAATATGCGGGATATTTATGTTTGCAGCTTTTGCTTGATGTTCACGTCACGTAATTATGTAACTTCCTAACATTCCCATGACAACAGGTAACATGGCTGAGCATGTGTGAAGTAAATGCAACATTTTCAACTTTCTGCTTAGATATATGTGACTTTTTGCTACGAGAATGCGGAGATTATGAAATCACACATCCCAAGCATATTTTGCGAGCAGAAATCGGCAATTTATGCTGCGAAAGTGCGGCATATTTAAAAAATCCGGCCCCCGCATAAATCGCGTTTTTCTGGAGGGTCTGGAAATGTTCAATGATCGTTGTCCCATTTTATAAATTATGAATGCTCCTTTCTATTGGAAATTGTGCTCATTGGTGTTATCTGTCAGTGCTGTGATCATCTCTTCTGAAGCAAACCTGCTGAGGTACTCCAGTAGTATATAGGAGGAGATGGAAAAAACGTCATTGACGCAGATAAAATTAAACATTTTTGTTTTATTTGTACATTATAAAAATGTAAATTGAAATTAAATGCAAGGAATTCAAGTGAATATTTTTAAAATGTACATGCGTAGTTGAAGGTGTACAGCAGGGCTATTCAAATCTTACCCTGGAGGGCCGGAGCACTACAGAATCCAGCTCCAACCCTAATCAAATTTAACCACCTGTGATTTTCTAGTGATCATGAAGACCTTGATTAGCTTGCTCAGGTGTGTTTGGAGGGTTGGAGCTAAACTCTGCAGTGCTCCGGCTCTCCAGGGCAAGATCCGAATAGCCCTGGTGTACAGCATGCATCACGAAACTCATTGAACTCGGGTACTATATGCTAATAATGGAGAGGTTGAGGCAGTGGCACACAGACAAAAGAAAATTTTAAAAATGATCGGCAAAATGATAAGGTAAATAGTTACCTTTGAAAATAAAACTGCTTTAGTTATGCCTAAACAGAGTAATGTTTGCTTATTTATTTTTTGAAAATTAGAACATTATAAATTAGGAGAATTAGGGCATAAAACAGCAACATTTACTTTCAGCCCACATTCAGGTTTGGCACTCGTGCCCTAGACAAACTTCTAAGACGTAACCAGGGGGATGTCTTTCAAAAAAATTTTTATGAAAATAAATGATGAACCACGGGATTATACTGATTATTCAGGGAATTAAGCTTTTTCTTGTAATAGCGTAATAATTGAAATAAAAAAATTATAGAAATGTAACCAGTCTTACTAGCACACACCCTGGGGGAGATTCGAACTGATTTTATCTGGCATGACAGTCCCACGCTGTAACAAGGAGACTAAAGGTCATGAGCTCTAACGTCTGTGGCTAGGTTGGGGAAACTTAATAAAACAATTACTGAACCTGAATATTACATGCCAGAATGCATTCCTTCTTTATGCTTTGTGCCACACATACAAAAACACTTGTTTATAATTATTATATTTATTTGAAAAAAATGCAATGCACCACGTACTCTCAATATAACAAAAATAGGCTATATATGCCTACTTAGACAAGACATCAGACTAAGGGCCCATTCCATTTTTACCCCCTTAAAACTTTCACTTGGTTTTGAGTGCCCTGCACAGTAAAGTCCCCTTAACGAGGGAAGTGGGGGTGAAAATCTTTTCCTATGAAATGGGACGCCACTATATGGAAAGTAGCGTAGCAAACATGCTCATCTATGTCACGCGCAGCATCAACACGTCTACTGGTAGTAGCCTACTACTATTTTCATCATTCAGGAAAATACCAGGTCCAGCAGTTGTGTTGCCTGTTGCGTTGGCTGTTTTAATTTATTTACAGCTGCTTAATTAAGAACACGCCCCCAAAGCTCTCTGACCAGGATCATGCTCTCGAACCCTTCCCTGACCAGGAACATGCTCCCGAGGCTGTCCGACCAGGAACACGATCCCAAAGCTCTCTGACCAGGAACATGCTCCCGAGGCTGTCCTACCAGGAACACGCTCCCGAGGCTCTCCGACCAGGATCACACTCTTAAGGCTGTCCAACCAGGAACACGCTCCTGAAGCTCTCTGACCAGGATCATACTCCCGTGGCTGTCCGACCAGGATCACGCTCCTGAGGCTGTCTGACCAGGAACACGTCTTTGCGGCTCCCCGACCAGGATCACGCTCCCGAGGCTGTTCAACCAGGAACACGATCCTGAAGCTCTCTGACCAGGAAACATGCCCCCGAGGCTGTCCCACCAGAAACACGCTCCCGAGGCTCTCCGACCAGGATCACACTCTTAAGGCTGTCCAACCAGGAACACGCTCCTGAAGCTCTCTGACCAGGATCATACTCGCGTGGCTGTCCGACCAGGATCACGCTCCTGAGGCTGTCTGACCAGGAACACGTCTTTGCGGCTCCCCGACCAGGATCACGCTCCCGAGGCTGTCCAACCAGGAACACGATCCTGAAACTCTCTGACCAGGAAACATGCCCCCGAAGCTGTCCCACCAGGAACACGCTCCCAAGGCTCTCCGACCAGGATCACGCTCCTGAGGCTGTCTGACCAGGAACACACTCCCGAGGCTGTCCGACCAGGAACACACTTTTGAGGGTTTCTGACCAGGAAACTTTCCTTAGGCTCTCCGATCAGGATCATGCTCCTTAAGCTGTTCGACTAGAAAAACACTCCAGAGGCACTCTGACCAGGATCACGCTCCCGTGGCTGTCCGACCAGGATCATGCTCCCAAGGTTGTCTGACTAGGAACACGTCCTTGCGGCTCCCCGACCAGGATCACACTCCCGAGGCTGTCTGACCTGGAACACAATCCCGAAGCTCTCTGACCAGGATGCTCCAGAGGCTGTCCCACCAGGATCACACTCTTGAGGCTGCCCAACCAGAAACACGCTCCCAAAGCTCTCTGACCAGGATCATGCTCCCGTGGCTGTCCCACCAGGAACACGCTCCCGAGGCTCTCCGACCTGGATCAAGAAAAACTTAAAGAAGACTTAAAGAAACTTCACAAGATACACCTGATGTCTTTTTAAACTAACAATTTGTAAACTGAGATTTACGTTAATATTTCATTATGTTTGTCATGTAAACAGGAGACCAATAGGAATACTTTGATGCCCTAAACTAATTTTTAGATGATGAGACTTTAACCTGGATTTCACAGACAGGGTCATGATGTTTCTTCTTTTCACATATTTTAAGAATGTTTGTTAAGGAAACTTAATTGTAAAATGAAAAAAACGACCCATTTTCAATGCCCTGGCAGAGGGACGGAGGTTCTCACCCAAGATTTGATGTTACATGGCACCATCACTAGTGATGCAAAGTCCGATTCATTTCCGTGAACCGGCTCTTTTCGGACAGTTCGGCTCATTGAACCGGTTCAAAAAGCCGATTCACTGGTTCCTGACATCATTAAGAAATGACATCACTATGCATTTATGGTATTTAAGGAAAAATTCAAATAAAGTTGTTTGTATCAACACATTAAAACATTTAAAAAAAGTTGTTTTTGTGAAGGCATAGCTGATTTATTGGCTTTCATTCACAAGAAGTTAGTAATGTTTGTGGTCACAGTTTCAATCGCGGATGATGAATAATAAATGCCAGATACAACTGACCAGTTTTGACAAGCCTACAACTTGAATAAGATTCCTAACAGACACTGATGCACAATTGCGGATGTGTACGTATAAATAATAAATAGACTTGTGTGTTAAACTCATTGGTCTTCCTTAAACAACTACAATATGATTTGCATGCACAATAAATCGTACCAAAACTAAAGCTTTTTAAAAAAAACAAGCATATCAAGAAACTAATAAAAAAAGAAACCTCGCGCATCAGGCTCATTCAAATCCTCGGTGATTCACACGCAGTGTCAGCAACTCATTCGTCAGAATCGTCGGCAATCCTCGCCTCGGCAATCATCGACAAACTTCGTTCGGTTCTTTTTGAGTCTGACGTGCTATTTCGGCTGTGCGTCATGAACCCGGAACCTATGCCCAAAACTAAAGTTTGATTCAGTTCGATTTGCGAACCGGATCGACCGGTTACTTCCTGAGAACCGGCTCAAAAGAATGATTCGTTCAAGAACCTAACATCACTAACCATCACCCCCTTGATGCAGTACAGTTGTCCTGTCCTCCATGTCCATGTTTGACGGAGGGTGGTGTTCTTGAGATAAAAGGCAGCATTCCTCTCCTCCAAACACGGCAAGTTGAGTTGATGCCAAAGAGCTCATCTGACTGCAACATTTTCACCCAATTCTCCTCTGAATCATTCAAATGGCAAACTTCAGATGGACTTGTACATGTGCTTTCTTGAGCAGGGGGGAGCTTGCGAGCGCTGCAGGATTTTTGTCCTTCACAGCGTAGTGTTTTACCAATGTTTTTTTTTTGGTGACTATGGTCCCAGCTGCCTTGAGATCATCGACAAGATCCTTCTGTGTAGTTCTGGGCTGATTCCTCACCATTCTCATGATCATTGAAACTCCATGAGGTGAGATCTTGCATGGAGCCCAGACTGAGGGAGATTAACATTTGTTTTTATGTTTGTTCCATTTGCGAATAGTCTTGTCAAAACATGTATGTAAACCTACTGTATGTGTGTCATGCGTCATGTCAAAATACATGTTTTAATAGCAAGGTTCGGGAGGAGCACGACCAGATAGTTAACTAACTGAGCACAGGTGCATCTCATTCGGTAATCAGCCAAACACTACATATACAGACATCCTACATACCTCAGTCTTTAGACCTTTTTCTGACATCCCTCCACCACCCTAACTCCCAACTCTAATCTGTTTTATCCCACTTTGGGATGGGGGAGTTCTCTGGGTTCCAGCCATACCCTGGATTCAGAGTTCGAGCTTCACCCCGGATTCAGAGCCTTACCCCAGGACTTGCTGAGAAATAGCTGCACATTCATTTTAGATTATTGACAAGTGTGCACCCTAGATGGTTTATGCAAACTTAATATATTCAGCCAAGTAAGAGACACAGATTAGCACTATTCGGACGGGATTAGTTTTCCAAACGACGTTTGAGTTTCAGCGTGTCCCCCAGGACGTCTGTGATTTTATGTACCAATTCAGACGGGATTAAAATGATGCAGGCTATTCCAGAGATGGGAGTGTCTGTTTCATGCATTTGGGCGTTGAAGTAGCACGTGCTCTGGATACGCGTGTTTGTAATGTTAAATATTTTGCTTTAAATGTAAAATCATGACAGAACATGTAATTTATTCATTTAATTTTAACAAATCAAAATAAAATATACAAATCCTACTAAAGTAACGTTAGCCTACGTGTTTTATATAACTGTCTGCTTATAACAAACACAAAGTAATGAAGAAATAATGATTCATAAAATTTAATATCTTTATTAATTAACATTACCATTCCGGAGTTGAACAACTTTGAACAGAGTTTCTTATAATGTTAATGATATTACAGTGTTTAGTCTTAACACTGTATAATATACGCGCATTAGTATGACCTTACGGCAGATCACGTTGGCCAAAACACGAAATGAACCGCGTTTTCAAAAGATATTGCGGGCAAACACAGACATTTGCATCCGGACGGGATTAATTTCTCAGAGGACCTCTGAGTTCGGCGAAAAACAGTAGGTAAATTGCTCTGGAATTTTTACGGAGGTCGTCAGAGAAAAACACAGACATGGCCGATTCGGACGGGATTCAAAACACAGAGGACCTCTGAGAAGCACGTCCGAATAGGGCTTTTGTATCAGTAAAATTCAAATGGCTAACTACACTTGAAAAACATACTGGTTTAACAACAACCCAGATTGTGTTATTTTTAGCTCAACGGCTGGGTAAATATAGGAGATAACACATTCTGGGCTAAACTAAACTATTTTCGTTGTTATTTTTACGCAGAAAATAGGTTGTTTTTAACCCAAAAGATGAATTAATTTTTATTTAAATTTTGGGTGGATTTTACTTCCTAATATTTTAGGGGTTATTTTATGGCAAATGTTGAAATAAATCACAAATATGTGTTGATATACAAATGTATATTTTATTTCTCCATAAATGTTACATCATCATTAAACATACTAAATATAAAGCAAAGTTAGAACACTTAAGTTACTGAATGGAGTCATTGGATAGCTTAGTGAATTGAATGTGATTAAAATGTTGGAAGAGCTGTAATGTTTAAGTTAAATTCACTCAAGTTATCAATATGCATAACTTATTTTTTTAAAGTCAGCCTATTTCCCAAAGTTTAACATAAAAATGTAAATGTAATGCAATGGCCAATCTGTCCAATTAGACAAGAAACCTAAAAGAAGTGCCTTTCCATTAAAGATCCTTAAATAATAATGTTATGCTATCATCGGCAGTATACAAACCTTGTGAAAATTTCATTTAACACTAAATAAAGCAATAAATACACCAAGAAAATGTATTGTAATAAATGTAAAATGAAGAGATTATTTCTTCATCAACATATCAATATAATTTTATAAGGCATTTTACAGTTTGCACCCACACTGTAAAAAAATGCAGTGTTAGGTTAAAACAACTTAGTTTTGCAGTCATTTCAACCTACTATTTTAAGTTTTGGCTTGTAATACGTTGACATAATTGATAAAATTAAGTTTAAATTGATTAACTAAATTTTTTAAAAGTTAAAGTAACATAAAACGCTGCGTTTTTTTACAGTGCATGAATAACTGAAAAACATTACACATTATCTATAACCATAAATTTTTGCAATATTTTAAACTATCTATTTCAAAGAGTTTATTTAATTCCTAACACAGACAAAGTTTAATTTCTCCTCACAGTCTCTAGGTTTCCAAACCTTATTTACTATATCCAGAGCTCCACACTGGAGATTTTTGGCAGGGCACTGGAGCTCCCCCTCTGCAGACCAGGCTTTATATGCAACATCATCACCACTGACCCAGAACCAATGTCCAGCTAAAAACCGTAGTCCAGTCCATACATAAGCCGTCTGTGATGTTGTGATGTTTTTTATCACCTCTGCCATGTTCTTCTTAGAGGCGATACTGACAAGATCAATGTAGTTTTGTCTGCAGTAGTCCAGAGCCTCTTCCCATGTCTTACTCTCATGTACCACTATCGTTTCATAGTAGTCCATACAACAAAATGACAAAGTCCTATCGCACGGAATATTGGTCAGTCCAGAATTCCCTATAAGAGCGCATTTCTCAGTATTCAAATGGTTTGGTTCATCAGTGTTCCATTTTTCAACTGGTTGTTTTTCACCTCCAGACCAAATCCATTCTGAGGGGTTTGCAGGATGTTCGTATGCTCCAACCCAAGCTGGTGAAATCTCAGGAATACTTGCGAGCTTCTCTATCTCTTGTGTGGTAGTAGTGGACAAGTCATCATAATGCTCTCTGCAGTACGTCTGCGCATCATTCCATTGCATTTTGTCTTCCACATAGAAGTGTCTTCTGTAGAAACCGGAACTCAGTCCACAGAGGCACAGGAACAGATATATAGAAACAGTTGCCTTCATTTCTCTACACAAGATCTACACTATATAACCTTGTTGAGCAGAAGTCAACAAAAATGTCATCACACGCCCTCAGATACATTGTTATATAGGAACAAAAAAACAAACAAACAAACAAAACAGAAAATCGTTGACCAATCAGAAGATCAGTCTCAGTCTTTGTGAATGCAAATATTTAAAGTTACCATACATCTTTCCTTGGCAAATCCTCCGATACAAAGTAAACAGGAGATGCTTTCTAGTTAAATTGCTTTCTTGTGTAAAATGTAAACCCTGAAGGTCCCAAAAGTAGAAAAACATTTGTTCACCTGTTATGTGTTGTTGCAGGAGGCCTTTAATGCAGAAATAAACGGGTTTTTACATTTTTGTAATTTTTGATAGAAATGGCCTTTTGGGGTGGCCAAATTTAAATTTAAAGGAACAGTATGTAAGAAATGTATATCAATTAATCATAAAATGGCCCTGCTATGTCAGTAGACATTAAGAAATCATATTCATTTCAAATACTTATAACGCTGACAACAGTGGTCCGGCCAGGATATTGTCATTTAAAAAGTGGAGTTGCAGCCCTCAACTGATGTTTATGTTGTCATCTAGTGTTTTGGTCTGATGCGCCACCCTCCTTCTATCTACCAATCACGAAGTCAGTAATGTTTCGGCATACAGGTTGCCAACTCTGCTCTAATTACCACAGCTGTAGTTACGAACATGTCGGATAAAAAATCTCTAATGTTATCAATCCGAAATATGTCGTGAAAGTCTTAAATAAAACAAGGATTTGTATAAGAGATGCCTTTGAAAGATGGAGACCGCTGAAAACGGAGAAGAATTTGAATCTGCCCTGATCGCGTAACGTTATGCCTTCTCCATAGTAGAATCGCGCTGCGTGCACAATTATTGAAAAACAACATGGATTGAGGATTATTTTTTACAAAGTCTGATGGAATATCTCATATGTAACACATTTGTGGACACAAACTGCAAATGGCTGTTATATTGTGAACGCTTTGCGTGGAGATTGCCCTGATCGCGTAACGTTATGCCTTCTCCATAGTAGAATCACGCTGCGTGCACAATTATTGAATAACAACATGGATTGAGGATTATTTTATAAAAAACCGATGGAATATCAATATTTCCATCAATGTAATATGTTTGTGGACTAAAACTGCAAGTGGATGTTGGGAAACCATTAGCGAACGTGCTCACCTACGTCACGCGCAGCGTCAACGCGTCTACCGGTAGTAGCCTACTACTATTTTCATCATTCAGGAAAATGCCGGGTCCAGCGGTTGTGTTGCTTGTTGCGTTCATTCAGCGTCTACTTGACCTTGTGGATTTGTTTAAGGTATGTCGATTTGTTTAAATATTTTGACTTATGATTATGTTCAACTCAGCTGTTGATGATTTAACGCTAGCCCAACTACAACTAGCCTAACATTACCTGTTGTTTGTGTCGATAAACACAAACACTTTTCCAGCGGCGTCCGCCATCTTGGTCGGAAAGTTTGGCCAGCTCGCTGAGCTTGCAAGGTATCCTGGGTAATTTGATCTCCCACTTCGTTTTAAGCCTGCATCGGTCCTGACTACATTTTGAGGGTTGATTCTAAGGGGAAAATAGCACTTTGTCTTGCTCCCTAATGTAATGGGACGCCCTTCACGTGTACACGCAAAAGCGAGGGCAAGAATGAAGGGGAAGGGGAGGTATTGGGATGGGCCTTAAAAAAATAGTCTGTTTGATGACCTATTGCCACAAGAGCGGAAGTGCTGACAGTAATACTTCATTCTTGATTTTACGGGGTTTTTTTGCATTATTGCGTGGCAGCGTTTTTACTAATATTAAATTAATTTATATTTTAGGCCATTTATTTGGCCGTTTCATGACCATTAATCATGGGATAAACTGAATTCATCAGAGGCAGAGATATAAAGACCAAAGGGGGAATAATCCCCCCCCAGCAAATCACCCTGGAAATAACACATCAGTATTTCACAAAAAGAGCACTGATGTACAAAAAATTAGCAAAATGTAGCACCTATCGGTATATGAAATGGTGGTGACTTCATTATGTTCAATTACAGTTGGGATGATGCTTAAGAATGAAGCTTCCTTTAGTATAGTATAGATATAGTAAGCAAATGCGCGTTTTCTCAATGAATGAATTTGAATGAATTACTGTGAAATCCGGGCACATCCAAAAGCCAGGGGGCGCTCTCGTGCAGAAACTACAATTGTGCCACAGAAGAAGTAGCATTACTTCAGATTGTTTCAGGTATTTTCATGATAATAAAGAATATTTTGAATTATTTTTATTTAACGAGTGTTGCTTTTTTAAATGCACGTTATAAACGACTCCGACTCATAATGATTTTAGATTGATAAGGACTTTTTACTGACCAAAACGCCATAGTATACGCAAAAGCTGCGCATGAAACACAAAATCCCACCCTTGCGTTTCAGAATCGATTTTAGACAGGTCTTTTTAATGGGACCTGCGATTTATCATTACAGCCCTATGGGTAGCTCGTTAATATTTGAAGAAGAGTTTGTGTTTATTATTTCTACTCAAACATGAGACATTACACAGGTAAATGGTAACTTTATTGTAAAAATTCAGTATCAAGATACAGTAATAAACTGTAAAGTATGTAAATTCCCCTAAAGTAGGGATGCACCGATACAAAATTTCTGTGGCGATACCGATATTCGATTGCTTAGAATGACATCTGTTGATACCGATAGTTTTGCTTTTCATTTATTTCAAATTATGATTTACCGAAATCTGATGTGTTTTTGATTGACAGGATATGGCCTGCACTAATCATTGTCTGTTTCTAATCAATCGGTTAATGTCCCTTAGTGGGGAAAAAAGTTTTGCTCTGCCGATACCCATTATAGGCCATTATCTCGGTGCATCCCTATCCAAAAGTAGAAATAATTACTGTTTCCAAGCATACGGAGGCCTATTAGGGCTGTGCGTCAACAAATTATTTTAACAAGATCGTTTTCAAGATATATTGGTTATGTGAACATTTTCTTAAAATTTTTCTTGTAGTTTTCATTATATGTTTGGAAAAATGTATCTGCATGCTTGGAAACCAAATTTTGCAATCACATTTTGTGCATCAACGTTTCAATTATAAATTTAGGATTTTGTGTGTATTAACAGGTGGTAAATGTTTGTGTAGGAACAATGTTGTATTTGTTCGTAGCTGTAGATGACATGTCTTTTCTCTGGTGACAGTTGTGTCACTGTTGCAGGGCAGGAATGATCTTCCCTTCACATTGACCAAAGCCCACCCTGTAACCCCTGCCCTCACAATAACCTGCAGACACAGAGAGGTCATATATGTAGGGTTCGCCAATTCAACCAAACAGCGACCACCATATTTTTAGAGTTAAAATGATCATGAAAATGTATTTCTATATGAAAATTGTTTATATTTTATATGCATTTGATAAATGATTCTTAACACGTACACTGTGGTAAAAAATGCTTTTAAAGCCCACCTGTGAGTGTGACCTCATCCCCATCCTTCAAGAAGGTCCTTGTTTCTCCATTGCCGAGGTCAATAGTCTTAGATCCTCTCCACGAGAGCTCCAGTAATGAACCAAAACTTTCTGGATCCTACAGATACACAAACACAGTCCATTGGTTGTAAGCACCATTAGGCATCAGTCATTTATTGACTGCTGAGGACGAGAGGGGACACAAATCATCTAATGGAGAATGTTTATAGTAGGTAACAGGAGGGAAATCCAACTCATCAAATAGGACTGAAACTGGATGTCAGTGGTTCCTATAGTGGTTCTAAAGTAGTAACACTGCAAAAAATGACTTTCTTACTTAGTATTTTTGTCTTGTTCTCACTAAAAATATCTAAACAATTATTAAATTAAGATGTATTTTCTTGATGAGCAAAATGACCTAAGAAAATAAGTCTATAGTTTTTAGACGAAAAATATAAACTTTAAGTAAATTAGTGCTTAAAACAAGCAAAGATATCTGCCAATGGAATAAGAAAAGATTTCTTGAAATAAGTTTACTTTTTTCATAAACACTTAATTCAAGAATTAAATTAAACAATTTTTCTTATCCATTGGCAGATTTTTTCTTTGCTTCAAACACAAATTTGCTTAAATTTGATTTTTTTTTGTCTAAAAACTAGACTTATTTTCTTAAAATACATCTTAATTTAAGAATTTTTAGATATTTTTTACTGAAAACAAGACAAAAATACTACAGTAAGTAAGAAAGTCATTTTTTGCAGTTTAAATGTAAAATTGCTCTCTTTGCTGTGGAGTTTAAAAGAAATGTCTAAACAGGAATGTCACATTTTATTTTTCATCCGTTTTCAAATATATCATTTACCAGATCAACGGAGCAACACATTTGGATTTTAATCTAATCTGAGGCATATTGAGACCATTGTCTGACAAGTAAGTGATAAACTGTGTCCTGATACATGAATTGTTTAAGCAGAATGTAGTATCAGTTTGATCCATTTGATTTTTTTGAGTCTTGCATTTGTCTTGCAAATACACATGTTGTTGTTCTTTGTTGGTTAAGCATGTAATGTGTTAAAACAATCAAATGTTAAAGAGCAGCTATTTCATTGCTAAAAACATAGTTATGTTGTGTTTTTGGTATAATACAATGTGTTTGTGTAGTTTATGGTTCAAAAAACAAATTTTTGTAGCTCCAGATATCCCTTCCTTCCTGAAACGCTTGGATTTTGTATAAAAAACGCATCAATCTGAAAAGCTCTGTGTCCCTGATTGGCCAGCTAATCTGTACGTTGTGATTCACTGCAAAAAATTACTTCTTACTTAATATTTTTGTCTTGTTTTCAATAGAAATATCTAAAAATTCTTAAATTAAGATGTTTTTTCTTGATGAGCAAAATGACCCAAGTAAATAAGTCTAGTTTTAAGACAAATAATATACAATTTAAGTGAAATTGTCCTTAAAACAAGCAAAATTATCTGCCAATGGGGTGAGAAAAAAAAAGTGAAATAAGATTTTTTTTTCTTAAACACTTAATTCAAGTAAAATTTTCTCACACCATTGGCAGATAATTTTGCTTGTTTTAAGCATAAATTCACTTAAATTTTATATTTTTTGTCTTAAAACTAGACTTATTTTCTTAGGCCATTTTGCTCATCAAGAAAATACAACTTGATTTAAGAATTTTTAGATATTTCTACTGAAAACAAGAAAAAAATACTAAGTAAGAAGTAATTTTTTGCAGTGAATCACAACGTACAGATTAGCTGGCCAATCAGGGACACAGAGCTTTTCAGATTGATGAGTTTTTTTTTTGCAGTGTTGGCCTGAATCTCTGATGTCAGCTGGAGATGTGACGCTCTTTACCACGTTTGAAAGATTCACTCACAATGTGATGATTACAGGAGTTAACTTACAAGCTGTGAGTCAGAAGCGGGAGGAATTATGATAATGTAATTTATCATTATCAACTTGCGTCATCGTTTACATTGGGGTTTGTACCTTTTGCATATCATTAACATGTACTAATACACACTTACACACCAAAGGAAATGTAAAATCGTGAATCGGACCATAGGTGCCCTTTAATGAAATGTGACATTCTGTACATTTGCCTTATATAATTATCTTACAAACTTCTTGTCTCCACAGCAAACAGAGCAATTTTGTCTTTGTTGTCCTAATATGTATGGAGGGCACTGTATATGTATATATACAGTATGTATGTACTGCTGATGTAGGGCAGTGGTTCTCAATTCCAGTTCTCGCCCCCCCCCCCCCTCCCAGAAGGTTTTCGATGTCTCCATATATAAAAACACCTGATTCAGTTCATCAGCTTGTTAGTGTGTCAAATATAAGGAGCCTGATGAGTGAAATCAGGTGTTTCATATAAGGAGACATCTAAAACATTCTGGGAGGGGGGCCCGAGGACTGGAATTGAGAACCACTGATGTAGAGGATTGGGGGCTCAGACTGTCAAAGCGGCACAGGAAAAAGTTTTAAGTTGATGGTGCTGTGTGTATGCAGCTACAGAGTGTAAAGATTATATTTATTTAAATTAATAAATGGATGCTGCATTATTGAGATAATGAAAGGCCTCCTTACACTGAACACTATCCTTACCCAATAAATCATTTCATTCTTAGTAAACACTCTTTGCAGATTTTATTTCTACTTTTCAAACATTTTCCTTACTTCTTGTACCTAGTGTAAATAGAAACTCAAAATGATTTAATATGGTTTATATATTATATTTATTATATTAATGCTTTAGTTTATACCCTTTTATTTATTTATATTTGTTTATTTTGTTCTTTTTATGTAATATGAATCAAAATAATTGACATTGACACAAAATAAAAATATATTAATTTAGATTATTTGAAATAAAATTATATTTACAATTACACACAGGTAGTTTTTACTTTTGAATAAATTACAAAACACTAATCCTGTTGGACAATTTTATGTTTTTAAGTTTCTAATTCAGTCAAAAATGATTAATTTAATTGAAGAGTTTTTCTTTAATTCAAGAAATGTAGTTTAGATGAGTCGACACAATTAAGTTGGTTTAGATTAAATAATTTGACTGTTGTATGTTAAATGTAACATTTCATTTGTCATATAAAAAGTTTAATTGAATTGGCAAATCCACTTTCATAAAAAATTCTGATAATTTACTCACCCCTATGTCATTCAATATGTTTATGTCTTTCTTTTTCTACAGTCAAAAAGAAAAGAAGTTTCAATGCAGTTTCAAAAAGCTCTAAACGATCCCAGCTGAAGCATAACGTCGCTGTCCGATGAAAACCACGTATGTCCATTTTGCTGATTTTGAGATTTTTCAACGGATTGAATGTCCAGGTTCATTTCCTTATACAGTATGCTTCACATATCTAAATGGCCAATGAAAAGTTGCGAAATCATGTCATCTGATTTTCACGTATATCCATTTGGTGTCAAAGCTGTCAATCACCCCGCGTATCTCCCGCCCTGTGGAAGCATTTCGCCGGTCTTGTGAAGTTTCATCGAAGCTCGGGACTGGAAAGCCGAATAAACACAGCCTGGTGAGACGATTCACGCGTTTACATGCATACTTTTCCCCTGCAGATCGGATCACAGATCGGAGTACACCACCCCCTTCAATACGATCCAAATTTGCATCCGATCGTCCTCAATCGTATTGATTAAGGTGTTTACATGAAGGCTTTTCAATACAATCGAGCCATCAATATGATTACAAATGGATTATTTGGTTGCATGTAAACATACCTACTGACTTTCCTTCATCGAGGTAAACGTTTCCCACCTGACGCCAGACGTACGTCTAGGAGTGACAACATTACGGTAGGACTGTGCAAACATAGTATCTGTCTAGCATTACCATGTCAGTGTATTAATTCATTGTCCCTTTATAGTTTGCAAGAGACAGTTAATAAATGTATAATTAATATTAAATAAACTAAGTGTATTTAATAAACCAAGAGGTGGGCTATTTAATAAACTGAGCGTATTCATCTGTCAATATGAAACGCGACTTGGCCATTCTAATTAATGATCGAAAGAACGCGTATCGACCACCGTTACTGTAAAATATGCACGTATGTCCATTTAAACTTAATTTTGGTCAAATGTGGATTATATCATTACACTGGCAAGAATATGGTTACATGTAAAGATGCCGTACCAAGTATGACAACGCTACATTCAACTGCTTTTGAAATACGATGTTTTTTTCACTTCCTGAAAAATAACCGTTCTGGACATACGTGAGTTTCATCGGGCAGCGACGATAAGGGTCTTATCTTGCAAATCTTATCTAGCAAATCACCCCCCCCCCCAAAAAAAAAACTAATTTTTACCCACAACTTCTCATCTTGCTCTAGGTTTTTGATGCGCCAGCGTGACCCTACGTATTACGTAATCACATCGAAAGGTCATGCGTGAGGTATGCGAAACTACCGCTCCAGTGTTTACAAGTGTGGAAAAAGAGGAACGCTCATGCGTTGTTGTATGTGAAATGATGCAAATTTATGTGTTTGTGTCAGTTAATTGTTAAAAATGGTCTGCAAGTGTATGTTTCACATATGTAACGCGTGACCTTTCGACGTGATTACGTAATACGTAAGATTGCGCTTGCGCATCACACAGCTAGTGCAAGATTAGACGTTGTGGTTTAAAAGTACATATTTTTTATTTATTTTGGAGCAAAATTGATGATCGATTTGTCAGATTTGTTGTTGGGATCGTTTAGAGTCCTTTGAAGCTGCATTGAAACTGTTGAGGTCAAGTAAAGTCCACTATATGGAGAAAAATCCTGGAATGTTTTTCTCAAAAAACAAAAATTATTTTCGACTGAAGAAAGACATAAACATCTTGGATGACATGGGGATGAGTAAATTATCGGGATTTTTTATGAAAGTTGAGTAATTCTTTAAAGGCGGAGTGCACAATTTCTGAAAAACGCTTTGGAGAAGGGAGGTGGGCCGGCTACCAAAACACGCTTGTGTCAGCAGTAAGGGGCGTGTCTACTAACCAACATCGTAGCCTGGGTTGAGTATGTGTGGGGCGGGTCTATCAAAAAAAGGTCCAGATTCTATTGGGGTAGGGGTGTGTTTGTTTAGGTGATTTCAAATATCAACAGTGGCTTTCAAACATTGTGCACTCCGCCTTTAAGCTGTTTCAAATAAATCATTTTAAATAGGTTCACAAACTTGTTGAAGGATAATCATTTTCTTACACTGCAAATCGTTTTTGTTTGTATTTTGTTTGACTGTAATGTTTGTCAACTTGAGCACCAACTGATTTACAAATTAAAATTTTGTCCAGTTGCTACAACTGGTACGTGCTTTTACAGTGAGGTAATGACATACAGTGAACCTAGGCACAGACATAATGTGACCTCACGTAGTCACGTGACAAGAAAAACGCAGTGGTTAATAAAAATTAAATAAAAATTCAAAAAAAAAATACTTAAATTTTTAATTTATTTTTGTTTAATTTTCTTTTTAACAAAATAAAAAAAAAAGATTTTCATTTAGGTCATTTAAAAAATTTACTTTTGATAAATTACACAGTTGCTTGACTTTTTTAGTGTGGCTTAAAGGTGCAGTGTGTACATTTTTGAAGCATCTTGTGGCTCAGTCCACTGCTCACCCCTCGCTTTTGAAACGCATAGAGAAGCTACGTTAGCCACCACCGGACAAACATGTCATCATGGGAGAAAAAAGTTTGTCCGTTAAGGGCTTCTGTAGAAACATGGCGGCACAAAATGGCGACTTCCATGTAAGGGGACCCTCGCTGTATGTAGATAAAAACATCTCATTCTAAGGTAATAAAACCATAATGGTTCTTTATGAAAGGTCTTTATACACCCCTGATCATATAGTTTTGTATAATATTTTGCATTTATGTCAAGAGATCCTGCACCTTTAAAGAAACAGTATGTAGGATTGTGGCCAAAACTGGTACTGCAATCATAAAACTTGTGGCTAAAACTGGTACTGCAATCACACTAGTGGGCAATACACAATATGACAACATAAACATCAGTTGAGGGCTGCAACAAATTTTTTAAATGACAATATCTTGGCCAGACCACTGTTGTCAGTGACATAAGTATTTGAAATGAAAATGATTTCTTAATGTCTAATGACATATCAGGGCCATTTTATGATTAATTGATATAAATTTCTTACATACTGTTACTTTAACCATGCTCGGGTTTAGAGAAAATGTAGTATGACAAGTGCAGTAACAACAGAAAGGTACACTAAAGTAAATTTTTCATTTTCGTTGTTTAGATACTGCATTTTGCCTTTGTAGTTCAGTAAAAGAAGCTAGTGAGAGTCGGATGTGCAGTGATGTTATGTTGGGGACAGACAGAGATGTGTGCCAAGATTGTCAGACAGACATTTTCTTCATGTCTGAGTGGGCATTTCTTAGTAAGAAGCTTTCAACCATGACCACACGTCTAGTTGTGAGACTTTTCATACATTATGTATCATAAAAAATATTTTATATACCAATGATGTTTTTGCACATGCATGCAAACAAACACATACCGGTCCACTGATGGTGCCTGATGCCAGCAGGTCACCTGGTCTGACGTTACAACCATTGACTGTGTGATGTGCCAGCTGCTGTTTCATGGTCCAGTACATGTACTAGAAACAAACAACACGTTATATGTAGCCTTTGTTTATTACAAATCGAGAAATGTATTAGAATTAATGGTTTAATCTCTTCCATTCATTGCGAAGTCTGTCACTGCTGCAATATAATAGTTTTAACAGATATGGGAACACTGAAATCCAAACATGCATCAGACACTGACAAATGGGGAAAATGATTTAATAAGAAGGAATTGCTCTTCCTGAAAGTGTCATTTATTTGCATGCACAATAAGGGAATTATGCATATTGAGTAAACTGGAGTTGATGCAATCTGAATGCAATTTGTGTTCCTGTAGTTCATTGGTAAAGCATTGCATTAGCAGGTTAGTTTGTCATGGCTTAGATGCCAAAGGAACACATGTACTCATGTATAGGTTAAACTTGTAAATAATGAGAGTATATCATTTTTTAACATTTACATAATATTAAGTTAAAGGTGCCAAATAACTGATATGTTAAATTGTATTCTGATATCCACATAGAAGGTATATGACTTTATTAAGTGCAAAAAAATTTCAGAAGATGGACATTTTACATGTCCATTTACAACCATAAAATTTGCCCCCAGTTAGCAATGTGTACTGCAACACAGGATGGTCAGTTTTTTTCAGAAGCAAGGGTTTATGAAATTTTTTTCAGAGGAAGTTTATAGCTGGGTGATTCTCACGAAACCATTGAAACACCACGGCACTAATGATTTTAGCTTTAAAAGGTGTAATATAGTAACATTAAAAAGCATCAGAATTGAAAGTGTTCTACCTTGCACAATGTGTGATTTCAACATAAGAATTTATAGTTGGAAATTTTATCTCATTTTCTGCTGAAATTCTCATTACCGCAATGTGTCCGGCTGTGTTTGAACATGCGTTATGTTGTAATTTAATCAAATTAACACAAAAATATTAAGAAAACAAATAAATGGATGTTTTGCTAGACTACTTTAGATGACAGAAAAAATATTTACTGAATATTCATGTATAATAATAATGAAGAAAAATTAGGAAAATGATGTGTCCATGCCTGATGTTCTCATCCTCCGCAACACTTTTTGAGAACAGTTTAAGCACTCATACAGAATTTTAATAAAGTTTGATTTTAAGTGACCAAGCACATGGACCAGTTACTTCAAGATGGCTACCAGGTAAGATCATTTTTTTACAGTTAATTTGAAATATTGTCTTGTCAGAATGCTTACACGACATTTTGATTATCATTACCGCAACAGATGCTTATTAAATGTTAATTTAATTAATAGAAGCATAATACTTTGATTTTAAATGCATGTGCAGAATCTCCAAATTATGTTCTTTCAGGTTTGTCATGTCATTTTGAAAATATGTCAGTGTTGATGTTTTCTGACTGTTGCGGTAATGAGAATTTTTTTAAATTATGCTACAAAAAGTGTTAAATGATAAGTAAAAGTTTTTAAATTAATGTTCCCATTTACTCCAGACTTTGTTTTTCAATGTCTGGTGGGAAAAAAAGTAAATTTAAGCAATTTTTACATTTTCATGCTTGAAATTTTTAAAACCAAGTTTTCGTGAGAATCACCAAAATGATTTTCAAAAAAAAAAAATCTTAGTATTTTTGTCTTTTTTTCAGTAAAAATATTTAAAAAATTTTAAATTGAGATGCTTTTTCTTGATGAGCAAAACGCCCCAAGAAAGTCTAGTTTTTAGACCAAAAATATCAAATTTAAATGATTTTGTGCATAAAACAAACAAAAAATCTGCCAATGGGGTAAGCAAAAAAATCTTAAACATTTTTCTGAAACACTAAATTCAAGAAAAATTTGCTTACCCCATTGGCAGATGGTTTTTGCACAAAATCACTTAAATGTGATATTTTTGGTCTAAAAACGACTTATTTTCTTGGGTCGTTTTGCTCATCAAGAAAAAGCATCTTAATTTAAGAAATCCTTTTTGTGCAGTGTAACCAGCACAAGTTTGTTACCAACAACATTGTGATGCAAATCGATCACTTACCTTAAAATTTGACTTACAAATGGTGGCTGCATGTGGCATTCCCTCACCTGAAAGATGCCAAATATATAGGCGACAAAACATGACTGCTTTAGTAAAGCAGGCTATACATAAACAAGAAGGCTTTACACATATATAGTCTATTCACAATAACAGTTATGTCATACTCATACAGACACAAACCTTTCACTGCCACAAATAGGTTGATATTGAACGTATAGGGGTCATCGTGACTTAAGTATGGTAGAGGCACAGGATCCTAAAAAGATAAAATAACATCAAGTTAATAGTATGAAACAAGCATGTCTAGAAAGTCTGAACACATCTTGTCTACTTAGAGTTTTCATCTGGTTTGCATCATTAACATTATGCCTGTAATATTGTATGGTTCAGTGGATCAGTGAAGAACTCTGATTTTAATCAAACAATAAAATTTGCATTGGGTTTTTCGCCAATATTTATGTGTGCTATCTATCTTAAAGGTATAGCGGAGGATTTTCTCGAATTTTAGAAAAGAACCGCCTACTGCAATTGCGCAACACTCCTGATTGACAACTAGGAGGATCAATAGTCTTGATGATCCACCTGGAAAAAGAAAATCCTTCGCAATACCTTTAATATGTATTAGACTATTGTGTTAGCTTGGCAACATGTTTCAATATATTTAAATTCTTATGCTGTGTACACACAAAACACGCAGCACTGTGTTCCTGGCTCTAGATAACCCACTGGATTTAACTTTATGTCATGCAATTTACGTTTGAATTGATGTCGCTTTACATACGTCATCTGGTATAATTGAAACAATTGGCTATGAACTACGTACAGACGCATTTGATACACATTCGTAGCGCCCAATAAACGGCTCTGGGAATTCGAAAACCACGCCACAAATACAAGAAATTGAGCATATGGTTCCAAGACCACGTCTCATTCTCTTTGACACTGGTCTGGTGTTAGCCAGGCTACTAAAGTATGACAAATATGCAATAACATAAAAATCTGGAGGGGTCCAACACTTTTTCACACCATTGTAGCTTTAATCTTTATTTTGTCACTTCACATTTTAGATTTATACTTGAAATGCACATATTGCAGACTTTCTGTCTACTTTTGTCTGAAATAATGCAGCATCATTTCAAAGTAATGATTTCTAGTGCAGTGCGACCGCTTCGGCTGATATTGGAGGTGGCAAAACGGGGTGAGTCTTTTTGAAAGGTCAATTGACCTAGTTTACCTGGACTGGATTGGGCTCAACAAAAGGCATCAGTGCTTCCATTGGAACGACCCAGGGTGAGATGGTGGTGCCGAAATTCTTGCCCAGAAATGGACCTAATGGAACATATTCCCAAGCCTGGATATCCCGAGCTGTAACATAAGAGAGGGAGAGACATTTATGGATCATACATTCATAATAATTTCCTAGATCTTACATTATATTTTTTTCTAGCAACCACACAACATACAAAAATAATTACATCTCATAAGAATCACATGGTGACTTCACTGATATTTTCTGCATATCATCAAATTTCAAACAATTACATTTGTAATAATTTGCTGCAGTATAAAGTCATATTTTTACATAATACAATATGATACAATGTTTAATTCAAACAAAAATTATTCTGCAATAAACTTCAATAATGCTTTCGACTAAACAGACTACATCAGGGGTTTCAAAATGTGGGCCACACAGTGAGATATGGTGGGTCACGCAAATTCACTTGGCTGCTGCGGTGAATGACACAAAAACCGATTTGTCCTATGAATGACACTTTATGGTTTTGATATCATGTGTTTTTGGAATTGCAATTAAACTTCAAGTTCAAGTTCGTTTATTTATAGAGCACAATTTCACACAGTCAGACGACTGCCCAAAGTGCTGTACAATGCAGAGTAGATCAAGGTAAAAATAAACACTATTAAAATAAAAAAGAATAAAGTTATTTAAGTAAAAACAACAGTGGAAACACACAATTATAGTGCGTGGCTTCCAACAATAATAGGTACAATTCCTATGCACACACGATAACTACAACAAGCAAGGCAGTAAACAAAACTTAAAAACTAAACCTGATCATCAGGGAAACTTACATTTTATTCATACAATGACAATGAAAATATGAACTACTGTCTTCTAAAAGAGAACTAGTTTAATTTTGTATGCCTAAATATTTTTTTTCTGCATATTTCTATTAAAAAAATATTTGGATGGGTCCTGAGATAGATTTTACCTACCTAAGTGGGCCAAGAAATAAAAAGATAGGACTACATAATTTCCTTTTAGAGCAATAAACTTAAGCTTTCATTTCATTTTCATTTAAGTAGTTATTTTTAATGCACATTTTGTTTTTTGTATTAGCATCACCTAAAAAAACAACGAGTTTTGATATTTTCCTATTTAAAACTTGACTCTTCTGTAGTTACATCGTGTACTAAGGCAGACGGAAAATTAAAAGTTGCTTATGGGGTAAGTAAAAAAATCTTGAATATTTTTCTTAAACACTTAATTCATGAAAAATTTAAGAAAAATTTGCTTACCCCATTGGCAGATTTTTGTGCTTGTTTTATGCACAAAATCACTTACATTTGATATTTTGGGTCTAAAAACTAGACTTATTTTCTTGGGTCGTTTTGAAAAGCATCTTAATTTAAATTTTTTTAAGATATTTTTACTGAAAACAAGACAAAAATACTAAGAAATGGTTTTCATGAAAATCAATTTTTGCGGTGTATGTTCTTAAACATTTGGGAGATTATAATTGGAAAAAATGCTTTAACCTGCCAATAACGTTTGAATACACATGGTGGCGCATCCCTACCTAACAATAAAAGCATTCTATTCTTTTAAGATGTGATGTGAAGCTAAAAGAGATTGGATTGACTTTTTATTAGGGGTGTGCATTGGCATTGCTCTCACAATTCGAGTCAATTACGATTCACCAGGTAACGATTCAATTCAATTTGATTCTACGATGCATTGAATTCTACTGTACACAACAAGGCAAATTTTTCATCAGTTAAGTAGTAAAGTCAAATGCAACTATTCTCAACAAAACAGAAGCTTAGCAGCTTTAAGACAATGACAATTATATACCTGAGATGAGAATTTTACACACAGCGTAAGTCTTGTCTAGTTTCCCTTTAACTTTGTAGAATCCGAAATGTGCCCATATGTCCGCTTTCCATGGAAAATGGGGCGTTTTTATTTACCCGCCTATCGTGGTCATCTCTCTCTGCCTCAGCCATCTTGATTGTTGTTGTTATGCCCCCGGAAGTAATTGAAACTTCACAACTTTATTGTCCACTCGAGGCCAGAAAATAAACAGTGCCATAATCGATTATGGCACTTTGCTGCATCGATGCTGAATCGTGCATCTCGAATTGCGATGCATTGCCAAATCGATTATTGTTGACACCCCTACTATTTATTAGTCAAATTATATAGTGAACTTTTACTGAAGTTAAACATTAAATGAGAACCTTGCAAGGGCTCCCTTGCAAAAGAGATTTGAATATCTCAATGGGACATCACCTGGTAAAATAAAGTGTAAATAAAAAAATTATAAAAGAACTACTACATGATTCATGAGTAGATGCTAATAGATAATGCACATGATTTTTCTGAAACCTGAGACTATTTATTTAAGCATCAGAATATCAGAATCTTATATTCTGAAGATTAGTGTATTGAAAAAAATTATGTTACAGGTTCTCACCACTCCAGTCGTTCATTAAAACCATGCCGAAAATGTGCTCATGGGTCTTCTCCACTGGGATGGGCTCACCCAACTTGTTGCCTTTTCCAACAAAGAATGCCTGAAAGATGAACACAGAAAGACCTTCATCCCTCTTCCTTATAGTGATATAAATCACATGCACAGAAACCGTGGCTGGACTTCCCAATTCATTTTATGCAAATTCATTCTATTAAAACTCATTAATTAGGCCTACGCACAACGCAACTCTCTTCAAATCTATTTACCAGCATGTATAGCTCACATATGCTCCTCAGACATATGGGCTCACATCCGAAGCACGCACAGGAGCACCGGTAAAACTAAACATTTAATTGCTTGTTAGTAGCATGGTTGTAGTATACTGTACATTGCGTTTACCGTGACAGCCAAAATACATTGGCCAATATGTAATTTTAAATAAAACTGTCAATAAATTGTTTTTAAATTGTATTTGTTTAATGTTTAACATATGATTTTTGACTCCGGAAATTTTATTTAAAAATTAAAACCAGAATCCAGAAAAATTACAACAGAAAACACAGAATTCGAGAATAAATAAAACGGAATTTGGAAAAAAATTTAACGCATTTCAATTTTGTTTAAAAAATAAAAACCAGAATCAAGAAAAATTAAAACGGAAAACACGGAAATTGAGAAAAAAAAGGAATTTGGGGGAAAAAAGCAGATTTTAATTTTGTTAAACCAGAATCACGAAAAATTTAAATGGAATTTGAAAATAGATAAAATAGATAATTTGGGAAAAAATTAAACAGATTCATAAAGCCCTAATTATGGTACATTTTCAGACAGCATTAACATGTTTGTATAGTCAAAACTAAAAGAGAAGTTTTTATTTACTTTAAGTTGTTTTATCTTGTTTTAAACACTTAACTTGCCAACTGTTTAAGGATGAAACATTTTCATTCTGAAATACAATTATCAAAGAGCTTTCTCCTGAGGCCGTGTCTTGATTAAAAAAAAACTTTGTTATACTACCTCTGCACGAGACTGAACAGGTAACCTTTAATGTTGACCAACAGATGCTTGGCTTTTAAACTAAATAAAATAAAATTATTTAAATTAAACCCAAACTCACCATCTCCAGTTCTATGTCCAACTGTTTGCTTGCCCCAAAAACAGGCGGCTGAGCTGAAGGAGAGACCGATTAAACAAATAAAAATACTGACAAAGATTTTAAAGGATATCATAGAAGAATTTACCGGACCCTGAATTTGCATATTTTTTTATTTTACTTATATACTGACTATATGTTTTAAATCAACATAGCATCAGACAAAGCAAGTGAGCCCATAGAAAAAAACTTGAGAAACAGAATAAAATGACAGCACATCATATTATATATTACATGGCGATAACCAGCATTATAGATGTGACATTTGAAGTCAAAACTTGAAAAATAATTTCTCAAAGAATGCATTTATTGCCAATATATTGAAGAATTTGTTTATATTTTCATAAACCCCTAATGATAGAGTCCAGACATCAGAAAAATTTCAAATAAGGTAATAATAGACCATTTAATTCTAAGGGTTGTTAATGGACCAGGGGTCTCATTTATAAAGCGTGCGTATGCAAAAAACTGTGCTGGAAACGTGCGTACGCCAGTTTCTACGCAAAGGTTGTGATCTATAAAAAAACTTAATGGGAGAATGAGCTTGAAGGATCTAAAGATGATTCATGTACGCACACTTGCAGGTGATCTGTGATTAATAAAGGGAACATTACTTTGTTATTGTTTTTTTTTTTTTATATTTTTAGTTTTTGTGCGTACGTAGACTTTTAGTAAGGATCCTACGCACAGTTTTATAAATGAGACCCCTGGTCTTATAGGGTTGTTAAAGGACATGTAAAACATTTCTAGATAATGTTTACACTTACATGTCCCTTTGTTTTTGAAGCTAAGATTTTGTTTACAGTGCACAATATAATATGTTTTCATGTTTTGTGTGTAAAAAACACATTATTTTTCACACAATTTACTTCTTTATATCTCTAAAACGTAATGAATTCTGATTGTGTAGTTTGTTTAAGTGGGTTGTGATTGGACAGCAGCTTAGCTTAGCCAGAGCCGTTAAGAGCTTAGCTGGCGACTGACGTATTTATGTGGGCGAAGCTTAGTCAAAAACTCTTAATATTGACATCACTCAACCAGAAAGTAAAGGGCTGTAGTCCAAACCGGCCGTTCACTGTAGGCTTTGAAGGGGAATTCTGTTAAAGCAAATATTTCGCCTCGCAGTGAATTTTGAGCTTTATCATTTTGCAGGTATTATTTATGTTGCTTATGCTATATGCTACAGCAACATTACACACTAACTAAAGTTTAAAAAATGGGATCAGGAAAAACAGGACCTTTAAAAAAGCCACATACCTTCTATGTAGATATCAGAGAACCTTTTGATTTTGTGGTTTGTGCACTAAAATTTAACAATCATTAATGTCATATAAAGCTTTTTAAAACTTGCACTAGTTATGAAAGTCATTTTGTTGGGTGGTTTGTATTTGAGTATTTAAATTCAAAAACAATCATTTGTGTTATTTTTTAAATAAATGTTTAAGTTAATGATTTCTTGTAACTTCTTGTGTTTGCTTCTCAACTTACAATAAAATCTAATAAATAATAATCCCCATATATTAATCACCCATGTAGGGCTGTCACAATATTGAAATTTGGCTGATGGTTAATTGTCTAATAATTTGTGATGATTAATTAGCTGTTTTATTGCTTTGACATTTAATTTACATAATTTTTTTGTTTGTTTATAAACAGTGTTGGGGAAAGTTACTTTTAAAAGTAATGCATTACAATATTAAGTTACTCCCAAAAAAAGTAACTAATTGCACTACTTAGTTACTTTTCATGGAAAGTAATGCTTACGTTACTTTTAGTTACTTTTTCTTGGCTAAAGCTTGATCTCTTTCAGGCCTTGCAGGTGTTTTTATGACTGAAAAGTTCTGCATTCAGAAATTGCATATTTCATCACAAAAATGTTAAGCTCTGGCCTGCCATCTCAGTTTCTGACTCAAACTATTTCCACACAGGCACAGAGAGTGCATACGTTTAGTTTAATTCAGTACATATTTTTTAATCAAATTAATTAAACTAAAAAAGTAACTTGAGTTACTTTTTTGAAAAAGTAACTCAAATATTAATGTGTACATTTAAAAAGTAATGCGTTACTTTACTCGTTACTTCAGAAAAGTAATATTATTACGTAACTCAAGTTACTTGTAATGCGTTACCCCCAACACTGTTTATAAATAATTTTCACACATTGTTGTGATTATTTAAATTAAACCATTTGCAAGGTTAACCTGGCAGTAAATATTAATACACATAACACATATTTAAAAGTAATCTGATACTGTCTCTTTATACAGGCGCTGCAGCTCCCCCTTGTGCTTTTAGAGAGATGTGCAATCATTGCGGTGATCTGAAATCATTGCGATGAGGTCAAACAATCACGATGAGACAATTATTTAATCATTGTGACAGTCCTACACCCATGTGTAATAAGTGTCTGAATGTTTACCTGGGTCTGGTCTCATTTGTCCTTGAGGTCTTCTGATTGGTGTTCCAGACACAACCACAGAGGAAGCTCTCCCATGATACCCCACCGGAAGCCTTAACCTACAGTAAGAAGGCTAAATGTAACTTTTGTTTCTTAGATAGATATTTTACCAAGCAGATCTGGGGCACCATTGACTTTTATATTAGGAAAAATAATACTATGGAAGTGAATGTTGCCGCAGATCTGTTCGGTTATTAACATTTTAAAAAAATATCTTCATTTGTGTTCAGCAGATAAAATAAATTTTTACAGACTAAAAATAACTTGAGTATGAGTAAATTATGACAGAATTTACATTTTTGAGTGAACTATTCCTTTTAACTCTTTCCCCACCATTGATAAGTTATTTCGTCAATTAAGAGAAAACGCTTCCCTGCCAATTACGAGTTTTTACGGCAATCCTTATTTTCGCTATTATTCACTAGGTGGCACACTTACCCAACTTATAAAACACTAAAGCATTTACTCCATTAAAACAATTTGATCATCGCTCTGAATCTGATCTCTTTTTAAAAATACAAAATGCAATTAAAATGGCCGCTGGCTGGGAAAGACTTGTGCAACTTTAGGGAAAGACTTAAAGAATACTTTATACAAATCTGATAATTTACTCTATAATAATTATCTCACCCCTCTTCAGATGTCTTGTCACTGGTCGTCATGTGCACATTTATTTACGAGAGACACCAAAACCAATGAAATTCAAACTTACCACACATTTTGGAGCTTCACCATGTTGACCCCCATATAAGATGTCATGGCTGTGATTTAATATACAATTATTTGTTTGTGTTCACCTAAAGAAAGGAACTCGGGGATATTTATATAAATATGGGAAGGTATGCAGGTGAGTAAATTATGAGATAATTTTATTTTTAGATAAACTATTCAAGGTCAAGAGTATAATTTCTAAACTTGCAAAAATAATCACATGTTATGTCACTGCGTATGCATAAGGTGGTTTTAACATGAAAAATCAACTTTAACATAGATTTTTCTCCAGACTTATTCTCATTCTTTTCTGGAGATGTGACATAAATTTGGAGAGGAATTTAAGCGGTGCAGGATGTCCACTAAAACTAAAACTTTTCAAAAAGTCCTTGTTCTGTCTCCGAGCGAATAACTCTTTCTCTGAGCCTTGTAAGTAAAAAACGAGGGCAGAAATACAGTTCTGTTTTGAAGGTGAGAGTTATTGCTAGAAGACGTTTCGCACAGCGAATTGGAAAATACAGGTGCATTATTTAACGTGACAGGCGTACATTGCAAAATGAACAAAGAGCGTTTTTATGGGAAAACCTTGCAGGAACTTTGCTGGCTCTTTTAAACTATAACCTATATGGTTGGCAGCTCAAAATATACATGAAATATAAAGTGAACAGGAGTTGGTCAGTCAGCATATTTCACGGAAGCACACTTTATTTAAATGTTAGGATTCATGGGGTGAGGAAAATTCATAACCTGTCACATACCAGTTGGGCATCAAGGCATTCTCTTTTCCACGGAACATTATTCCAACGTTGGTGGCATGATCTCTTGATGAATAAAAGTCTGTGTAGTCCCCGATCGGAGTGAGAGCAGGAAAATAGATGATGGAAAATGGAGGTGAACATTTTCAACTTGTCCGCTTAAAGGTGACATTTCGTGAGCCTCAAACGCATTGTTTCCTCATTTTTATGTAAACCTTGTGCATACAAAGGATACATAACACATAACACCGACTGTGATGTAACATTTGAGACGTATGCTCCAACATGTTTACTAATACGAGCTATGGCATGAGCCTCAGAGCAGAGCCAATCAGAGCAGAGCTCAACATTCTTATTCATAACCCTTCCAAATAGGACAAAAATAGACAATTTTATTCAAAGGACAAATTCTAGGGTTGTAAATGTAAAATGTTGCACTTAATATACCTTTGTTTAATATATATCAAAGAACAATTTATTATTTTAATTCATTCTTTGGCACCTTTAAATCCAGCTGAAATCAATTTCTAATGATCGATTTAACTGTACTTCAAATGATAAACGGTGACTTGGAAATAATCTTATATGCATCCTCAGTCTTTTAATGACTTTTTTTGGAGAAGTGATGCCTTTTCTGCCACAAAATTAAATCACCCAAGATGGGTCTTTAATACAAAAATGCATTATGCTACATTGAACTAAAACTTTTCTACAATTCATCTCTACTTAGAAATTAATTTCTTTTACATTTTACTTTTTGCAGCAGTTTTTAGGTTAAGATTTATAAGGATAGCTCATCCAAAAATCCTTTCATCATTACTTTACTATCACATTGTTCTGAGTCTGTATGAGTTTCTCTATTCTGAAAGTCAGTATTTATCTAAATATCTTTTTTTTGTGTTCAGTAGTAGGAAAATCAATTTGAATGTCAATGGGTACTGTCAACTGTGTGCTTACCTTCATTTATCAAAATATCTTCATCTTCAAAGAAACATAGGATTTCCTTTTTTCCCCTTTAAGTGTGTTGTATTAAAGCATATGAATATAAAATAAATAACTTAAATGCTTACACTTTGACAATAAACATTTTTTGTTGCAAAAAATGCAAGTAGCTCTTTTTTTAAATTTCCTTGAAAGCATAACGTTTACAAAAACAAAAATAAGCAGCACACACTATAGTTTGCAGAAATATACTTTCTAGGATTTTTGGGGTTTAGAACCAACCCATATTCAAAACGCCTTGAATACCTTGTTTCATTTCAGGTGATTTCTAAAAATACAAAGTAAACATTGACAACTACAGTTAGTAAATAGTGCACTCTAGTGGTCAATATAGCACATAAATAGACTTTATAAAAAACTTTCACTACCACTTACAAAATAAACTAACTTCCTAAGCACTATCTATTTATTAGAGATTTTATAGAGTCAAATAATATAGAGTATATTTACCATTTTAAAGTCAACATAAAATTAACATGTGACCCTGGACCATAAGACGTATGGGTATATTTGTATCACCATTGGCAGATTTTTTTGCTTGTTTTATGCACAAGATCACTTAAATTTGATATTTTTGGTCTAAAAACTAGACTTATTTTCTTGGGTCGTTTTGCCCATCGAGAAAAAGCATCTTGATGTATTTTCTTGATGAGCAAAACGACCCAAGAAAATAAGTCTAGTTTTAAGAGCAAAAATATCAAATATAAGTGATTTTGTGCATAAAACAAGCAAAAAAATCTGCCAATGGGGTAAGCAAAAAAATCTTGAACATTTTTCTTAAACACTAAATTCAAGAAAAATTCAAGAAAATTTTGCTTATCCCATTGGCAGATTTTTTTGCACAAAATCACTTAAATTTGATATTTTGGTCTAAAAACTAAACTTATTTTCTTGGGTTGTTTTGCTCACCAAGAAAAAGCATCTGAATTAAAGAATTTATAGATATTTTTAATGAAAGCAGGACAACAATACTAAGAATTTTTTTCTTTAAAATATTTTTTTTGCAGTGTATGTGTTATCTGCAACACTCACCAATCTCAGCTGGGAGATGCATCACAGCTGAACTTTGATGAACAAATGCCCTGAAGATCACAAAGCAGACACAAGAAGCCAAAATTACTTTAAGAGACATAAGAGACGTAACTTCTTAAAATAAAAGAATTGATGGGATGAATAGATAAGGACTACACTGAGGAAATCTGCTTTCACCTGGAAACATATCTGATCATTATCTAGTAAAATAGTATGTTATGCATGCTTACCTGCTCCTTAAACTGACGTCATCACGCAGTGTGGACTCATTTGCAGCTAGAAGCATCTGAAGATACTTTCTCGCTTCTCTCCAAGCGTCATAACCCAGAGCCATGAAAGCATTAAGCGTTGGCTTTTGATAAAAAGCATGTTTATATTTATTATAACATGGACAGAGCAATGACATTAACAAATTAGATTTAGAAAGCTCACCTGTTCAAAAACATCTTGGTGGGTCTCAAGAGCTGGTCCATTGAAAAGATGCTTTATGACACTGAGGTCCAGAATTTGGTCTCCAATCGCAACGCCGATTCTGTGCCTGGGCTGTTGTTAGAATTTCAGAAGAAAATCAGTTACAGTTATGCATTTTTTTATTCAAAGTAATGCACATCATAAAACTTTTTATTTAGATTTAAAAACTCAGCTTGGTCAAATTATTTCATACTCAGCATTTGATATATGTCGTAATGTCTAGCCTAAAACCTTCGTCGTTTTATAAACTTATACATTACATTGAAACAAGATTTAAATAACATGGCTAAACAAAAACACTTTATATAATAAACCGTACATTATACTTACATTATCGGATGTGGAAAAAACTCCGTAAGGCAGGTTATGATAAGAAAAGTGCGAGTTCTCGTCAACTTTTATGAAAGACATGGTAAAATTGCAGTTATACTCGGGTAAACTCTTCAGACTGAGTAAGAGCGCGAGTAAACCCTTCCAGATGTTGACTGCAGCCATATGAAAGATGCCGCCGCCTCACGTGTCAATGCGACGAGCCAATCAGAAGCGTCCTCTTCCATCCTCCCTACTCCAAGTGTACTTCATAAATAACGTGTATCCTATTCAACGTGACTCAGCATAAAGGCCGTTTCTCAATCCGAAGGCTCCATGCTCCGGAGGTCGCACCTCCAGGATGCACACGTCATCAAGACTGTCTTATTCAGAATATTAACAATTATAGTGTTTACTGTTATTCTAAGTTAATTGTAAATTGTTGCTATATGCGTATGATTTGCGAATATAATGCTTAGTTAACTTAAATATATCATGCTTGATGACGTATGCAGCCTGCATATGCGACCCCAGGAGCCTGCAGCCCTCGGACCGAGAAACGGTCCAAGAGATGTTCGACTTCGAGATACAGACCTATAAACGTATGAAATCACGATATCGCGAGAGCGCTTCCAAGGGACAGATTGTTCTCTTTACTCCCGCGATACTTTAATGTCATACACTGATCGATTTGCGCAGATCCTTTAAGTCGACAAATGCTAATATATCGTTAAGTGAAACAACTGAAAATGTTAATAATTATTTATTAGAGCACTTATAAAGAGTCACTTATATTTCACACTCAAAATCAAGCTTTACATTTTATTTAACGGTACTTTTATTTAGCATTCAAACTATGATGCTTTTGGTTTCACTTTTACATTCAAACAAGACTGAAGTTTATAAACTTGACTCTACACGTTCAAGTTTAATTATTATGACGTCATGATGGCCGCCATTAACTACCTACCATTTAATTACTTGACAAATGTTACATCTGCTTAGTTAGTAGCCTATACTTGGTGTCAGAAACATATTTTCTCATCTAGCTAAGATAATTTCAGCATACTACTAGTTTAGCTTGAATTAAATTATCGGCAAAAACTTGATCACAACTTAACAAGGTTACATTTGTGATGTGTAAAACTTTATTGAACATGAACATAGTGCATGCACAAACATAAATAAAGCACTCTCATTTCTGTCACACACAACTTTCACTCAAACTAGTAACTGTACCCAAATGAAAAAGTAAACACAGTCCATAATGAAGTGCAAAACGTGTTAATCCAGCGATGGTGCATATCCACGCACACACACAACCACTTGAATAGTTGTAATCACGTGTACTTGAAAGGGCAAATACAGAAATTGTTGAAAACCTCCTGTTTTCTTTTATAACATTATGTAAATTGTTATGATCCTTATTTGAAGAAACTAAAATAACAACAAAAGACAAATTCTGGCAATGGTTTTAACATGCAAGCTTTGTTCAGACACCAGAAATGCACATCCACACAAATTGTCTCAGAACATAAAGTAAATTAAATTATTACTGTAATTATATAAATATTTAGTGATTTATTAACCAAAGTATTTGTAATTAAAGAAATTTAAGAGGTAAAGGACACAGGGAAAAAATATGTAGATGCGTTTAATTGTGGCATGCACAACTCTGAAGGTGTTGGGGAAGCAGCTTAAATTTTTTGGATTTTCACCCCGACGACCAGAGGGTTTTCTTTCCTTATTTTCTCAGCAGCATCAGCTTTATAGTCAAAGCTACAGCTGTGAATGTCGGTGTATCGGTGAACGCTGCAAAATAAGTGTCCGCATCGACAACCAAATCCTGTCGGAAAAAAATTTGTTTGAGATATTCAAAATATTTTGATGAACAACATTTTTGTAGTGTATTAAAGGAATAATCAAACACACAATTTAAAGTCTAATGTCCACATAGGTTCTGCTCCATGGCATTCATTATATCACTAATACATTTATTCATACCAGTGAGCCCCAATTTCTTGCGACAGGTATAGCAGCGGTTTTTCTTGGGTTTGGACTGTTCTGGTACATCTGAGGTCTGCTCTGAGACGTCTGCTGCTGAGGCTGCTGAAATAATACAGGTGTTAAACATTTAAAAAGTCTGCTAACTATTTTAATTGAATTCTAAATCTCAAAAGTTTGTGGTTTACACTAGATAATCGCAAGTAATCGTTTGCAGAATGACACACACACACACACACACACACACACACATGCTTGTACAAATTTAAGAAATATTTACACATGTATATACAGTGAGGGAAATAAGTATTTGAACACCCTGCTATTGTGCAAGTTCTCCCACTTAGAAATCATGGAGGGGTCTGAAATTGTCATCGTAGGTGCATTTCCACTGTGAGAGACATAATCAAAAATGAAAATCTTAACTATTTATTTGTATGATACAGCTGCAAATAAGTATGTCAACACCTGTCTATTAGCTAGAATTCTGACCCTCAAAGACCTGTTAGTCTGCTTTTAAAATGTCCACCGCCACTCCATTTAGTATCCTAAATTAGATGCACCTGTTTGAGGTTGTTAGCTGCATAAAGACACCTGTCCACCACATACAATCAGTAAGAATCCAACAACTAACATGGCCAAGACCAAAGAGCTGTCCAAAGACACTAGAGACAAAATTGTACACCTCCACAAGGCTGGAAAGGGCTACGGGGAGTTGACAAGCAGCTTGGTCAAAAAAGGGCCACTGTTGGAGCAATCATTAGAAAATCGAAGAAGCTAAACATGACTGTCAATCTCCCTCGGATTGGGACTCCATGCATGATCTCACCTCGCGGGGTCTCAATGATCCCAAGAAAAGTGAGAAATCAGCCCAGAACTACACGAGAGGCGCTGGTCAATGACCTGAAAAGAGCTGGGACCATTGTTTCCAAGTTTACTGTTGGTAATACACTAAGATGTCATGGTTTGAAATCATGCATGGCATGGAAGGTTCCCCTGCTTAAACCAGCACATGTCCAGGCCCGTCTTAAGTTTGCCAATGACCATTTGGATGATCCAGAGGAGTCATGGGAGAAAGTCCTGTGGTCAGATGAGACTAAAATATAACTTTTTGGTCATAATTCCACTAAACGTGTTTGGGGGTGGTAGCATCATGCTTTGGGATGTTTTTCTGCACATGGGACAGGGCGACTGCCCTGTATTAAGGAGAGGATGACCGGGGCCATGTATTGCGAGATGTTGGGGAACAATCTTCTTCCCTCAGTTAGAGCATTGAAAATGGGTCGAGGCTGGGTCTTTCAACATGACAATAACCCGAAGCACACAACTAACCAAGGAGTGGCTCTGTAAGAAGCATATCAAGGTTCTGGTGTGGTGGCCTAGCCAGTTTCCAGACCTAAACCCAATAGCGAATCTTTGGAGGGTGCTCAAACTCCGTGTTTCTCAGCGACAGGCCAGAAACCTGACTGCTCTAGAGAAGATCTGTGTGGAGGAGTGGGCCAAAATCCCTCCTGCGGTGTGTGCAAACCTGGTGAAAAACTACAGGAAACCTACGACGACAATTTCAGACCCCTCCATGATTTCTAAGTGGGAGAACTTGCAAAATAGCAGGGTGTTCAAATACTTATTTTCTTCACTGTATAAACTTTAATTTCGCAAATGATTAATTGCGATTAATCGTTATGCAGCCGTTAGTTCACACCTGAAACTTTTCTTCAGCCATTATAAATCTGCAAGGTTTCCAAGATCAGCCGAAAATGTACATTTTTTTTCATAACTTTAAAATTGTGCTTCGACCTAAGCAAAGATGTGCTTTTCTGATTCCAGTACTCACCAGACTCCCTTTCTACTGGCTGATAAGTTTCATCCAACTTCCTCTTTCTTCTCAACGTGCTGTCCTCCACTGAGCTACCTGCTGTAACCAGCTTGTCTGTGGTGGCTTCCTGAATGTTTCTTGCTAATTTGGTGCTCGACACCCCATCTATGCATCCAGAAAACATAGTAATTGTCAAGAGAATGCATATACTCATGAGTTGATACATGTTCCTTTGTATAGCGTTTTTCATTTCAAAGTTTCAAATGGGCTTTACAGAAAGTCATATTGGCCCCATTTACACCTGCAATTAAGATGCGCTTAGGTCGATCAGATCACAAGTGGATGATGCTAAATATAGGTGTACACAGTGTGTAAAATGTTTTGAGCTCGTCCACTTTCGACCACATCCAGAGGTAGTCGAAAATGCATTCGACCGGATTGCTTTTCTTGTGTGGATGCTTATGTGGTCGAATGTGTTAGAACAACCACAACACAAGTGTCTTTAGGATATCACTGATAAAACTAAACTGCATCCTTATTTGTTGTTTCATTTTGTGTGCATATGTACATTTTATAGAAAAAATGTATTTCTGGGATCAAACCCATGACCGAACACTCTGCAAATGCAACGCTACCAACTGTGGTGATACTGAAAAACACAAAATGTCTATTGGTAATTAAAGGGATAGTTTAAAAAATTAAAATTGTGTCATCATTTTCTCATCCTCATGTTGTTGTAAACCTGTATGAATTTCTTTTTTTTGATAAACACAAAAGAACATATTTTGATAAATGATGGAAAGCACACAGTTGATGGTACACATTGAATTTCATTGTATTTGTTGTTCCTAGGTCAATAGTTCTTTTCTTAATGTTTTAAGCATTACCAATTGAAGTTAATCCAACTTAACTTTTTACAGTATGATGACTTATTTGACCATTATGAAATACTTCTCAAAAACCTTTACTAACAAACAACAGCTTTTGTAAAAAACATCAAAACAACATCTTACAATGCAAACTATTTCGCCCTGGAAAATGGAAAAACAGGGCTTTTATTAAACGTAACAAGTGAACTTTGAGCACTTTCTGGCCTGGTATCAAAGCAAACAATAACACGAATTTGGAACTGAACTGAAGCTCGGCTAGTTAAAGAGAAAGCTGCTGTCTGGCTGTTTCAATGGAGTTTGGCAGAGCTTTTGTCTCGTGTCATGGATCTGCTCAATGCTGTGGTGGAGTTAAGTATCAGGGTTTGGAGAAGTGGATGACATAATGAACGGGTCAATGTATAAAGAAAACCTACCCTGTTGTACTTCTTGTGTTTTTAAAGCCACTTGAGGAACTGTTGTAGCCCCGTCTGTATGTGTAGCTGCCGCGGGCGTTGAGAAACTCTGCTTGGAGAGGATGCTGACAGAAGATCTTTATGTTATTTAGGAAACAAGTAATACTTGCATAGTAAAATCTGCATTCTGCAAACTACATCAAAAATAGAGGACGTGGCTGATCCACATCTTAAGGATTCGTTTGCAGAGAAATAAAAATATAATTATATATAAAAACAGACATATATGGAAAAAATTTATCGAAAAACTAATTGGGTTTACAATTATGGTTGAACATTACAATTTCTGTCTGTTTGGCAGTATGTTTGGGCACCAAATACAGTGATGAATCAGAGATTTTAAAATTGATAAGTTAACGTGTCCTTTTAGCCATATTTTTTTAGATTTTAACTAACAACATCCCATTATCAGGGCTTGACATGAACACCCACCAAATCTTGCTAGATCTCAGCTGTGGCAGGTAAGACATCCACTCCCACTAGCCAGTATAAAAAAAATGGTGGCACAGCCCTCCATGTCAGTAAGCCAATCAATGGTTCCAGAATGTCTAGTCAAGGTGCATACTATGAATGTAAACATATCTAGATTGGTTCTCGTGACGTCAAACACAACAATTTAGTGTTGATCACTAAATAATAGGGCCTGAAGATATACCGAAAATGGGCAGGATATCGCAAATGTGCATATTGTAATACACATAACGCAATAGTTTGCAATGAATCATTTTAATATTTCAGAAAGTTTGCATAGTCAAGAGTTTTACATCAATGCTGATAGCAGAGAGACTGGCGAGACAAAGAGAATATTGTTTTTTTTCTCAGAAAGAATGTAAAACGTGTTATAATTTTCAGTTTTGAGTTCCAAAACGTGATAACCACAATTTTTTTTAAATGAGGTACTGCCAAAATCAGTATTGTATCAGGTCAGTATTTAAAAGTAACTTCTTATTTTTACGCTAAATCTAATATCCGCCATGTTATTCTGTCATCTTTTCTCCCTTTTTCCCAAAATGCAATAAACACCACTCCTCCTTTTTGGCAAAATGCAATAAATCTGCTCAAAAATCACAGCGCACCACTCCATTGTAAACAAATCCTATTTTTCCTCATCTTGTCCTTCGTGATCAACAAAAAAACAAAAACAAAATAATACTTTTGATGGCATTGATAAACCTACATTTCAAGGAATAAACATTAATGAGACAACCTCAATAAAATATATTGGCAGACCTCGAAATGCAGCCTTCGAAAAGAGACACAACTCCATCCGTCACAGCCTTAAAAATTTGTGCCAAGTAATGTATGGCATCTACCTTAACTAAGGTAGGTGTGGTATAGAAAAATACCTACCTGTTCCGCTCATGTTGTGACGTCAACTGGACAGACATAGAATCTCCTATAGGCCTACTGCTTATGCTGGATGACACTGCAGGAATGAAAAAACAGGACACAAAAAGTGTCAACACTTCCATTTTGAAGTCTTCATAGTTTTTAAAGCTGACCAATGCAACAAATGTTTCATTTAAGTTGCTTCACAAGAAAGAAAGTACCTTTCCTGAATGAAAGTCAAGGCCAAAGGTTGTAATTTCTGTGCAAGTAGCACAACCAAACGAACTCTCCCAGGTCAGCCACTGGTTATACTAACAAAAAGGCCATCCCAAAATTTACCTCATTGGTTAAGACAGTAGTTGCGTTTCTATACCCTTCAAATTGTGCAAATTAAAATTCGCCCAATGAAAATACATACATTTCATGAAAACTCCCACATATTGCAAAAAAGTTTTTACACTTGCATGAGGAAAAGTGTTTCTCTCAGGCAAACATAAATATAAATATATTTTTATTAGTTTTATATATATTTATTGATAGTAACATTTTTTTTTGCATTTACAAATCACCTGACATCAAACAATATTTTTTTAAGAAATACCTACTATAACCTCCCAGAAACACCTCATACGTGACCGCTCCCAAGTATAAGGGACGTTCCTTGCGGGTAATGCTTGGATTACACGTATGGGTCTCCTTCAATTACAAATAATGGCGGTGATTGCGATATACGAAAGCCTACCAACATCCTTCAGCATGTTTTTTAGAAAGACTTATTTTGAGAGAAAAAACAAATCGTTTTAGCCGCAAAGCATCTGTTGATGGAAAGCCATTATTTCGCTATAGTTCTTTTTATCGACATTTATTATGTTTTGGAAACCAGGCTACTGCTGAATCAGGATGGTTGGGACTCTTAAACAGTCTAATGCCTTTAAACAGTTTTTATACTTTTCAGGGAATTCAACTTACCGTTAGCCTACTTCTAGTTGTCTCTGCATATTAAACTGGGACAAGAGAAAGCATTTTAACTTCAAAAATACAGCAAATCAAATCATATTTTGTGGTATAAAACATAGATTGGGAGGTTTCGGACCAATTATATTTCAGGGTCAAAAAAAAAAAACTTGACAGATTTATCTAATAAGGCAAATAATTTGACTATTTCAGTCAGGATATTTGACCATTATCTGCATTGATAATAGTCAGCTGTATGTTTGGCTTATGACCATTATTGTAGTGATACTCCAGCCAAATATCAAAATTACCCCATAATTTACTCACCCTCAACACATCCGAGATACATACTGTATGTCCATCATCTTTCAGACGAACACATTTGGAGTTTTTTCAATAGTGTTGTTTTCACTACCAAAGGATGAAGATATATGAAGAATCTGTGGTTAAAATTACTTTTTCAAGGAGGAATTTACTAGATGTTTGGCTGTGAAGAATCAGTGGTTAAAATTATTTTTTAACGGAGCGATTTACTAGACGTTTGGCAATGAGAGATGGTTCAGTACCCACTTTATTTGGAACAACATGAGTCTCTTAACCACAACCTGTCCTGTAAGTATGATTATAGCTACATAAATGCTTAAATGAGTGTAAAATGTTAATGTCTATCGTTGTTTTTATTGCTTGGATCTCTGAGAAATTGGGTAATTTTCCATTTATATATTATAGAAAATTACAGTGTTTTTCGACATTGCCTGGATTTAAACCCATTGTCCGGGACTTATAAATGGTGACAGGATGCTTAAAATTGGCATCTTACTGGCTCTTTAAAATAACTCCAAATATGCACAAGATGATGGACATATGCATCTCGGATTGCTTGAGGGCGATCAAATCATGTGGTAACCCCGATATTTGGATGGAGTATTCCTTTAAACTATTCATATACCAGCGCATTTTTACCTTACCTCCCTTCATAAAAAAATGCTAATAAGGCAGGACTGTTGTGAACAGGTGCATTGTGTGTCTCTCACCTGGGTCGCTGGATCTTCCGCTGTTGTTTTGTCGCTGTAAGGAGTCTTTGTAGCACACTGAGCACATGCCGTTTTTCCGGGGGTTCCCATAGAACCCACAACCATTGGCACAGAGTAAAGGCACTTGGGTCTGGTTGGTCTCCTGAGCCATATCCCTGTTGTGAAGACAAAAAACATCGATTATGATTAAAACGTGAAATTTCTTGTGGTTCCAGTGGTTCTGGCTACAACAAAAACGCAGCCATCATAAGCTAGAACGTGAGGGGGCATTACATGTAAATGTCTAAAAAAGGTCTTCAGTTTGAGTTCATGATAGTGTGTACACATCTCAATCTTTGCACAGATGTTTACTTGTTGTGTCAAGGAGTGAATAAGACACTTATCTTATCTTCCTCTGTCATGCTCTAACTGTCTCTGTGCACCTGTCGTAAGGGTCTTCCTCTACTACAAGGAAGTGTCCTCACTCTGCTCAAGGAATGAATAATAAGTAGTACAGAAGCAGACTGTAGTAGGAAAAGATATGTTTAGAGGTGTTACAAGTAGCTTTAATATATTGCTCTAAGATAGCCTTCTTTACACAAGAAAATAACACAGGTCACGTGTGAACGATTCCAAAGTCGTCAGCATTGAAAACAAAGGCAAACACGGTCAGAAAGTATGCATCCATATGACAAATAAAAGGGTAATTTCAAGAAACTGAAGATAAAGCATTTTAATGTCCCTATGCTGACATGTGCGATTCAAATACAAGGCATACAAACAAATTTAATACACAAAATATATACTATAACCCTCAAGACCAATTTATACTTCTGCGTGTAGTGTTTGGCTTAGCCTATGCATAGACTCATACCCTACGCCATAGCCTGACCCGCACCATCCCAAAAATGTAACAATGCCTCAATTTTACGCAGCCCACAAGCTATAATAGGTTTGTGTGAAGTCGTCATTATGGTGATTAGTGTTTTCTTTAGTAGGGATCTTGACCCTTAACTTTTGTTAAGTAAATTATTTGTAAGTAATGGCATATGTGCTTTTAACTAAAGCTTTTGATAAACCAGATCAGATTGTTGAGTGACTTAACCACAGTCAGATTACTTCACTCCGTTAAAGTTCTACTAATAAACCATAGAAATTATTCTGTAATTCATTTGACCTTGTTTAAGACAACCAGTTTGCTTATTTTTTTGTAAGCAATTTTAACTAATTGGATTTTACAGTGCAGATTTAGACTATGGTTGTAAGGTAGTACTGAAATGTTATATGAGCCTACTGAATTTCATGTACGTGTAAAGTTTCGCAAATTTTATAGGTGGTGTGTTATCAAACCATTTTGCGAACCAAGTCCTTCTGAAACTCAATTTAGATAAATGTTCAACACCTCTGACATGTGTGCAAACTTTCAGTTTTGTAATGCCCACAAAAGGGATTTATTTTGGAGATAATGACAAATTAAGTGCCAACGTAGTCCTCATATCATTAGTGCTCAAGCTCTAATCTATAAACTACCTTCATCCAAATTTACACAAAACCCTTACAAATACTGTATGAATATACTTATGACTTCTTATTAAAAATTGTTGAGATCAAGTTGTGCCTTATTTGAACAATTTTAGTGTATTTATTGCAGTGTATTATTGAACAGTTCATGTTAATACTTGTAATGTTCAGTGTGATAGATTAGATTCAAGGAAAAAGAAACATGTCAAGTTTAAACAAAATTAGATCTATAGACTTTCTTCTTGAAAAGCAAAACGTATCAGTTGTATGCAAAATGACCACATTTGGTTTTTGACCACCACAATTTGCACTTAGAGCCATGCTGATGGCCCAATTTCACTGGCAGTGCAATATTTAGGGACTTATAAATGTAGATACCAAAAGACAAGGACAAGAACCAGAATCTTAAGGAAATTGAAAAATTTTCAAAATCATCCCGTAAATGTTTTGGGATTGTTCTCATAAAGACGACCTAGTAACATTGCCGTAACATTCACAGAAAGCATTCTGTGTGAACAGAAGGCAGTAAAAATACCGTAAGGGCTGTGCCACGGTAAGAATACGCTTGTCATCTCAACCAGAAGTTGTAGTTCAGCTCTTTGGGCAAACTTCAGAAGTTTTGAAAAAAACGTTTCAAGTGCAGGACTTTAAATACATCACGTGTCTTTACAGGATCCTCCTTACAGTACGTGTGTGAATGCACACACAGATTCCAGAAAATCATTGGCAATGTGAATGAACCAAAAAAAAAATCAAACGATAACGCAAAAATCCCTGCATGAAAATACTAAATAATAACATTCTGGAGTACATATGAAATTACATTAAAATGGATAACATTAATAATGTTTGATAACTAATGTAGTTTCCCATAAAACAACAGCTCAGACATTTAACACTGTAAATAAAGTATATGTTACGAAATATGTTCCATCTCTAAAACTTTCCTTTTGGATGATAGCACCAAGCACATGGCTTTTTTCTGGTATGCAACACTAGCTGTCAAATCCAACTGATTCCAGGTGAATAAACTCAAGTCCAGGCCTACATTTTTATTTTTGCACATCATGTTTAACGTCTTGTAGTGTTTCAAGTTAATTGTAAGACACTGGCCGATAACCATGAAGCTTTTGTAATTTTGTAGCTGTCAAGTCAAATCAAGTGTTTTTGGACAAAGCTTTAAAATCCTGGTGGGGACACCGGCATATGTAGTGTAGAAACAGATCAAAATATATGTTGAAGGTGGCCGTGCTGGACTTTTTATAAAGGGATGTTAACAAAATAAAATAAAAAAGTTTTACCATATAAGTTACTTAAGGTACGGTTCACATTTTCTGCTTATCCACTAAAAAGGCAGTTAGTAGTTTTTGAAACCAATGCATGTTAATAAGGAGAGTTATTGGCCAAATATTAACTTAACAGACAATATTTTGACATCACTGAAGATGCCATTTTTAACCTTAATAAGTTTTATATTATGCATTAACAGTTGTAAAAGATAATAACAGTTTATTACTTTTAATAAACAAGCAGATCTGATCTGAATGCATTTTTTAAGACAACTACCTCAGTACTCTATGAAAACTTCAGAGTCATGTGGCTATTTGTGGGGTCCACAGCAAAATTTAGTATAAGTAAAGGGAACATGTAATCGTACATCAGTCCTCATTATGTCAACGTTAAATATTAACTTATGTTTTATTTTACAGATAATCTACAACTTTGACTTGTTGCAGTTTTGATCAATTGTGATGGGGGAACCGTTTGTTCCATAGTAACTTGCACAATTTACACTGTATCCTTTGTTAACTAATCATATCAACAATGAACACCATCACCAGCTAGCGGTCGATTTTATCGCAATATCTCGTCTGAACACAGAATAGTATGGACTCCTTACCTGGGCAATGCTTTATGGTTTTAAATGTTAATCTTCAACGCAACGTCGCTTGCTGTTTAAATGAAAGCAAGACATCGTAAAATACATTGAGTGACGCATTTAGAACACGCCCATTTACACGCTATTGGTCACGTATTCTAAACCACGCCCCGGCAAACATTACGATTTAAAAGATACACAATATTATATTGTTTCATAGTTTAAATAACTTGAATGTAGGATATGTGAATCAGGACAACATTTAATACATGCAAAGTTGATCATTTTTTTATTCGGGTTATTAAAACCGATCAAATTAACAGTTTATCAATTATATGAACACTTTGATCGCTACAGTTGCATTGTATCTTATAGCCGGAGTTTCAATAACTACGAGTTGGTGTCCATTAAACCAAACTCTTGTAAGTATGCACGTCTTGTGAACTAAAACGATAGTAAAAGTTAGAATGGCTAATGTAGCGGTTATCGCACCAGCAATCTTTCCCAGCTGTCCTCGACGTATACCAACCACCCGATCTTATCACTCTCGTTATTTAACTTTGTTAGACTAAACAATTGTTAAGTAGGTTTTGCCAGACTATGCAGACACATAACAACGACAAGTTGTGCCCCTGACAACTTGGCAAGGCAAGCCAAACACGCGAAAACGTCGCAAACGAGTCATTGATTCAAAGCAGAATATAAACTCACCTCCGGATTGCTGGACGCTTACACCACACGTATCTCACGTAGTTTTACTCCTTTTTTGCTCGCACTGTTAAATTGTTTGCCAAGTGTGTTTAGGTTTGGCTAATTTCCCTTCCCCCAACCAGAAACAGCCCTGTTTGTTACTTTTGACACTCCAACCCCCACTTAACCTCGCGTATGACGTCACACACGACTCGTTGTCAGCCGTTGACGTATCTGCATGTAATGTATATGCATTTAAAGAGGCTTCAAATATTAAATAAAAGTAACTTTTTAATTTATTTTCAAAAAAATACTTAGTAAAGACTTTAGGTGACACTTTACAATGTTATATTGTTTGTACATTGTTAACATTAGTTAACAAAACGACCAAAAATATAATAATAATAATAATAATAATGCATTAGATAAGATGAACTAACAACGAACAATATTTCTACAGCCTTTATAAATCTTAATTCATGTTTATTTCAGCATTTACTCAAAGGTTTTTACAATCAAAAGTTGTAACAAATGTGTAACATTAAAATGATTAATAAATGCAAAAAAAACTATATTGTTCATTGTTAGCTAATGCATCGTGTTAATAATTATAATAGGCTATTGTAAAGTGTTACCGACTTTTGTGAATGTGTTACCTAAAATGCATTTGTGGATTTTATTAAGTCTATTAATTTAAATCTATAGGGAATTATTATTTTATTGTTTATTGTCAATTATCATAAATCTACCAATGAGCTAGTAAAATACTGATGTAATTTTCAGTGAAGTGATTTTCAAGCAATTTTTGGAGAAGCATACTATAAACCTATAATAACTGTACATTTGTTGAAATGTTATTGTACATTAAATCAAGCAGTTTATATGATTTTGTTAAGATGTTAATCTGCCAATGTATTATTTTTATAAGACCAATTAATTTTGTACTATTATTAAATACTCACTGTACTTTCTGCTTTATTCTCCTGACAAAAAAATAATTTGGCAGTCTTCATCCTGATCCTGCAATAAAATGTTCTCAACCTAGGTCAAAAGTCAAAGGCTAATTCTGTGAACTTAGAAACCGGTAACACGCGATTTTTTTTACTTTTTACTTTAACTAGGGCATCAATGTCTCGACTGTCCAATTATTTCGGAAAGCTTTTATGTGAAATGTATAGTTTAGCTGAGCACCAAAATGCAAATAGATTAAAACCGCTTATCAATAATTTAATGTTTATTTTTCCTGAAAGGGGAGTCTGCACTATGGCCCCGCCCACTCAGGGCAGCCAATCGATCCGGTAATCATCGATTAAACACACGTGCACGGTCCACTCCACTGATGTTGTTGCTACTGTGGAAAGTCCAGGGAGTAGATGATTAACTGAGCTATTGCAATGCTTATTAGTCGTTAACCCGTTTAATGTGTATTTTACCACTTTGGGTGGATTTAGCAGCCCAGATTTAGTATGGCAGCTCTGCGTGCAGCAAAACAAGCTTTGAGGAAAGAAATCAAGAAGCGAGTGGGTGCAATGAGTGATCAAGAGAAACTTCGACAGTCTCGAGTTGTCTCACTAAAGGTAAATCTGGTTTGCATGACAGCTATGACGCGACCTTTCAGTGGCCTGGGCATTTGGGCCAGCTGTCATGTAACTGGGTCTTTGCACAGCCCCAATGCATTGAAAATTGTAGATATATTAAGAAGCAATTGCATTTTAGACATCTTTCCCAAAGAATATTTAGCGTATTTTAATATATATTCATATTTTTAAAGTAATTAGTATAATAAAATATTTTAATACTTGTTTCAGTGCATATTGGTACATGCTAACGTACATTTTATTAATTATAGTGTAAATGCATGTCTTCGATAAGAGTTGTCTCTCATTCTAGCTTAAAAGAAATTACATGAAAACGATATCAAAAGAATTTGCAATAATTCCACAAAATCTACATAAACAGTATGTTAGTATTAAAAATAAAAAAAAACAATAGTTTTTAGTCAAAATATTTTTGGGAAAAAATGCATTAAATTTTTTTACATATTTTTAATTTTGGCATGTCAGTGTCAACCCGCAACTCATATGAAGGTAACCGTCTCGAGAAAATATTGGGTTACACTTACAATAAGGTTCATTAGTTAACATAAACTAATAATGAACTGCACTTATACATAATTTATTAATCTTTGTTTATGCTAATTTCAACAATTACTAATACAATAATCTTGTAGTTAACGCACTGTGAACTAACATGAACAAACAATTAAAAGCTTTATTTCTATTAACTAACATTAACAAAGATGAATAAATACTGTAACAAATGTATTGCTCATGGTTTGTTCATGTTAGTTAATACATTCAGTAATGGTAACCAATAAACCTTATTGTAAAGTGTTACCATATTTGTTTTGGCTGACAAAACTTCAATTATCTATATGCACTGTTAACAGCATCTACTTTTGCAAGTTTTGCTCAAAAAATAGTCTGCATAATATTTTAACTAACTAATATTTAACCATCCAGTTTTAGTGGATATATAATGTCACTCTCCTTAAGTGACATTCATGCATTTTGCAATACTTCTTTGTTTTTTATTTGAATAAATATCTGTACAACATTTCAAAAAAAGATACTCAATCATTTGTGATATGAGAGGTCCTAAAATAACTAGGCTGATACACGTTAAAAGGCATTATAGGGATCTGTTATGCTTCATCTATTAAGTTTTGGATGTACATATCTATATCTTTTTAAAAATATTAAATTGCGCAGTTAACTCTCTTGCCATAAAACTCCTGCTGGTGCCATTCATTTCATATTCGCTCCCGGCTGTCCTTGCCTGCCCGTATGGTGGTGTAAACAAAATGGGTCAGGTGATGTCCAGGCCTCTATATGCAAATATTTATGTCAAACATTCATGAAAAATGTTTTGAAGAATTTAAATCTATGGTATTGTTATTAACGGATTAAAAGTTTAACTCTTTTCTAGTTATTCAAACATCCGAAATACCTCTCCAGCCAGCGCGTCGCTGTCTTTCTGAGCATGCACGATGAGGTCCGCACAGAGGACGTCCTTCAAGATATCTTCAATAGAGGAAAAGTGTGCTTCATCCCCAGATACTTCAGCAACAGCAATCATATGGACATGCTACGTTTAAATGACATGAAGGACATAAACAACCTGGCCCTCACGTCCTGGAACATCCGGCAGCCGGGTGATGAGGAATGCAGAGAAGAGGCCTTGGCTACAGGTGAGTTAGAGAAACACTGGACAGCTAGATTGTGTAATGGGTTCAACAGCTTGTGCTCTTTTCAAAGGGTTGTGCTGTATATTTCTACCGAGGTAACACACAGAACAGAGATTAGACTACTGGTTCTTAACCAAAGGCTCACAACCAAAATGTTGGTCTGTTCTGACCTTAAAATCATAAATAGTTAGGAAAGCAAAATAAATATTATATTTAATAAATATAATAAATATTATGTATAGACAACACAAGATAATTAATAATAAACACTGTATAACTAAAACGTGTATTGCAGGTGTTTGTACAGTTTATGGAAAACAAGGATGCAGCAGTTTTATTCGATTTTAAAACCGTCTTCAACTCTGTATTGGCTTGACTTATGTTTTCTTACATTTGTTTTTTAAGTAATATACTCATAGAGCTGTCAGGTAATTGCTTATAATAAAGTGTAAAGATGCACTTTAAGCTGAAATGATGTGCACAGAAAATGTTGAATTTTTTTCTTTATGACCACTAGATGGCGAAATCATCCCACAGTTGAATATGTAGCCTCCTATTTGATTTATTGAACAATTTATGCTCTCCGCATTGATTCTCATCTCATCTTTAAAAAAAATGTATGTGTTATATTACCGTTCCTGCCCAATTATTACAGTTTTTTTACAGATGCTAGGACACATTTCTCAATACTTAGGTCACTTTTGCAAAACTCTTCACACAGTGAGCACAACAGAAGTCTATGTGGGCTAAACTGAAGATCAATTATCGTTGCTGGCATAAAATGCATTCAATGAGTACATCTCTTAAATTTCATGAATTCTTTTCTCACTCAGACACAACAACTGCCAAAACTTTTTGTACGTACAGGCCAATTTGCACGTGCTTACATACTGTTTTCAAAACTGTTAAACTTATGTTCAAAACAATAACATAATACAAAACTCAACAAGACAGCAATTTGCTAAATTTCTACAGTAATATTTTAATTAAATATATTTTAAATCTTACAATAAAATACTTTAAAAACTATTAGACCAGCCACAGCTGTCCACAGCCGAGTAGATTAGCATTACTTTTTTATCTGTCTGTATCAGTGGATGGTGTATATACAAATTATGGTATTTTGGAATTACGCAATGCAAAAAAGAAAAAATAAATAAACAACATAAAATATTGAAGAATTCTGCATCATGTCTGATTCATTCCAGTAACATATATTGCAGTGAATTATAAACAGAGATGTGTTCTTGTTTTACACAAGAAAACATTGTATAATGCTACATGTTGTTAGTGTTTTTAGGTCATTGTTTTGTAGGTGACAAAGTGTTCTGGAAGAATGAGTTGATTTGAGACCTGAATAAAGTGTTTTGGTAGTTGTAGTGCATTTTGAATGTGTAATGAACTGCTTTGCCAAGCTGAAAGTTGGTTAGGAGAACTGTGTGAAGAGTTTTGCAAAAGTGACCCCTAAGTATTGAGAAATGTGTCCTAGCGTCTGTAAAAAATTTTAATGTCTTTTCTGACAAGAAAAGAGTCAAGAATTAATGGGATAGTTCACCCAAAACTGAAAAATCTGTCATCATTTACTCACCCTTATGTTGTTTCAAACCTGTATATAAATGCCTCAATTCTGCTAAACATCGGAGTAAGCACCATTGACTTACATAGTTTGATTAAAAATACTATGGAAGGCAATGGTGCTCAAACGGTTTGGTTACAAACATAGCTCAAAATATCTTTCTTTTTGTTTAGCAGAACAAAGATAATTATACAAGTTTGAACAACTTTGGTAAACTATCCCTTTAAATAATGAATAGTTTTTTGCCACTATTCATATCAATATGTAATTGGGTTGTTTGTCTTTAAGTTTGTTATACATATTGTTTTAGGATGTTTAGATAGTTGCTTATACTGTATGTTTATATGTCCATAATAAATCGTAGGCACATGTCAATTTGTACCCACATTAATGCACTGATATTGACAATTCGCCGTGAGAAAGCCAATATGGGATGTAAAAATTTGATGTGTATCTAAAACCAGACATAGCGCAGGGGGGTGCTAAATTTAGCTTTTAAAGAGCCTAGCTGGCTGTCAAGACAAACGAAGGCGGCATCATCTTGAAGTGTTCATGTACTCATCATTACATTCTGCAAGGTTTTATTTAAGTTTGGTTAATTTGGTTACAGGAGGACTTGATCTTATACTCATGCCTGGGCTAGGGTTTGACAAGAGCGGAAACAGGCTTGGACGAGGAAAGGGTTTTTATGACTCGTATCTGGAGCGCTGCAGGAAGCAGCAGCATGAAAAGCCGTACACCATTGCCTTGGCTTTCAAGGAGCAGCTTTGTCCTCAGGTTCCAGTGGACGACCGTGATGTTCTCATTGATGAAGTCCTCTATGATGAGGAGGAATGAACAGAAACACTCAACATTTAATTCAATCAAGTTCAAATTGTACGTTTTTTACCAAAGTGAATTAAATATCCGTTTAATCTTAGGTAAGGTTTGCATGCAATTGATATTCTAAATTAATGTTTAGATGCTCATTTCAGAAAGGCCCATAAGAGTATCTTTAAAGGGGATTTGCCAAACTGTCCCAATTGGAGACTCTGTTTTAACTGTAAAATGCAACCAAAGACGAGAGTCCGTAAAACCAGATCAGTGTAGTACTTGGTTGGTTATGTGACTTTAGCATCTGTTACTAGTAGGGCTGTCACAATGATTAAATAATCGTTTCAGCGCGATGATTTCAGATCACTGCAATGATTGAACATCTCTCTAAAAAACACAAGGGGGAGCTGCAGCGCCTGTATAAACGTGACAGTATCTAATGACGCTCCTTGACTGACAGTGTAACGCGACACATTGCAAAATTTAAAACAGCATTTCAAGAAATGCTGCAAAACTTTAATGAGTAGTATTAATTGCCAGGTAAAACATGCGTTTCCAAAACAGGAATTCCAAATTTAGGAGGTTTTTTTTCAGTTTTTGAAAGATATATTCATTAAATAATTACTTTTCAATGTATTATGTGTGTTCATATTTACTGCCAGGTAAACCATGCAAAAGATTCAATTTAAATAATCACAACAATGTATAAAAATTATTTCATGAACAAACAAAAAAGGCAATTAATTGTCACAATTTATAAGACAATTAACTGTCAGCCAAATTTCATGATTGCGACAGCCATGACTAGGGTTGTCAAAAGAATAATCGCATACAAAATATATTTAAGAAACATTTATGTGTGTGTACTACATAAATAAAAATTTTCATAAATGTATACATGTATGTGTGTATTTATATAATAAATATACCCACAAATATATTATGCAAACACAAACATTATTTTTATGCATTAATCGCAATTAATATTTTGACAGCCCTAGTTACTATATGTGAATGGGTGATTCTCACGAAAACTTGGTTTTAAACATGTCAAGCATGAAAATGTAAAAATTGCTTAAATGTACTTTTTTTCCCACCAGACATTGAAAAACAAAGTCTGGAGTAAATGGGAACATTAATTTAAAAACTTTTACTTATCATTTAACACTTTTTGTAACATAATTTAAAAAATTCGTCCTAAAAAATCTCATTACCGCAACAGTCAGAAAACATCAACACAATGACATGACAAACCTGAAAGAACATAATTTGGAGATTCTGCACATGCATTTAAAATCAAAGTATTATGCTTCTATTAATTAAATTAACATTTAATAAGCATCTGTTGCGGTAATGATAATCAAAATGTCGTGTAAGCATTCTGACAAGACAATATTTCAAATTAACTGTAAAAAAATGATCTTACCTGGTAGCCATCTTGAAGTAACTGGTCCATGTGCTTGGTCACTCAAAATCAAACTTTATTAAAATTCTGTATGTGTGCTTAAACTGTTCTCAAAAAGTGTTGCGGAGGATGAGAACATCAGGCATGGACACATTATTTTCCTAATTTTTCTTCATTATTATTATACATGAATATTCAGTAAATATGTTTTCTGTCATCTAAAGTAGTCTAGCAAAACATCCATTTATTTTTTTTCTTAATATTTTTGTGTTAATTTGATTAAATTACAACATAACGCATGTTCAAACACAGCCGGACACATTGCGGTAATGAGAATTTCAGCAGAAAATGAGATAAAATGTACAATTATAAATTCTTATGTTGAAATCACACATTGTGCAAGGTAGAACACCGTATTGTGTTAATTCTGATGCTTTTTAATGTTACTATATTACACATTTTAAAGCTAAAATCATTAGTGCCGTGGTGTTTCAATGGTTTCGTGAGAATCACCCGACCACTGAACCAGTAATAAGTTGCATGGGTATATTTGTAGAAAATGCAAAAATATATATTGCATGGGTCAAAATTGTTTTTTTTTTCTTTTATGCCAAAAATCATAGGGGTATAATGTAAATATCATATTCCCTTAAGATATTTTGTACTGTAAATGTAATAAAAATTTATTTTTGTGAATGGATGCCACAAAATCGCTTACAAAATTGGCCAGAAACTTGGTGCTCCCCACTCTTTGGGGATTTCTCATTCAATATAGTTTTTTATGTATCCCTATTCAGTCCACAAGGCCATAACAGCACTAATCCAGTAGAGAGCACTAAAACAAACCTTTTTATTAGGAATATGCAATATTTAAAAAATTTTCACCCTCAGATTTCATATTTTCAAATAGTTGTGCTTCGGACAAATATTGTTCTGTCCTAACAAACCATATATTTATCGATATCTCATTTATTTAGCTTTCGGATGATGTATAAATCCCAATTTCAAAACATTGACCCTTATGACCCTTATAGTTTTCTGGTCCAGGGTCACACATTTCATTCAGATGTAGACTAAAATGTCCGACTTGAATAGTTTACCCATAAATGTTGTCATCATTTTGTCACCCTCAGGTTGTTCCACAGCTCTTTGACTTTAGAGCCTTACTTACTTTCATTGAAACTTTTTTTTACTTTTTTTACTTTCAATGAACTTTTAATTGCAATCTTTATTTTTTTCCTGTATCAACAGAAACTGATGATGCAAGAGTTGCAACTATGGCAGCGGAGAAGGTCATTCTTTGTGCTGTTTTTAAAGAATTTGTGTTTAATACTGTAAAATACGCTCAATGTTACAGTCACTGCCCTTGTCTATAATAAAAGTTCATATGTGTACACAACTTTACTTGGCCCCATTGTGTGAGTTGTCTCTTTAATACCTCATGTTGCTGCTGATTGGCCTGGCATGTTTGATAAAACCACCACAAGAGAAAACGTATCTTACACCTGTTGCACACTCTTTCAGGAAACCACAGCAAAACATTGTGCACCAGGTTGAGCTTGAACGTGTCCCCGCATCTTTTCATTCTCTGTTTGTCTCTTCAAGCCTTTACTTTAATTGTATCCTAAAAATGTTTTACGTTAGTTTTTTTTTTTTTTTTTGTTACTCTGACGGTCCTATTCCAACATTTTGGTCTTGAGATCTAAAACTTACAGGATGTACACTTAGGGGGCATATACACCAATGCGTTTAAACATGGCTGAAAATGCCAGGTGGATGCCAACTGTGGGCACTTGCTAAGGGCTTTGGTTGCTATGATATTTCTGTTCTTTTGTACAATGACCTGTTTGATTGTTGTATTTGATTGTTGTATCTGTCCCGCCCCTCCTTTACTGTGATTGGACGGCTAAGTGAAAAGTTTCTTTGACTAGCTGAGCGTTTTAAAAATCATAATCGTGTCATCATGTACTCACCCTCATGTTTTCCAAACCTGTAGGAGTTTCTTTATTCTGCTGAACCAAATGTTATAAATGATGTAAGCACACAGTTGACGGTATGCATTGACTTCCATAGTGAGAAAAAATTGTATTCCTGCTGGTAAAGAATTCTTAGTCACAATTTTTTTTTTTTAATCTGTGTAAACTTCCTCCCAGATGAGGACAGTGGCAAAATGTGTAATTTGTTTGATATGTTACATCAGCCATAGGGTAAGCCTATAGGATCACCAGACTGGTTGATTACATGAACGGTGGCGGTGATGTCGGCAGGGATGTCAAATTTTCACCCTGAAGTATTGTCTCAGTTTGCTTCTGTCTTGTGTATTTTCATTTCAACATAAGAGCTGTGGTGCATTTACAATTTTTTTGTTTACACGTACATTGACAAAACAAAGGACAGCTTACAAACACTTAAAACCACTTTTATTCAAAATTATATTTAAAGTAATGAATTATCATATCAAAATAACACACATGGGGCACTCCACCATTTTTCTGAAACATTTTAATGGACCCTTTTACACGCTCACAAAAAGTTACAAAACGTTTGAAAGTTCCTACCATTTCCATACGTAGTTTTTAGGAACCAGTATGTACACCGAAGGTACCGATATTCACCTTTTAGGTACAAAAGTGTACTTTTTGAAATTGTACCGCCCCAGTGAAAACTTTTTTACCTTCCTGCATTTACTTTACATCGGTACCTTCCTTAAAAGGGCAAAAATAGTGCTATTTACGCAAACCACAGAGGACGGAACTGCAAAAAAATGAGATCATGGCTTTGGAAAGTCCCAAACACTTTTTAAAAGGTGAAGCATGTCATTTGTGGCTATTAGCATTACCTAATACTACTACATGTAAGTTTATGCCCCAAAGTCAGACCTTTGGTTAAGCCCATGATGCAGTTTGAGGCTGGCCAGATTGAATTAAAACTGAAGCTGGTCATTCATGGGTAGATTATATATAAATATGAATATATTTTTACAAGATAGCAGCAGCTGAAAGTTCCTTTCGCCTGTTTTAAAAAAGGTTTAAGTTTTAAACGTCTCTGTTACAAAACCTCTCTGGAGGTGAAACTTCTGAACCAGACAGTATTTTGATTATTTACAGAGTTACAGAAAAGTCACAAGTAATGACATGAAAGCGTACTACGTGTCAAAAAAATTTTTAGTTTCCTATTCGTAAACAAATTAGCGTCGCACACCTGAAGTAGATAGGTGCGTAGGATAAGAAGACAAAAAGTCTCATAACATACACAAAAGGCAATTCCCGCACACCATCTGCTTGCCGAAAATGCCCCCAACAATAGTTGTGTTGCAACGCCTCGATCCCACGAACTGGGAGTTGCCTGAGGAAGATCGCAAGATCGAAACGTTGCAACGCAAATATTATTAAAAACATTTTCAGCAAGCAGATAGTGTGCGGGAATTGCCCTCCGTGTAGTTTCCTATTCGTAAAATAAAATGTTCAAAGTCCAACAACTGGACTTAAACCAGTAATTTTTTCCCAAAATGATTTAGAAATATTTGTAGCAGTGCAACAGCTGTGGGTTTGATTCCCATGGAAGACACATACTGATATAATGTATAACTTGAAATTGCACAATCAGTTTGGATAAAAGCATCTGCTAATCTTAAAGAATGAATAGTGACCCTGTGACAAAACCAGTCATAACTCGCACGGGTATTTTTTATGCCAAAAATCATTATGATATTAAATAAAGATCATGTTCCATGAAGATATTTTGTTAATTTCGTACCGTAAATATATATAAAAAATTATGTGTTGTTAACAACTTCAGCTCATTTTAAGGGGTCATAGCATGAAAAATGTTTTCTTTAAGTGCTATAATTTGGTAAACCATTCTCTGCAAGCAAGTGAAAAATTAGGTCATTCGGATTTCGCCTGCTTTGTAACGTAGGTAGCAAATTTTATTACAATAATACCATCCCTTAATCTGCACTATCCAACCACGGCACTGCCATTTAGTGCAGAGAGAAAAAATATTGAGAGCACAACTGGGTTTCAATTTCAACAAAACCACCATCATGGCGATCAGTGTTTGCATTTCATCAGCTCGTTTGCATTTTTATAAGACACACCCCAAAACGTGCTATAATACTTTTTTGTGGGGTATTTTATCCTAAAACTTCACATTTGCACTCTTGGGACACCAAAGACTTATTTTACATCTTTAAAAAAATCTCATAATATGACCCCTTTAAAGGGATACTCTGGCGAAAAATGAAAATCACCCCACGATTTACCCACTCTCAAGCCATCCTCGACGTACATTATTATCTTTTTTCAGACAGACACAATCTTAGAGAAAATGGACAGACACAGAGAAAATGTTCCAAGCTTTATATTGTAATGGTATTAACTAGTGCTCAACCGATACTGTTTTTTTTAAACCGATACCAAATATTTGGATGCTTATGTGCCTAATAACCGATATGCTAAACCGATTTTTTTTATTGTTATACTACTGTTTTTGACACAATTACTACTAACACTGAACTGAACTGAACAAACCCTTATACAGGGTTTACACCAGACACGGTAGACGTGGTAAGCGCGAGTGATATTCATGTTAAGTCAATGCAAAGACGCGATTAAGCATCCAGCGGCGCTGTAAGTGCAAGGCGAATGGCGCGTTTTTGCCCCCTCTACCGCGGCTGGTGGGAATGCACCATTATATTCGCGCATAGTTGGACGCTTGAACATTTGAGTTCACTCGCTTTATTCGCACATGAAATTCTAGTCATTCGAGACATTCACGCGGAAATTCACGTCATGGGAGGGGCTTCTGCAACTCCGCTGAGACTCCGCCACTCTGCTCGCTTCCTGTAATCACGTTACTACTACAGCAAGGTCCTGAGTGGTTAACGCGACACGGAAATCCACCGAAGTTCGGATTTTTCAACTTGCGCGTTTCAGGAAATTAACAAACAAAACAGCTTATATATCATTGAAGTTCTTAACTGGTATGTTATGTCCGAATAATTTATATTTTGTTGTTTTAGCTTATGCAATGGCTGTTGAGAAAGCGCTGTTCATCTATGCTTTTACTCACGCATTAACTGTATCAAACTGCGATAGCTCGTGGAGGTAATAAATAATTCATTAATATCCACAGACATTTATTTAGATGTTTTTAGCAAAATAATGTTTATCTAGTAAATTTTAATATAACTTAGGATAAATCTCGTTAAAAGTTAGCTACATGTGGTGGCTGCGCTTCAGCCTTCAACCCGGTAAGTGAACAGCAATGTGAACGTGATTTTACGAGGCTACCAATAAGCATAAGTGAGTATATTCAAAGTCCTTTTAATGAAGTCGCGTCACTTCGCCGTCATATTTGCCTGTAACGAAATGGCGTTCAGCGCACAATTCTCAAAACAGCCACAAGGTGGCAGCGTTTATCGATTAATCCGATATTGCAAAACCGATATCCGATAATGGGAAATACTTAAATATGGGGGAAAATACCGGGATAACAGATATATCGATTGAGCTCTATTATTAACAGGGAGCAACTTCTGACTTTGAAGGCCAAAAAGTGCATAATTTACAGACGTAATCCACACGGCTCCAAGGGGTTAAAAAAGGCCCTCTGAAGGTAATCGATGAGAGGAAGAAAAATATCCACTGACAGCTTATTTATGTATAAATCTCCATTAAAAAATTGCCACTTATGACTGGTTTTGTGGTCCAGGGTCACAATTATGTTATAATCTTAGCTTAAAAGCCAAATACAAAATATATTAAAACATTTATGCTCAATACATTGTAAGCTTAGTTCATACATTGAGAGAATTAAAGCAGCTGTTGAAAGATAAATGAACAAAAATACATTTTTCCACAAATATTTACAAAACCGCAAAAGATTCATATTGAACTTAAATATTTTCTTTCTAAATGTGTGCATTCATGACAATCATGTTTTTTACACACCAAAAGAATAAGTTCCTCCTCTTATGTGCAGTAATCTGTCTCCTGGGATTGTTTGATATTTTGACATATAGACTGGAATCTAACAGTCCCTTTCTTCATCTGCATACACGATTTCAGTTTCATGTTCCACGTGTTTGCCCGAAAAATCCTGGCAAAACAAACAAATAACGTCAACTCTAATGTCGTGTGGTAAATGCATCGCTGTGATGAATTCAAGCGTGGTCATTTTACCTGGAAGTCATGTTCTTTCTCAAGAAGGTTTTTCACATTTACAGACGGACCGGGAATGGGAGGAAAAAGCTTCTTTGGGAGCCTTTGAAAATTCAAACAACCTTGATGAATAGTTGTATACGACCGTAGAAATTGGCTAAAGGATATTGTCAGTTATCACTTCAATATAGGCAAAATGGATATAGGTTTATAAGAGACTGTCCTCCAAAAATGGGGATTAAACTCCTAAACTACAATAAATGTAAGAGCTGTCCAAACTGAAAACAACTTGCACTGACATATCTTAAAATACATCAGTGCCCTTTGTTTTGCTTTAAAAATGCACGAAAGTAATGTTTTTAGTAAGGCATGTTTGTTTAAACTAGTTATATTTCCTAATTAAACTAAGTTCTTGCTGTAAAAAAAATCTGTAGAAATTACTTGCAGCTGGTTGCCGGTAACTTACTGTAGATTTAAATTTGTTATTTACTGGCAAGAGTTTGTTAAAAGTCAAATAAATATTAAAAACCCGAACATGTTTTTGGGCTCGTTCTCCGAAAGCCGCACTGGTCGACCACATACGTCATCAAGGTTTAATATTTCGGGTTTAATTTCAGAAAAGCAACCTTTACATTTTAAGGTAAGAATGAAACTACAATGATTGTATGTCTTAAAAGAAATAAATCTTATTTTTCTAATGTATTTTAACTGAAATGTGAGAACCTCGATGACGTATGCGGTCGAGCAACGCGACTTCCGGAGAACGCACCCGAAAACATGTTCGGGATGTCTCCGGCGGAACTGCCACGAATGGCCACCCTATTTATAAAGGGAACATTGCTTGTTTTATAAGTCTTAATGTTTTTTGGTTTTTGTGCATACGTAGACTTTTATTAAGAATCCTACACAGATTTGGTGCTTACATTAGAATGTCACTTTATGTATTGGTTTATACTATTTTTTTCTGATTCGTTTTTTTATATGTCGCCTGGCGTTAGGGTTAGAGTTGTGTTTGGATGTCATTTTATGTAAATCTAACCCTAAACCGAAGCGACAATGGTAAGAAAATAGGACAAAACAGTTGAGTAACCCAGGGGTTTTCAAACTGGGGGGCGGGGCCCCCAGGGGGCCCCAGTTTTATGACATTTTATAAAATACATTAATTTATCATGAATTCTGTGTAATTAAACATAAAAAATAAGGCTACTAACCAAAAGCACTACTTTTTTATAATTTAATGTGTGTTTTAGTAAAATGTTGAGATTAGAACAGTTTTTTGTCACAAATTTTCTTTGGGGGGCCGCGAAGGAATGCACCATACACAAGGGGGGCCGCACGCTGAAAAAGTTTGGGAACCACTGGAGTAACCAATATGTGATAATCACACGAAAACAGGAATTCATTATACGATCACGAAGAAACACGGAAATTTATGATAATATCATGAAAAAAGAATCAAAAAATTACGTGACTATATAACGAAATTTCGTGAGACTGAGCTGGAAATTTTTATGTTGTTTATACAATTCACTATCGACGCTATCATCGTACACACGTGCGTTGTGCTACATCAACACTGTAAAAAATTTGCTGTAATTATGCAGCTAGTTGCCAGTAACTTACTGTAAAAGACAAAGACTGAAAATGTTTCATGTTCATTTAACTTTTAACTTATTGTTGCCAGTAAATAACATAAATGTAAAATCTGCAGAGGGTTGCTGGCAACCGGCTTCCAGTGATACTGTCATTTCTTCAGAATTTTTTTTTACAGTGAATGCCACTGAACCCAAGTTTAAGGGAGATTGCATAAAGTTAAAGCATTTCAAATACAATAAAATAAAAGGCTTTTCGGCTGTCATTCCCATCTCACGGATTGATTTTGCCTTTTATAAAGACCGATGTCAGGGATGTTGTGCTTAAAGGAATGGTTCACCCAAAAATGAACCAAAAATTCTTTCATCATTTACTCTTATGTTGTTACAAACACGCATACATTTCTTAACAGAATTTTAATTTTTGGGTGAACTATCCCTTTAAAATGGTTTGTTAGCACTGCTTTAGATTAAGTCAAGCCGGTTTTAAATGCCATTCCAACCATGTACAGCTGGTACAGCCGACAATATAGTGAAATGAAACAATGTCCCTCCAGGACTGAACACAACAGGATGAAGTCTGTCTATTTATGTCTATCTGTTTAATGTCTATTTATTTAAACAACAAATGTACAACCGTTACTGATGCAAAAAATAGACGCTTAGCTTAACAGACGTGTGTTACATGCGTGATGTTTAGTGTCACTTCCCCTTTCTCTTAACCCATTTCTCAGGAAGGGTTGGGTATTTTTACGGTCAAGCTGTTTGGCACTTAGAATTACACTATTATTTGTGAAGTCAGCAATGCAACAAAAGTACAAGTATGGCGTGTGTTGCCGATTTACACATTTAAAAAAGTGTGAATCGCACTTTGTGTCTTCACACCAGACACCGCAGCATTTGTTGTTGCCTCTGAAGTACATTTAAAAGACACTTTAAACAATAGGCCGCATGCAGCACAGCTATATGCAAAGTCTACATTATCATGCTTTTTAAACAGTGGTACTGTTGTTGACCTGAAAATAGGATGTTGAATTTTGCATACATTTTATATGCACAATGAATACTGATGGCACTATTTACACTGATGATGAACATTCGTTTTTTTGGTGTATGTTGAATATTTATGATAAGACAGGCTGTAAAACATCTGGATATACAGATAGGCATCCATGCTGCTTATGGCTTCATCAGATGAAGACCACAAAACCAGTCATAAGGGTCCATTTTATGAAAAAAATCTATAATTTTGACACATACAATGTATTGTTGACTATTTCTAGAAATACACTGCAAAAAATGACTTTCTTAATTAGTATTTTTGTCTTGTTTTCAGTAGAAATATCTAAAAATTCTTAAATCAAGATGTATTTTCTTGATGAGCAAAATGAAAATAATACTATTTTTAAACAAAAAATATACAATTTAAGTGAATTTGTGCTTAAAACGAGCAAAAATATCTGCCAATGGGGTGAGAAAATTTTACTTGAATTAAGTGTTTAAGAAAAACGAAATCTTATTTCACAATTTTTTTTCTCACCCCATTGGCAGATAATTTTGCTTGTTTTAAGGACAATTTCACTTAAATTGTATATTATTTGCCTTAAAACTAGGATTATTTTCTTAGGTCATTTTGCTCATCAAGAAAAAGCATCTTAATTTAAGAATTTTTAGATATTTCTACTGAAAACAAGACAAAAATACTAAGTAAGAAAGTCATTTTTTGCAGTGTATACCTTTGCTACTTATGGTTTTGTGGTCCACGGTCACATTTTAAAGAGATGCTTAAACAGCACGTCCAAAATTTGGTCAGTGGTCAGTCGGAAAATTTTAAGGTCTGCTAAAACTGAACACACTGCTCATCTGGGTACCGTGAGTCATCTTGAACTACATACATGTATCAGTCCGCTGTCTCTTTTCTCATGCCAGCATGTACAAAATATGTTACTGCTTCAAAAATATTAATGCAATTAATATCGTGTGCCCAAATATGTACTCATGTAGCAATGTACAGTAATACGCCGGTCTTTCTTTTAACAACTTGATGGATGTACACTATCACTAATACAGGACATTCTCAAAAATAATATGGGCATGGAATTTACGGACTGCTGATGAGATGCAAATACATGCTGTGTATGGAGTTATTATTCATAGGCTGTCGAAAATCTGTCACATGCAGTAGATCACATCTGACACTATCTGTTCCTCGACTTGCTAAAAACAAAACTTTAGGTCATTTCAGAAACAGGAAGATTCAGCCTTTCCTTTCTAAGCATGCTGCACCACTTCTCATCCAGGCACCTTTCATTTCTAGACTGGTCTACTCAAATGCATTTCTGTGACCTTCGACATGTCTAATCAAACATCTTCAGATGATCCAAAATTCTGCAGAATGTTTGGTCTTCAGTGAGCTAACTGTGCGTTCATACCAGGGGCAAATGAAGCGAATAAATCGCGCTATTCGCGCATATATAGCTCAAATTGAGTAAAGAGCATTTTTAATAACTTACCAGATTGTCCGACCTCCACACTTACTTTCCTCCAAGCAAGATCCTTTTATTCCTGTTTCTACAAAAGTACGAAGATGTGTCCACATACAGCAGCGATTGTTTGTCCTCCATTGTTCTGTATTTCTGCCTCCGCTTGCTACATTATAATTACGTCACTACTACACTGTTTCTTCATTCTTTACCCAACTTAGGCACTAGTTGAGTAAACACAGAAATTTGCCAATTGCCTGATCAGTTTAAGTTGGTTCAACTTGTTGGATTAAGTTGACATTACTCAGTAAATTGAGTTAACTACATCATCCAAGAGTTAAGTAAACTCAAAAAAGCTGTGCAGCAAGTTGCATTGTAAATTTAAGTTAAAGGATAATTCCGGTATTTAACACTTTGAGTCTCATTTCTGGTTTGTTTTGGATGAACTACAGTGATGGACACAGAAATTTTGACAATGGGTCGTGTCTTGGGTTTTTGGCTCGTTTGGAGGCGTCTCTTGACTGCTTCAGAATGGAAGTCAATGGCCATGCACAAACATGTCATTAAAACAACACTTAATGTTCATTTTCAAAACTGTGCTACTCACCGAGTGGTTCGTGGTGTTCGTTGATGATTAAAAACAAGTTGTGTAGCGAAATACAGTTTCTGTCGTGTTTTATTTGGCATTTTGTAAAATTCCATTGACTTCTCTTGGAAGACTCATTGCTCGCTGATATATCACTCCGCCGCCGGGAAACAGAAAAGGGACTGTTTGTTTACATGTGGTTGTAGTTTTTTTCGCTCGGTTTCTCTCAGAATAAACTTTTCCCATATTTGTAGGGCTGGACAAGAATATTTGAATATTCGTTCCGTGGGTTGACATTCGATTTTCAGTTTTGAGATTCAAATATATAAATATTTTACAGCGTTAATGCAGAGCTTTTGCCAAGCAGGAAGTGCGCTTCACGCTCCCGCTCTATAGGTGGCGCAGACAGACCAACATCCATAGCCAACCGCCACCAAACGCACACCAGTGTGGAAGAGATCGCCTCGAACGTAAAGCGCGCTTCCTGCTTTGGCATTTACGCTAATAGTGTTGTAAATAACGTTCAGTTTCTTGCAAAAACTGATTGATTTGCTTCACAAGACGTCAATATGTCACACAGAGTTATGGGGGATTACTGTTGTATTGGATATATATGCTTTAGCTCTTAAAGTGTGCGGATCTGTTGACTTGCATGACGGTGGTTTCTGCAAAATATCTTCTTTATTGTTCTGCTGATGAAAAAAAACATATTGGATGGTGTAACTGTTGTAAATAAATGTGTAAATAAACTTGATTTTGAAAGTATGCTACCGTTTTATTACAGTTTGTTGGACTACGTTCATTCATGCTTCAGACTCAAATATAGAGCTGAAGTATATACGCGGTTGTGAGGTATTTGAAAAAATAGTTCCACTATAGCAAATAACACGGATTGAAATCATACATTGCGCCAATATATTTGTTTTTAATCATCAACGAACACCACAAACCACTCGGTGAGTAGTACAGTTTTGAAAATGAACGTTAAGTGTTGTTTTAATGACGCTTCTAAATCCGTCGAAAAGTCAAGACTCGACCCATTGTCAAAATTTCTGTGTCCATCACTGTAGTTCATCCAAAACAAACCAGAAATGAGACTCAAAGTGTTAAATACCGGAATTATCCTTTAAGTCAACTTTTTATTTTTTACAGCATTAAACAAGTTCCTGATTGTTAAACGCAGCTCAAAAATCTGCCAATGTTCAGATTTTTCAAATCACATGAATCATACGTTACCTCCGCCCAAAACGATCAATTTGTGCCAGTCATCCGCACAAATTACGTAACAGGATGTCTATCGCATCTTTGTATGATTTACATGTCAAGTCAATGCCATCCACGATAGACATCCTGCGGCACCATTAGCGCAAATGAGGCGGGATGAATGACGCGATTCACATCATTTGCGATACTATTGGTGGATATTCGCACCACATAAACTAATCAGGAGTTTGCTCTAGTAGTGACGTGATTACAACCTGAGGCATACATATGAAACAACATCGTCGCTGTACATGTATGTGGACACCCGGAGCTGTAGGACACATCTTTGTACATTTATAGAAACAAGTAAAAATGATCTTGCTTGCTAGAAAGTGAGTGAGGAGGTCGGACAATCTGGTAAGTTGTAAAAAAAGCTCCTTACTCAATTTGAAATATACATATATTGAGACCTCAAGCTAGATCAGTGGTCAGTGAGCCTCAACAGCAAGTTGAATTTTGACTATGTTGTCAGTAGCCTATTCTAAGCTGGCTTCCTCATTGGCCAAAGCTGAACATTAGTCTTGTTTACTAATAATTGCGTAGATTATTCAAATTTACTGTATAAACACATTTAAACTTCTCGTGAATTTGTTCTTAACATCATTCACTGTAAAACTCGATTACTCAATACTCAAAACTTTTCAGAATACTCAAAACATGTGTGGAAACAGATTACCTTAAAATATTTAAGTAAAAAAACTCAAAAAAAATTATAATATTTATAAATTACAATTAATCCAAACTCAAAGTTTATATTTCATTGTATTTAATATAAAAGTACACTTAAAACTACAGTTTTGACATCGCGTGTACCATTTATTTTTGTTCACAAGTCACAAAAACAAATGTGACGCATATGTATGTAAGTGTGAAGAAACTGAGCTCAGGACTTTGACACAGCTATTGTTTATATGATAAATGCTAATATCTGACCTACACCCTAACAGGCACTACACTTGAACAATGGTAACCGTATACTTCTGTTATGCTGGCTCATGCAAAGCATTCTAGGAACTGGAAAGCCTCCTCAACCGATTGTGTTGATTCAATGTTAAACTGAAATAAATTTGCAGTGCCAGACTCTTTCCTCGCTAAACTGGCAGATTGGATGTCATAAACCTCATCACAACCACCAAAACTTTGTTAAAATGAGGCTGTTGTATTGAAATGACTCCGCTTCGAAGTTATAAATACAATTTTTGAGTTAGCAAAGTTCTTTGAATCATTTCACTTTCGTTTGTGGATCTCAAAGCAGTGAAATGGTTGAACGCACATAAAGTTTTTTAGTTGAATAAACATTTTTCTTTGGTTTAAGTACAGTTCACTCGTTTTAAACGAGTACATTGTACTGTTCGGGTTTACAGTGTTCTAATGTTGAGAAATTCAGAGAAATTTAAACGAGTACATAAATGATTATGCAAAAGCATACCCAAAGTTAGTCATTTGCATAAAATATGCCCCAAACCGCTTCATATAACGGCTTTCCACAACACAAAGAAACTTATAGAGAAGAATGCCACTGAAGCAAAAGAGCAAACAAGGACATTCACCAATATTCAAAATCAGTGAAGTTCTTGTTATTTGCTCTGGGAGGCTTTGCTGTTGGAGATGAAAGCCAGAAAGGTGTCAAAAGGGGTAACAAATACACAAATTTCATTCAAAAACCTGTGACTAACATGTTTTTTTGTAAATGAGCATTTTTATTACCGTATTTTCCGATTACCGATTATAAGGCGCACCTTCAATAAATGGCCTATTTTAGAATTTTTTTAATATATAGGGCGCACCGGGTTATAAGGGGCATGGAATAGAAGATGCGCGCACAGGCTATTTAATCATGTGGGCTGTAAAAGATTTTTAAAGTTTTGGAATCCATTTAGCCGATCTCTGGGTCTGGCGGTACCACTTTTAGCATAGCTTAGCACAATCCATTGAATCTGATTAGACCATTAGCATCGCGGTCTTAGTACACGATGAAACTACAGAAGAGTCAAGTTTTAGGATGTTTTCACACCTGCCTTGTTTAGTTTGGTTGAATTGTACCAGAGTTCGATTGCTAACTTGGTGCGGTTCGTTTGGGCAGGTGAGAATGCAGCAATCGAACTCTGTTGCGGACCAAAAGCGGACCAAACAAGCGGACCTTGAAGGCTTGTTTGTGGTGAGAACACGATCCGAGATCTAACCGACCTAACTACAAAAGTATTGCACATTTTTGAGTCATGTGCGCAGTGCATTATCGGATGAAGAAGTGTTTGTTGACAGTTTCCATTAGCAATATTAGCAAAATGACAAATCGCGGACATACCTGGAGTTGCGAGGAGGTGCGGGCAGAGCCTCAGAAATTTGGTGTCTTTGACGTTTGTAGTGCATTAAAATGTTGTTTTCAAGCCGCATCTGCGATTCATTCTGAAAATAAATGGTTTGAGTGCTGTATACAAACTATGTATAACAACCACGGAGACATAATTACAGCGGGCAGCTGTCTGTCCATGGTGTCTGCTGTATTTTCCTTCTTTTTGTTTACTTCCGGGGTTCTGTTGGAATTTTGCGCAATTTAATTCTGACCAATCGAAAAGCAGTTTAGGAAATACGTTCAAATACATGTGGCCAATGAGTGATGTGGATGTTATTACATGACAGAATTTTGGTTCGTTTCAACTGGTGCGGATCAGAGCACTCAGTGTGTTGTGAAAAGGAACCAAAACTGCTAAAAAAGTTACAATGTATAATTTTTTTGCTTTTGGTCCGGACCAAATGAACCGAATTACAGATGTGAAAACACCCTTAAAGAGGAAAAATAGCCAAACTCTTTGGTTATTTTTAGCGCAATGCTAATGGTCTAATCAGATTCAATGGATTATGCTAAGCTACACTAAAAGTGGTACCGCCAGACCCGAAGATCAGCCCAATGGACTCCAAAACGGTAAAAACCAAATGTTTAACTCCAAGGGAGCTGGAAAACTTGAAAAAAAAAAAAAAAGTGGAGTTTCAATTTAAAATACTAATTAAATAGCTTTGGTTTGGATTATATTTTAGATTTCTTCCAGCTATTTGGGGTTAGGAAGAACCAATACATTTAATAACCAAATATTTTTTCTTGAACATGAAGCAGTGTAATTGTCCATGTTCCTTCCATGTTCAAGATGTCAAATATGTATACATTGTGCGCAGCATCAATGAAAACATACAAAAATAAGTTTTGTGTTTTTGAAAGTTACGTATTAATACTATTTATTAACAGTGATACCAGGCTGCTTATGTTTAGGTTCAGTCATTTTATTTTAGTGGTAATGAAAAGGTTATCAGTTAGTAATTGCAATGCCTTGTTTTCACAAATATCACTGTTGTCATTTCATTGGTATTTGACAAATTTGTCTTTCGCTGCAAAACCCTCTAAGTGGAAGCTTTTTGGCAAAAACCTACGCTTTAAAAAATATCCACTTCTATGGAAAAAAACATACTAAACAGTTGCGAAATCACTAAAGATGCTATTAGAAACATTGCAAATCATGAAAGTCAGAAATATATTTTGAATATATATATATAGAAATATATTTAATATCTAAATATTTACTTCCAAAATCCAGCTGTTAATACATTTAATATTATATCCATGATACACACAAACATACAGTGATTAGAATACTTTACCTTTGAAACTTGCACAGCAACAGGATGGCCAAAAGGAACATTGGAAGGATCAACACTATAACTGTTATTACCCATGGATTCACACTGTACTTGTTCTCAAACGGTCCAACCTCATGATTTAAGAACAGACAACAAAATATGACTCTCACATGTAGTGGCACAATGCATTGCATATTTGTCATATTCACCCCCCGGTTGTCGTGTTTTGTTGCATTACAACCTACAATTACAAGGAATGTTTGATTTTTTGTAGTGCTACAATTGACTAAGAAGTCACATCATAATGTAAAAGCTGATCAAAATTCATCTGTGTTGGGTCAAAGTTTCACATAATCTGTCACATGATATCATTATAAAGTTTTATTCATGCCATTTAAGAATTACCAAAAGTACAATACTATTTTAAGCCAATGTAGTTTAAGCAGTCACACACTCGTATACGGGTCCGCGAAGAAACTGCAGGGAGTCTGCCAAATGATGTTTAACCACAACGTTGTTTTTTTGCTAAAAACGTAAAACATATGTACAAAACGTTACATGTCCCCTTTAAGTCGCGCATGTGCACGACCGAATAGAAGGTAAAAAATCTGAAGATTATAAATGGCCACTCAGGAAGCAGCAGTAATGACAGAAAAAGCATCATAAAACAGGTAAATCATATAGACACGTGTGTCTTTCTTTCAGAATGTTAGAATCAGTGCGACATGTTGTCTCATCTATATTTCTAAACTCGGACGGCTGTTTCACGCTGTTCAGATTTGTAATTGCTAAAGCGCTAATTCAACGCTAAATGACATCACACCACGTCTGCATTTAAAACTGTGAAAGAACTATCGCTCACATTTAAAAATCAATGAAATGCCCCACCATCCCCACCAGAATAGACAGTCTTTGTGCCATTCACCATGATCAGTCATCTTTATAAACTGAAAGCCCAGATTTAGGTATATTTGTAATTCATCTCACAGTAAAATGAAAATGTGTTACACTGCATTTAACAAAAAACTTTAACAAAAAAATACAAAAAGAAAATGATGCATGTACAACAACAGCATAATAGTTCATATAGTAAGGCTGTGTGACAAAATGGTTTGTTTCTATTTATAAAACAGTGCTAGTCCTTGATTCTGATTGGTCAATAGTTGTACTTTACTTCGCGTTGTACCCAATACGAAAAAGCAGCCTATCGTACCTTACTGCTTACTTAAATATCTCAGTTTTACACATTTAGTATCAGGGGTCCCTGCTCCATGCTTTTCTCATCTAAGGGGTCCCCGCTTAAGTCCACCATGATTTTGCAATAATGACCATAATTATTTCACTGTCTTTTTATTAGAATACAACCAGAAAATACAGGACATTTGTATGCAGTATTGAAAAACAGAACAAAGTTAAAAACTAAAGAGCTCCTCATACACTGAGAAATAACAGGAATGTGGTAGGTCTCTTAAACCTAAATGAAATTAAATCCTAATTTCTTATTCTAATCTATGTCATGTCATAAAGATATGTTTAGTACCAAAAGAGGTCAATACTAAATATTGACTTTTACCAGAAAATTACATGTTGTTCTGAATTTGTATTATAAACAATTTAAAAGGTCAAAATTTTTATAATATTTTAAAATATTTTTTGTGTGCATATTAAATATATATATTTACTTTATTTTCTGTTTTCATCTTAATAAAGAAAGAGAAAAATAAATAGGGTCATTTAAACTTTTCTAAAACAACAGAACCGGTGGTGGCCTAAAACTTGCACAATACTGTGCATATATTTGTAATACAAATTTGAAATTTATGATTTTTAAAAAAATTAGTTCCCGCCAAAATAAGTATTATATCAGGTCAGTTTTTAAAAGTAAATCCTTCATTTTATGCAAAATACAATATCCACCATGTTATTCTCTCATCGTTTCTCCCTTTTTTACTAAAATACAATAAACGCCACTCCTCCTTTTTTGCAGAATGCAATAAATCCGCTTAGCCAATCACAGCACACCATTCCACGCACTGCAAACAACAATGGCGGTGCGTTGAATAGACGGGTTGCAAGTTTACAAACATTGCAGGGTGCGCGCGCATCCAGGAGGCAGAAAGCCTGATTGGTGAGCTGATCCGCTACTGCAACAACCTTAATTATTGAAGCGTTCTTTATTGTTTGTATATAAATAAAACTTGATTTTAGTTGGATCTGTTTTTCTGTCTTTATTTTTGCAGTGTTACTGATACATGTATGAATTATAATGTTAGGCTAGTAACGTAATAGTCGCATCTACAGTCGCATCAGGCACCCAGCACTGACTCTGTTGGTACTATTTTCCACGCAACAACTCCTTGGCATTTTGACTTACAGACACCGCTACTAGCCTACAACAAAATGCACGTCTCTTCTTTCTGCCTCTCGGTTGCGCGCGCAACCAGTTAGTGACGTCGTCGTGCAAACCGTCTATACACACAGAATCCTAGTTTTCCTCATCTTTTACTTCGTGATCAACAAACAAACAATCAAAAACAAAATAATACTTTAATGGCTTTGATAAACCTGTGGTGGTTTTCTGTGACGGGAAAGAAACATAAGCCATCAAAATCTAATAATTTTTGCGAGAGGCACTCGGGAGACGGAAAATCCCGGCTGTTGGAGCATCAAGCTTTTTCATGTTAACACATTGAACCCATGGGATCTTATGCAAAACTTTCCATTATTTTACGCGAAGCCAACAAAAATTGAGCAGGACCAAAACATTTTACAGCTAATCGCTGTGAAAAAAGTTCAGCGATGACGTCCCAAGAATAACCACAGCAATGTTTTTATAACCTCAAGATGCTATGTGAAAGTTTGTAACAGAAAATAGTGGTTTTCATCTTGTCACTTTCTTGGCATAGACAAATAGGAAACACATTTTTACCCAAATTTGTCAAAATGGATTTATTGCGCTTTGGAACCAAACTCTTCATATATATTACATTGACCCAATCCACTAAATGTATTGTCTTGAATATGTCATTATTTTAATAAATAAAATACATTTTCAAAAACAGATTTGAAGTATTAAGTGTTTATTTAAATATAAGTACAATAAAAAAAGGGTTCAACAAATACATATTAAAGGAGAAATATTATGGCTCTGTTTACTAAAGGTAAAATAAGTCTTTGGGGTCCCCAGAGTGTGTAAACGTTTTGCTCAAAATACCCCACAGATAATTTTTTATAGCAGGTCAGACTTTTTAGGTGTAAGTGAAAATGCGTGTGTGTTTGTGTTAAAATGAAAATGAGCTTGCTGACATATCTTTTCCAAAAAGAGTGGGGTTTCAAGAACTTAAATTCAGCAGGCAGCAGCAAGAGAATTTTACATGCAGCAAGATATTCAGTATGGTCAGTAGCGGTATTAAGCCTTTTATTTTTACCATAAACTGTAAAAAAGATGGACGTAGTGTCTGTGACAGAGCCCATAGGTTTGTGAAGAACTTTTTTGAAGCCAGTAGTTTGCGGAGACTGCTGTCGCCATCTTGGTAGCGCGTCATCGCTTATCACTCACGAATAACCAAAAATGGGTAAAGAGGCTTAATATAGTTTAAGGGAGTTACAAAAAATCACCCCCTCACAGTTGTCATGAATAAGACTGTCGCTATAATGACTTTATTGACTTATCGTAAAATAAGTGGACATGAACGGGTAGTTTTTAGAGAGGCGATATTTTTCCATAGTGTTTACAGAATAACACTAGACTAAAGCAATAAACCCTCTGTATATTTGGGATTTACACTGAACAATGACTATTAGCTGTGTAAAACTGAAATGCATATTTTATAAAAAAAATTTCTTTTAAATATTTAGAATGTAATTTTTTCCTAACAGTCCAATTACATATTAATATTTCATATTTTTCACCTTAATATTCTTAAAAATCAAGGTTGTGTTCTTAGAAAAGATGTTTTTGCATTATTATGTTATTTTATTTAAGCAATATCGCTCGAGTAGGAGTGTGATATAGCTCTATATCATCACGGCTGTGATTAGGCCAGAGGCACGAGGCCGTAGGCAGAGTGCCGGAGGCAATCACAGCCGTGATGATATAGAGCTATATCACACGATTCCGAGAGCGATATTGCTTTTATACAACAGTTCGACGGCACACGTTTGAAAAACGAAAACTAGAAAACAACAACGAAGTTATTTTAAAAGCTTCTTTGTTTGAGAACTACTTCTTCCGCCACGGATTTGAGGGCGGCCAGAATGACAGGTAAAACTTTCGGCTGCTTTGAAGCTCATAACAACTCAATGGACGGAAAAGCCGTTACTTTATATTACCGTTTCTTGGTCACAAAGTGTAGTTTTAAGATTAGTTCAGTCGAGAATGTATATGTATTATATTTAAATCTGCAGTCGATTAGTAAAGATAGCGCCTGTTTGAACGTTTGCTTAGTAAGATTCGGTATGAGAACCAAAGCATGAAAGGAGGTCAGTGTTCACTCGCCCCGCTGACCACCGCCGTCTCTGGACTACATTTCTGAAAGGGATTCCCTGGCTCTCATGTTGGCCTTGTTTGTTTATGATCGTCAAAATGAGATCAAATCAGCAGTATTTGGTGTCATGATCAAACTATTACTTGTTTTTTAATTCATATTTAGTGTCTTTTGTGTTGTTATTGTTTTGGCGCGAGGTAAAAGTTAATAAAACTACTTGTATAACGTTACTATTGCTTTCTCATTTATTCTTAACGTGATACGAGCACTCGATTATTATTATTAAACTTTGTTCTTGTCAGTACTATATAAAACGGTTTTTTATAAGTGTCAGAGAGATGTTTTTGCATGCTGCTTATAAATAACGTTATACCAGTAGCGATATCTCATAACATGTTTTAATAGTCACGTCACGATAAAGTAAATGATCAATGTCCACATTTAAAAGCTGCGGTGCTTACCTGCAGTTCCACGGTGTTTTCGCGTTCTGATGAGATATAGCTCCAGAAAAAAAACGAGTGTTTATAGTCCTCTTTCCAAGTGTTAATCGTCCACACGATGTGACAAGACATTTCTCCCATTAACTTTAACGTAACATCCAATAATAACTTCCGATTGGGGATTCACAGACTGATTTATGAGCTAGTAAACTAATGAGATACACGGAGAGTGATTCAAAACAGCGCGTCTGTGTTTTTCCATTCAGAGATGAGCCTGCTTAGGACCTCCATTCACTAGGTGGCGGAATGATACGAAAGGTGAAGCGGTTACAGTGCCGATATTAGCACAATATCGCATAGCTCTTAGCCAATCAGATTCGAGAACCAGAAAGAACTGTTGTATAATGTCATATATAATCAGTGAAATGAAAAAGCATTTAATCACATGACAATAATAGATGTGTTTCAAAACTATATTAATAATAAAATAAGGCTAACATAAAGAGGCACATGAACAATAACAAAGGCTTGATAGTATGGACAAGAGAGGTTTAGTGACCTCACTCTGCAATTCAACCCTCTTGGTCCCAAGTTTCAAACTTCCAATCTGTTAAAAAAAAGAAAGCGTTTTTGTGCAATGGCGAATGCTTTCAGTGAAGACAGTCAACTTCATTCATATCATATACAGCCCATATACTGTAAAATCTTACTTCTGACGCAACGTGACACTCGCGTCAAGTATTTATTGACTTAACATAAATACCCGTTGCAACTTTCAGTGATGTTTTGTTGCTTTTAGAAACAGTTCATGTCATGTGCCTACATTGCATACGTTTCCATTTTTTCGTGTACACCAACCCGCTCTATCCTGAGGTGATTTAAACTCCCGCATAGCAACACATGCAGTAGGCGGGGTTAGGCACACAACTCACATTTAATTTCTTGATCCAAATAACTTCACTACTAACCTGGACAAGTTACATTCTGTTTATAAATGTATAATGTTTCAATTGACCTTAAATGACCCATTTAAGATCATTCAATGAATGTTCACTGGGTTTTAGGACACAAATTCATATTTCACTCCAAGTCACTTCACTTTCATTGCATGTATAACCTGAAGAAGTTAAATTTTTTTCAGTAAAACAAAAAAACATCTGTTTATAAATGAATTATATTTTAATCCACCTAAACTGACTTATTTATGGTCATACAATGCAAGCCCATGTGCATTGTTTTAATGGTTAAATACTTGTGCACACTCAAGTGTATTGTATTGCAGTGCCATAACTGGGTCATATCAGATACTTGGATTGCAGGAGAGGTATTAAATGTGGATAACGTGTGGGTTATGGCCTCTATTTCATGTCCTGGTCTCCAGAGACAAGCCTGGCTCCAGTTTGCCTTTCAATGGAACATTTACCACTCCTAGGGAAATTCAAAAGTAAGCAGATGGGGCGTAAAGGACCCCAGAGACCTGAGACATGTGGTTGACCCAGAGAAACTTGAACAAAACTACACAAGAACTTTTGTCTCTGACAATACATTGTATGCATGTTTGCTGTATCCCTTTTACCTTTTTAAATAACCTGTAACCAGTGAATTTCACAAGTGACATCTCAACTGGCTGCAAGAACCCAGTCTCAAGGTAAATCTAGACTTTCCTGCCCTTACATCACAAAAGGCCCCTCACCAAAATGCATGATGGTAGCATACACCATATGTAAACTAGGGGAAGCCAACTCAAAGATCAGTCTTGCACTGTTTACATGCCCACGACATAAACACCAGACATTCCCTCTGCAGTCAAGTGCACACAGCTTTCCGCCTGACTTATGCCTGTCAACCACAGCAACGTTCAAGGACATCTGTGTTTCAAACTTGAAATGCAATAGACAATGTAGCTGAACCTGCTACTTCCTGGTTCACATGAACCTCGCAGGCGTGTCAAGTGTGAGAACTTCCCGCCAGATGAAATCATCCCAGATGTTTACACTCTGGTTATTAGATAAGAAACTCTAGTAACTGCAAGGGTTTACTGTTTAGCTCAACACACAGTGCGGCCAAACCCTAATGGTATGTGTGGAACATGGCCCACACTGAAAGCCACACCCTCTGTCAAAACAGTCGTCTTTTGCAGTATACACACTGTAGAGGTATGCCAAAGACTTTGAACTATGCCTTCACGAAGAACATGACAGCAGATGACCATTTTGAGGAGATAAACCACACTCTAATAAGACCCTGTAGTCATGTAAAAAAATGTGAAAGTGAAAAAAAATCTGCTTTATTATATTTGTCTTATCATAAAATAATACAAATTAAAAGTTTAAGGCCTTAAAGGGGGGGTTTAATGGTATTTCAAGCATTCTGACTTATTAACACAGTTATAGAGCTGTTTCCTCATGCTAAACGTAGGCAAAGTGTCAAAAATGCAGTTGGGCGTGTTTCAGAGTATTTCTGTGCCGAATGCACTTCGCCAGGGTTCGTACAAGTTTTGGCTAATTTTTTTTTGATTACGGTTCTAACTGACGTTTCAGGGGTTTTCGATACGTATCACTTCTTTATATGGGCTTCCGCCGGAAAACTTCCCCCGGAAAACCCCGCCCAGCCGTCAGTCAGCGGGAGACGCTAGAGCTTGCTAACAGCTTATCACGCCACTCAGCTTTGTTTAATTTCAAAAGTCAACAATGGCACAACAAGAAGTGTGTTTTTGGATGTAAGGAGAAGACATCCAGCCTCATGGAAACAATGGATATAGTTTATTATCCGGATTAGCAGCGGAGTTTTGCGTGTGTGTTTGATGCGGTGGATTTTCAGAACCGGGTCATGACGAGTTACACGTGGTAAGTAAGACTTCTGTCTTATGTTGGAAATAGGCGCGTGTATATTATATAAATGACACGAACATGTAGTGAATCATACGTTATAAGTGTTGTATAGTGTTGCATGACTCGTACTCGCTCCTCCCGTGTTATAACTCCTCCTTCTTCATTTTTTCGTACGTTATCGGAAAGATTCGTTAAAGCTAATATTTCTTTTATAAATCTGATTAAACTAAAGACTCTTCAGAGATATAAAGGATGTCATACTACTCCATAGGTACTCCAGATTGATATCAGAAATGCAGAAACAGCGTGTGTTACGTGAGCTTTAATGTTTTGACAGATTTCCGTTGCGATATCAAAAATGGTATCAAATACTATCATTTCAAGGTATAGTATCGAAGTTAGAAATCCCAGTATCGTGACAACACTACCACAAACTCTCGCTTAGTTTCTCTTTCTCTCTCTGGAAAACATGGGGTTACCGGTTGAAACTTCTCTAAAACCTTTCCCCTTCAAAGGCAGGGCTTGGTCCTTGAAGATGGACCTTTATCTCCTTTGTTCAACCTTTAATGCCCGGCAGCGTCCCGCCAGAGGCTTATAAGTAAGTACTGTATATAGGAGAGCACCGATATATCGGCCGATGATGCTTGCTATGCTTCTCAATGAATTACAGTGAAATGCCGCTACATCCAAAAGCCAGAGGGCGCTCTTTTGCAGAAACTCAATATGCGCTGCAGACGAAGAACCAAAAAAACACACAGCTATGATGACACGCAGCTCAAGAAATGGCTTAAGGATATATTTATATTGGTGTTCTTTAAACCTTTTCAGTATTTTTAAGATAATAAAGAATATGTATAATGATTATGTTTGATCGGTGTTGCTTTTTCAAATGCATGTTATAAACGACTCAAACTAACAGTGATTTCAGATTGATAAGGACTTACTGATCCAAAAGCCGTTGTACAAAATACAAAATAGGTGTGAATAATATCGGCTGTGCGATTCAGAATAGTTATCGGACAAGTATTATTAGTATATATCGGCATTTATCGGTGCACCCCTAACCGTATATAGGGTATGCAAGTGACGTCACCTTCGGCGAAAGTAACTGCGGTTACTAAGTGGCAAAAAGTCTGAGCGACAGCATTAGCATAGCGTGAAAATGTGTGATAGACTTTACTAACAGATTTAACAAAAATTTGGAGCGGTCTTTTTCCAGACTGCAAAAAAAACACTCAAAGGAGAAGTAAATCAGTAGCAGTAGCCATGTCCGGTATGTAAAATTTTGGGATAAAAAATCCTATAACAAATACACCAATGAAAACTCTTTTTCTGTGTAATTCCAAAGTTGTCAGTGAGCCTTCATTAAAAAACATCCATTATGATGAGCCTTGTGTTCTACAAAGGTGGGATGGTTTAATAGTGTTAGGCAAGACAAACATATATGTCAGGAAAAGCAATTTCCACAGACTACTGGTTGTTTGGCAAGTTGTTAGGGTCAGTGCTTTAAGTGGCCCAAAAGAGGTGCCGGTACTCTATTTTTTTTTTTTTTTGACTCCTCCTATATTGAAGGGGTTTTATATTCAGCAGTCAACAGACGACCTTGAAAAAAATAATAAATCCTTTTTTGAGTTTGTGGATTTGCTTGAGCTAGAAATAGCTACTGAACATAAATAAAATGTGCATTTTCAACATGGTTAAATGCTAAAACTAGTTGTTCAGATAGAAAGTGCATGAAAAAAACTTTAAAATGACACCAAGACCATGTCTATACTGGCCATTTGAAACTTGAAAGTCATCACTTTATTTTGTCCCATTGTTTTCCAGTTTGGGGGTGATAAAACTCCTGTGTGCGTCGTTCAAATTCATTTAAACGTCGTTCACTTGTAGTTTGCAATTAAACTAAATGTATATTACAATTTCAATAATCTTTTTACTCTGCACATCGCCTGAGGAAATCCGAAGGGGGGGGGCCAAACTTTGTCACGTACCTACAAAAGGGTATTGGAAGGGTATTGAGCGTTCCGTTACGCTAAAAGCACATTCTGGGCGCACGGAGAGGTGGTGGTATGCTCAAGAGCTATATTTGGAAGTGGCGGTACTGAGTACCGGCGCGTTCCGGCCCACTTAAAGCACTGGTTAGGGTCACTGCCAACAAAATTCAATTTAAGCTGATAATAGCAGCCGCTGTGAAAACCAGCCATTTTGTTGAATGTTTTGCCACTCAACAGGGCAAGCTACGGCATGGTCACAGGGAAAAGTGACATTGTTGCATACCCTCTATATCAGTAAGAAAGTTATTCTCTGAAGGCCATGGAGATAACGTTTATTAGAGTTGATGCATAGCTGTGAATGTATTCACTGGATGAATGTATTAATTAATTGATGATATTAATTTGGCTAAATCAGTTAAAACCTAAATAATTTCTTAATGAATTACAGTTTATTATACAAGTTATATCCCTTTAGGTTAAAACCGAATTTCTTTTAGCAGTTCAGTAGAAGATTTGAAGAGTTTGGTTACAAAACGCAATAAATCCATTTTGACAAATTTTGGTGAAAACGTGTTTTCTATACCAAGAAAGTGACAAGATGAAAACAACTATTTTCTGTTACAAACTTTCACATAGCATCTTTATGTTATAAAAACATAAAAAATTCAAATCCATAGTTGATTTTCAAAGATTTATTATAAAAACGGATAATTTTTTCCACAAAATGCAATAAATCCATGACAAGTTTTTATTCAAAATGCTATAAATCTATTGAATCAATAGCCTATATAAATGTGCATTCATCTTTGCCATGTTATATTCATTTAGTTGACTAGTTGTACACACTAATTAAAAATATAAACATTAATGTTATTAATCAAAACACTTACTTTGTAATATTAAGATCACTGTCATTGCGGTTACTTGACGTCCTAGCTTAACGTCTTTCACAGAGATCAGCTGTAAAATGTTTTTGGTCCTGATCGATTTTCGTTGACTTTGAGTAAAATTATGGAAAGTTTTTCATAAGATCCTCTGGGGTCAATGTGTTAGCATGAGAAGTTTGATGCTGTGGGGAGAACAAGCACCCGTTTCCCGAGTGCCTCTCAGGGAAAATATTAGATGCTGATGGCTTACGTTTCTTTCCCATCACAGAAAACCATCACAGGTTTAGCGATGCAATTAAAGTATTATTTTGTTTTGTTTGTTGATCACGAAGTACAAAGTAGATGAGGAAAACTAGGACTCCATGTACTCAGCGCGCCGCCATGTTTGTTTACATTGCGTGACTGGTGGGCTGTAATATCAGAAATGGATTTATTGCGTTCTGTAAAAAAGGAGCAGTGGCATTTATCGCATTTTGGGAAAAAAGGGAGAAAAGATGACAGAATAACACGGCGGATATTGGATTTTGCGTAAAATTAAGAATTTACTTTTAACTACTGACCTGATATAATACTGATTTTGGCAGTAACTCATTTTTTTCAAAAATGGCGTTTATCGCGTTTTGGAACCAAACTCTTCATTTAATAATAATGTCTTACACAACAGCTTCTACGAACACGCTAAATCGCTACACAAGATTTTTTTTAGGATGTTATGTGAATCAAATGAAACAACACCTCCCCTTACAAAAATCCATTTAAATTCCAGGTTGTAATGCAGTAAAACAGGACAAACATCAAAGTGGTAAATACTTTTTAAAGGCACTGTTTATGTAACATCAATATAATAGCTTACCATGAACAGTGCTCCAGTCGCTCCAGACGCCACTACTGCACTTCTCAGTCAACTTCACTCTAACTTTAATGCTGTACTTTCTTGTCAGGTCTACATCTTGCTTAATAAATGATGACACTCCATCTGGCAAAGGAACTACCTTTAAGCAAAATTATGAATTATGAGAATTAAGAGTCTTAAGACTTAGAGTCCGTATGCAACAATTAATTCAATTGTGAAAATCACAGTCACTCTGTAAAGGCATACACTTATATAAATGTAAGTTTGTATATTCATACCTCATCATTGATCTGTAACTCATACTTATAACATTCTTCATTTGAAGAAAACTCCTTTCCATGAGTCCAGTTTATTTCTAAGTTCTTTCGATGGTTTGAAATTGTAGAGGATATGTTGAGTGGGGGAGGAAGTTTTACTGAAGAGAAAAAAATCATATATTTTAATGTTTTACTCCGCTGTTTAGCTTCATATGTTATTGTTTGACTCCAATATGTACAGTTTATTGACATTTGTCATCTATCATATATTAAATCAATATTTTTGACTAAAGTCTCAATCCATTTATAAGATAAAGTTTATTTCAACCATTAACTTTACTATGATGACATGATTTTTTTCAGTTAAAGATATCAAGGATATATTTTAACAGAATGTTCTTTACATAATGTAGAATGATTTTATGTGCAAAACAGTAAATCACAAAAAATGACTTTTAGCTGGGTTTTAACAGGCAGGGTCACATATTGTACATTTCATTAGCATCAGTCTGAATATCTACAGATTTTTAAAGAGAATTTCTTACTATTCTTCTTGATTGAAATCCTGTTGTAGTAATATACCAGAGAGTTGGGAGGGAAATATTGACTTTAATGATGACTGTTTGTGGATGTGTTACATCAATAGGGCCATGGCATTCAAGAGTTTCTTTTTCCACGATGTGAGAACAATATAAATGCTGGTTTAAGTTATTTTGGGTTTCACTGATAAACAAAAACAGAAAATATGTTTCCGAAAAAGGAAAATATAACAAATCCTAACCTTAATTAGCCTCAGTAAATCAAAACATTATGCTCATGATCAAGGTAGGATATACAGTACAGTATATAGTGCCTTTAACTTGAAATATGATTTGCAACATTACACTCTAAAAAATTCAAAAAGACATTCACCCAGCCCATTGGGTTGTAATTGAACCATGCTGGGTTGTTTTAACCCATTGTTAGGTCAAATACACTGCAAAAATGATTTTCAGGAAAAAATGTCTTAGTTTTTGTGTCTTGTTTTCAGTAAAAATATCTAAACATTCTTTAATTAAGATGCTTTTTCTTGATGAGTAAAACGACCCAAGAAAATCAGTCTAGTTTTTAGACCAAAAATGTAGGTGATTTTGTGCATAAAACAAGCAAAAAAATCTTGAACATTTTTCTTAAACACTAAATTCAAGAAAATTTCAAGAGATTTTTTTCTTGAAAATCATTTTTTTGCAGTGTAAAACCATTTTCTGGGTTAACCCCACCCAACGATGTGTTAAAATTAACCCAGCATTTTTTTTTGTTTAGTTTTAATTGTTTGCTAAATTTAAATAAATACAACTTGGCTTTAGCGACAATCAAATAGTACACTGCAAAAAGGGAATGTCTTGCTTAGTATTTTGTCTTGTATCTAAGAATTCCTTAATTGAGATACATTTACATAATAAGCAAAGTAGTTTATATTTTAAGTCTTGTTTACTGAAAAATAATTATGAAATTTAAGAGGTTTATTCCTAAAACAAGTAAAAAATCTGCCAATGGGATAAGAAAAAACAATTAGGTTACTCATGTAACCCTGGTGTTAAAGCTCTTCGATTGCTTGGCGCAGGGGGAAGCGGCCGCAGCACACCTGGTCCGTCTTGTTCAGGGGAGTCACGCCGTGACAGATTATTCCATTCAGTTCCAGACTTTGGCGGCTGTGTGTGGGTGAAATGAGCCTGCCCTTCGTGCTCAGTTTTTAGAAGGGCTAAGAGACGAGATTCAAGACGAGATTGCCACTCACGATGTTCCATGCTCTCTAGACTCTAGTCGAGTTCGCTCTGTGTGTTGAGAACCGTCTACTGCACCGCCGTCATCCCCACTCATTACAAAACCGCGTTCTCCTCGACGAGGCAGTTGGTACATCCTCTCATCCTCCATCTGTCTCCCCCCCTGTGCCGACCGAGCCGATGCAGTTAGGAAGAATTAATTTGACTCCTAAGGAGAGGGAGTGGAGGTTGCTCAAATGGCTTTGCCTTTACTGTGGCAAATCTAGACTGATCAAATCTGGCACGGAACTGTTCGGTAAAAGGCAGTGCCCATCAGTGTGTCTGGGAGTCCTGGTGAGCACTGCCATTCATGAAATCTCTATCTCCAGCACCCAGCTGCCGATCCTCCTGTCATTTGACGGTAGGGAATACCCCTCTCGAGCTCTTCTCCATTCCGGAGCAGAAGGGAATTTACTGGACTTCGCTTTAGCCTGGGAGTGGGGAATCCTTGCCATTCCCCTCGAGGTACTCTAAGCCATCTGAAGGGGAAGCAGACAGCGCAGGGCACTCATTGCACTCCAACCGTAAGTCTTCACATCTCTGGCAATCATTGTGAGGAGATTGTGCTATACCTCCTGCATGCTTCTTTTTCTCCCATCATTGGCAGCGTAATGTTATTTTAGCTTGGTCTCAGTCTTTTTCATGTGTCTTGTCTTGGTTCTGCTTCTTCGGGTTCTGTTCTTTCTGTTTCTCAGGGTCCGGCAGTCGATCTGACCGGAGTCCTGGCGGAGTATGCTGATCTATCTCTGGATTTCAGTAAAGCCCGGGCCACCTCCCTACCTCCACATCGGTCCTATGACTGATATAAAGCCTAAAGGTAGACTTTATTCTCTGTCTGCTCCCAAAAGAGAGGCTATGGACCGTTATATAATAGTGATTGCTTTCGTGCTAGTCTCATTCCTCCCCTACCTCTCCTGCGGGAGCGGGGTTCTTTTTTGTTAAAAAGAAGGACGGCTCCTTACGTCCATGCATTGATTACAGAGGCTTAAATTACAGTACTGTTAAAAATAGATACCCCCTACCTTTAATGTCTACTGCCTTTGAACTTCTGCAGGGAGCACGTTTCTTCACCAAGTTAGACCTGCGGAATGCCTATCATCTGGTGCGCATTAGAGAGGGTGATGAGTGGAAGATGCCGTTTAATACACCTTCTGGACATTTTGAATACTCCGTTTTACAGTTTGAATTAACGCACAATCCGTCCATCTTCCAGGCTCTGGTTAATGACGTGCTGAGAGACACGATTAATTAAGTTTGTCTTTGTGTACCTGGATGACATTCTCATCTTTTCCCCCTCTATGCAGGTACACACTCAGCATGTTTGCAGAGTTTTATGAAGCCTCCTAGAAAACCAGTTTTTCGTTAAGGCGGAGGAGTGCGAGTTTTATAGGGAGTCGGTTTCGTTCCTGGGTTTTGTCATACCCGCAGGGGAGATTCGTCCTGATCCCTCCAAGATCAAAGCGGTCGCCGAGTGACCAATCCCCGACTCGCGTAAAGAGGTGCAACGATTTCTGGGTTTTTCTAATTTCTATCGGCGATTCATCAGAAATTTCGGTCAGATTGCTAAACCTCTTATAGCACTCACTTCCACTAAGGAGAGCTGTCTCTGGAACAGTGAGGCTCAGGAAGCCTTTGATATGTTAAAGTCCCGGTTCATCTCTGCACCTGTGCTTTCTATTCCAGATTCTACGGCTCAGTTTTTTGTCGAGGTTGATGCATCAGATGTCGGGGTAAGTGCTGTTCTGTCCCAGTGGTCCACCAAGGACGGGAAGGTGCTTCTGTGTGCCTTTTTCTCCGACCGATTAAACCCAGCCGATGTTTTTTTGCAATTGAGAATAACAGTAAGCACTTTAGTTCTAAGGATCTGAGGATCACACAGATGAGCTCTGAGTCATAGTGAGGTCGGACATTACCAGGTTCATCCACTGCTGGGGTGTCTTTATCCAAAGCAGCCCAATCCTCATGTTCAGAGGGGGAAGACATCAGCTCTACAAGATCATCTAAGCCACCAAACAAAACAATAACACTGCCGGACAATGGGGGGCGCTGGTCATCGAGAGAGTGCACGCTGGGGCTGGTCTGGCATGATCTATCATTTGACCATTGTTCTGGCTCATGGCTACGCTGCTTTTTTCATCTCGGCATAAGATGAACCGGCAGTGAGGCATGGGAGGCAGTGCCGCATAAAGTGGTTTTTGGGCACGCAGCACAGCGAGGGGAAGACGCTTGCAGTGGGTGCAACCGGAATCCATGAGCACCATCTTGGCAGGACGGCTTGCAAATGCCATTGGTCTGTGATTTTCACAGATGTTAACCAACAGGCTTCAATTGTGGGTTCAAACAAGAGTTCCCCCCATAGTGTCAGCTAATGACGCAATGTGAAGTGAACTGTATCGAAAGGAAAATTTAATTCTAGTTTCAACTTATTTCAATAAACTCGATTTAAGTTTATTTTTCTTATCACATTGGCAGATATTTTTTATCATTTACCTTTTTATTTTTATTATTTATTTCAGTAAACAAGACTTAATATCTTTAGCTATTTTGCTTACCAAGTAAATGTATCTCAATTTAAGAATTCTTAGATATTTATACTGGAAAATAAAACAAAAGCAAAAAGACTTTTTTTGCAGTGTATTTCTGTGAGCTGTATTAAATGTATAAATCCTGCATTCAATTTTCACACTGACTGATCCACATAAAAGACAAACCTATACTCTAAAAAATTGATTTTTACCTATGTAGGGTATATATTAGATAGAACACACCGCTGGTTAAACATTACCCAATGTTGGGTTAAAACAACTGAACATTTTGTTTAAATATTTAATTCAAAATAATAAATATTAGAAACTATTATATTATAACATTTAGTGGCTAAACAAAACCTACAAAGTACATAAGATACACAGGTACATAAGACAAATGCATAAACTTACTATGCTGAGTATGCTGCATTTTTAGGGAGACCGGATATATTCCAATTACAGCTGAGATTATTCTTTATGTCCAGAATACAGGTCATTTTTTCAGCATTGAAACCATGTAGAGCTATTAACAAAAACAAGAGGATAAAAGTTTAAACGACAAGAAAGACTGAGATCAAAAACAGTTGACCATTGGCTTACTAGATGGAGGGGGTTGTTTATTGCACTCTTTGTCATAGAATGATAGTTGATGGCAAAGCTCCATAACTCCAGCAGAGTTCCGAATAAAAACATCTACGCAGGGCAAGTTCTGGAAGTAAAAATTTAAGGATTTAAGGATTATTGAACATCAATAGCCTATATTCCATAAACTATCCTGTAAAAATGTTCATTACCTCCTCCATGCCATTACAACAGTCATCATCTTCACCTAAATTCGCTGTACAGTTACCTTACGGTTAAAACAAAAAAAAGACTGCTGATTTATAATCAGCAATTCTACATGATGGCTTATCATTCTAAACATATCAAATAAGAAGGTAAAATCTGAATAATAAATATTAAGATTACTTATGTGCCTATTGTGCTTGATAAAAAAAGGTATTAAACAGACTATAAAAATGTACTGACCCGTATCATCCGCCAAGGTAAATGACCACGTGAAAATAAGCCCAAATATAAAAATGAAAGTGAAGCAAGCCACTCGTGGGAAACGCTCTTTAAAAATCATGTTTTATAAAGAAATGCCTCAGTCAACCTTTAACATCCTTATCTGTGGATAAAGGACACAGAAAATAAGTGAATTAATGATTTTGTTTTAACCAATAATCACATTCAGTTAACTACAACAACAAACCTTCAAAACCTTTGTCAACTTGACATGTGTTGTCTGTTACAACACTCGCTGATGGGTAACATAACAACATGTTTGTTACCCATTTCAACCATTTATGTTTCTGATTTTAAAAAAAGTACTGGATTAACATTAAACAAGAACCTAAATTCTATTACCTTTAATATTTTTGATGGTACATGTGAGCGATGTGACAACAGACTTCCCTTTTGAGAATGTGTAGTGTACTGTTTTAGTTAAAGAGAGGAAACACAGCCCACTCTTTACTGGAAGACATTGAGCCAGGAAGTCCAAATTGGGGGAGGTATTAACCCTATTGTTGCGACACTTTTAATGTTTATTATATGATAAATTACCAGTCTTTAAAATAAAATTGTAGGAAATAACATTCACATATATGTTATAATTTTATATTATATAAAAAATAATATTGTATATTTAATTGATTACATTCTATGAAAACATATATTTGATGTATTTAGTGTATAGAGGGTATGTACGTGACGTCACCTTTGGCGAAAGTGCCTGCGGTTACGCCCACTGAGTGGCAAAAGACAGAGCGGCATCATTTGAGTACAATGAGAAATCAGTGAAAAAACAGTGAAAACGCGTCTAAATGGGAAAAAGCTGTTATGTGATAGATTGTACTAACAGATTAACAAGAATTCGGAGGTATCGTTTTACAGACTGCCAAAAAACACAGAAAGGAGAAGTAAATTGATCGTTCATTCCAACGTCCACAGACCACAGGTGGGTTAATAAGTTGCTAGGGTCACTATCAAGCCCAGGTTTTACTTTCTACTTAAACATATTTTTTCAAGTATTTGTGTTTTATTCGTGTTTTTCTTTGGAAAACATACATTCCAAAGCATATTATTATAATTCTTACTCTATTACATTTCATGAATACACATGTTTGTTTTACAGTTAATATTAACATACTTTTACTCAAGTAAAAGTAACCCAATTTTAATGTAATTAGCTATTAAATAAAGTTTAATATGCAATATTAAAGAATACACAGTATGATTATATGCTTTAGAATGTAGTGAAGTAACATTTTTCCCAATACAAACATCCTAATAAAGCACAGATGCTTGGAAAATGTAACTAATGTAACTCAGTATTGTCCACCTCTGCTATCAAGTCCAACTAAATTTAATTTAAGTGTATAATAGTCAGTTTTACTGGCATTTTCGCAGCAGCCGCTATGGAAACCAGCCATTTTGTTAAACGTTTGCCCCTCAACAGGGCGAGCTCCGGCTTGGTCACGTAGAAAAGTGATGTCAATGCATACCCTCTTTAGTAAAAAAGTAGTAATGAAAGTAATATATAACATTTATTTTGTTTGAGAACAGTTTACCAGTTTTTCACAGTTTTTTATTCATTCTTAAAAGCATTCATTAGGTCTCTGTCATAGAATTTGTAATGTAAGATTGAAATACAGACCCAGAAATTTAAATGACTTTTAAGTGTTTTATTTCTACAAAAAGGTTGTTTGATATAAAGTACAGAGTGTTCTGCATTAAGATGACAGTTGTCACGTGCGGTGGGAGACAGAACCCAATTGCGACAGCTCTTAACAAAATATTTTTATTTATTTTTTATTATAAGTGCAAAACATACAACAGATAGTTAAGTAGCAAAACAACAAAAACAAAACAGACAACAAAAACAATTGATGACAATGGTTTTGTTATGTGCAATGATAATAAGCAAACTAATAACAAAAATAATAATAAATTAAACTGATAATAATACAGATGATGATATTGTTATGAAGCAATGATAAGCAAAATAATAATAATAATAAATTAAACAGATTATTTAGATTTAGATTTAGATTTAGATTTATTATTATTATTATTATTATTATTATTATTATTATTATTATTATAATATGTATGTACTACAATAGTGGTAGTAATAGCAATATTAATTGTAGGGATTGTTATGATTGTTTTTTATCCCATAATAATAACTTAATAATAATAATAAATAATAAACATAATGATTATTAATAATAATAATAATAATAGTAACAATACTGACAACAATAAATATAATATTATATAAAAGGATGGTGATGATATTGATATTTTGTAAAAACAAAATGGCAACAGTATTATTATTAATAATAATAACAACTACATCAACAACATCAATAGCACACACACCCAACACATACCACACCAATCCAGACTTCTGTATCAGTGTTTGTTTCTTTTTCTTTTTTATTCGTGGTAAAATTATTAATTGTATATGTAAATATGTTAAAAAAAAAGCTAAGGTGCATTAAGGGAACACGCCCACATTTTGGGAATTTAGCTTATTCACTGTATCCCCCAGAGCTAGATAAGTCCATACACACCCCTCTCATCTCGGTGCGCGCTGCAACTCTGTCCGACGCAGCCCCCGCTAGCTTAGCTTAGCACAAAGACTGGAAGTGGGTGGCTTTAGCTAGCATACTGCTCCCAATAAGTGACAAAATAACGCGATCATTTTCCTATTTATGTGTTGTGATTTGTATAGTCAAACCGTGTACAAATAACAAGGTGATATGAGACACAGCGATCTTTTAACAGTATACATACTGAGAACTATATTCTCTGAAGACGAAGCACTGCCGCATGGGCGGAGTGATCTGCTCGCAGCACACGAGAAGCCCCTGGTGAGGAGCAGAGAGTTCGGTCAGAATTGTGCAAATCACTCCGCCCATGCGGCAGTGCTTCGTCTTCAGAGAATATAGTTCTCAGTATGTATACTGTTAAAAGATCGCTGTGTCTCATATCACCTTGTTATTTGTACACGGTTTGACTATACAAATCACAACACATAAATAGGAAAATGATCGCGTTATTTTGTCACTTATTGGGAGCAGTATGCTAGCTAAAGCCACCCACTTCCAGTCTTTGTGCTAAGCTAAGCTAGCGGGGGCTGCGTCAGACAGAGTTACAGCACGCACGGAGATGAGAGAGGTATGTATGGACTTATCCAACTCTGGGGGACACGGTGAACAAGCCAAACTCCCAAAATGTGGGCGTGTTCCTTTAAAAGAAAGATGCAGTCCATTAAAATCAACATGTGTTGCATTAAAATAAAGGGTGGTATGTGTTGGGTAATATATTTAGTTATATTTATGTATTTTAATTATGTATATTTATTAATTTACATTTATATTTAATTTATTTAAAACATAAAATGCCCTTTGATGGGGCAAACAAAGGCAATACAGTAAAATGACAAACTGGAAAGGATAAGACACACACAGTGGTGTCTTAGACTTAGTACACCCAACGATCCAGCACAAGACAGCAGACACAATGGCATTAAATAGGGGAGAACTAAACTAGGGAACAAGGACTGACAGGTGTAGGGTGTAAACTAATAATGAATAGTTAACAAGGAAACAAGGGGGTGGGGTCAAGACCGTGTGCAATAATGAGGTAGTAACACAGTGTAAGTATAGATATGCAAGTTTAGAGAGCGGAGCATATTGTACATTACAATATAATTGTCATGATTCTGCCCTCTTGTGTCTGTTTTAGTCCTAGTCTTGAGGCAGAGTCATGTTTTGTGTGGTAGCACGTGGCCTTTGTTTATGCTGTGTGCTTCCTTGTCTCATCTCCAGAAATCCTACCCCTTGCTACTTACCTTGTAAATATTTCATCTTTATCATCTGTTGCCCTCTTGATCTGCTCCCTATTTAATGCCCTTGCGTTTGCTGTCTTGTGCTCATTAGTTTTGTATCTTCCCGTATTCTGGTCTTGTCGCCCCCTTGTGGGTTTTTGTTTTCATTTCTGTTATAAATAATAAAGTCCTTGTGTGCTTATCAGCCATTTGCATATTGTTTCTGTCCACCATTCATGAGACTGTAGTACTAGAAGGTTTCTCAGATCTCTGAAATTTGGCAAAAGGTGTAAAACTAGTCTAGTGCTTTGGTGGGCACAGCAAAGGTGTTGCAGCTACCAAGATCATTTACTTCTATGCTCAATTAACTAGGAGCATGGCCTCCAGTGGTTGTCAAACCATCAATCACAATCGATGCATTGTGCAAGCGCAAGTTACAGGTTTCTCATTATTTTAAGATACGGAGTAGAAATTTTTACTAAGTACTCTTTTTTTACTCAGTTTCTCGTTGTTATGACAAACTGACTTATATTTATGATGGAATCAGGGGCGGTTCTAGGGTCAGTGGATATCTGGGGCTTAGCCCAAAGACATCCAAGCATGTGTCAAAATACACTTTTAATAGCTAAAACATGATACATTTTTTCTAAGTGGTATTATTTCTGCCAGATTAACTTTTTAATAGTGCTCAATAAAATAACAATGTTCCACTGAGTTAAACTGAGAACACTTTACACTGATATCAAAGAAGTTGTTCACCTCAAAATGAAAATTCTGTCATCTTTTACTCCACTTCTTGTTATTTTAAACCTGTATGACTTCTGCAGAACACAAAATTATATATTTTGAAAAATATTGGTAACCCTAACACTACTCAACCCATGACTTTGACTAATGTAAGTCAAAGGGGGGCCAACAGTTTTTTTTACATACTGGCTCTTTTTTTACTCTCCACTTAATTCATTGTTCCTTTATTTTATCCACAACTGTTCTCTCTTTAATATACATCTTAATTTTTTCTTGTTGGATTTCTTTTTAATGTCATATTTCCCCCCCTTTCACACTCATCTCTTAATTCATCCAGGATAAATACAATTTTAATCCAGGATATGTTCTCAAACTCAAACCCAAGATTGACATCTCATTGCAGGGCTGCAAAGCTATTTTAACATAAAATACACAATATTTCTGTAAATTACATATTTTTCTATTATTTACCACAGAAAGCACTGTTTATATTGCACTGTATATTTAACAGTATAAACATTTTCTTAACCTTATCTTAAATAACTTTATATTAAAACTTGGCACTAAACTAACACATTAAATTCCTGAGTATGAATGTATTAATGATTATACATTTTCTGCAACCAGGTAGTGTTTCTGTTTTGATTTATTTAGGATTTTTTAAGTTACAGACTTGACTTGGTTATGTTCAATCTCTGTAAAAATAAATAAGGCTACTGCTCTATGTGTAACTTAAGCACAGACACAGCAAGCAAAATAATGATATATACTTCATACAATTCTTAAGTGAGCTTCTTAGCATACAGCCTTTAATTTTTTGTACCTTTCTCCTCATCTTTCCTCTTTTCTTAACCAGGGCACTGATGACTCTATTTTAAATCCATGGTTTAGTATGTGTTACATCTCCATCTCTACAGTATATGAGGTGTTGCCATAAGCTGTGACTTGGCGTGAACTAACCCCGCGCAGCTCTTTGAGTAACATCTGAGTAACCCCACAGACAGAGTAACAGATCTTCCCTAGACGAAAACTCCAAAGTCCCGATAAGATTAACTGATTGCATGGTGGCAATGATATGATAATTTAAATCCGATCACATATTCAGTTTACTCGCCGTCACATAGAACGCGCTCATGGTTGCGTACAGTAGCACAGAAAGACGCGCCACCTCTCACGCACTTTGGAAGGAAAAAGAAAGGTCTATAACATGCGTTTTTAACTGTTTACATAAATAATCATGTCACGGTATGAAATCCAATGTTTCCTCCGTGTCATGTTTTGTGTTTGTGTTTGTACTCACGTTGTATCCATGTGCTCGTTTGATTAAGTGTTGTCACCTGTGTAGTGATTAACTCGCTCCAGCTGATCCTCATCACCCATCAGCTACAAATACTCACTCATCTCTCTTCCTGTTGTCAGATCCTCATTTCATGTTCCAGCCTAACCACTTGGATTATCGTCTCTCGTCGTCGTGTTTGGATCTGTGTTCGTGTTGTCGTCTCCGTGTGAGTGTTTGGTTCGTTCCTGGTTTCATCCATTGGCCATCATCACACTCTTTACCGACTTCACGCTTCAACACTCTTCACGCCACCGTAGACCTTCGATCACCATTGCCAACATCCTGGACTCAGTCATATTCTCTGTTGTTTCACTGTATTTACCATCATTTATAATAAACCTGTTTTGATCGCCTGCACTTGCTTCCTCCACTCTATTGTGTCCTAACAGAAGGATCTGACCATCATGGAAGCAGCAGGCGATCGCTCCCCATCTCATCTAGAAGAATTTTTACAGAGAGCTGTGGGCCGTATGGATCGCCAGGACAAGGCGATAGATGAGATGGGTCGAGCCTTTCAAGCAATGGTGACGAAGGTTTCCGAGCTCGCCCTTCAGGCTCAACAACAACATCTACCGCCACCCACTGCGCCCCCCACGCCACCCACACCGCCGATCGCCACCGGGGGTATTCCCCAGTCCGAACCACGCCTTCCGATTCCGGAGAAGTATGCGGGTGAGCCGAAATTTTGTCGATCATTTCTTTCTCATTGTTCTTTGCATTTCGCATTGCAGCCCCGCACGTTCACCACCGAGGAGATGAAGGTGGCGTTCGTGCTCTCCTTGCTTACGGGGAATGCTGCCCTCTGGGGGACGGCGGTGTGGGAGAACCACGACAGCTGCTGTGCTTCGTTCCACGCCCTCTCGGAGGAGATGAAATGGGTCTTCGACCGCTCTGTCGCCGGGAGGGAGGCGGCCAGACTGTTAGCGGACCTGCGTCAGGAGGAGAGGTCCGTGTCCGATTATTCCATCGAGTTCCGCACCCTGGCGGCGGAGTGTAAGTGGAACGAAGAGGCGCAGTGGGATCATTTCCTGCATGGGTTACCTGACCGCATCCAACAGGAGATTCGCGCCGTTGAGCTCCCCAGTTCACTTAATGGGTTGATCGACCTTACCATCCGTATTGACAACCGTCTCGACCAAGCTGCCAGACGGAGGGGGAGAACCACTCGCACGACCGGTTCGGAGGTTCGGCACCTGCGGTCGGAGGTTGCGGTCAGCCCACCTGGAGATCTTGAACCCATGCAGGTGGGGCGAGCCCGGCTCTCCCGGGAGGAGAGGATCAGGCGGAGATCCCTTGGACTGTGTTTATACTGTGGCAGCCCAGAACATCACATCCAGCGCTGTCCAGTAAAAGAGCAAGCCCGATAGTAAATCTGAGGCTACTATCGGGTGGGATCTCTGCCAGGAAGACCTCATCAACATTGACACTCCTTCCGGTGAGACTACGGTGGTCCAACCACACACTGGATCAGCACGCTTTGGTGGATTCTGGGGCCGAGGGTAGCTTTATGGACATCAACTTTGCAAGTAAGATCAACATTCCTCTCACACCCCTCAGACACCCCATTGCACCTTTTGCACTTGATGGACACAAATTACCAGTTATTACTCAGACCACCGTTCCTGTTTCCCTCATCACATCTGGCAATCATACGGAGAAGATGTCATTTCTCATCACAGACTCACCTCAGACTCCCATTGTTCTCGGTCACACTTGGCTCCATAAACACAACCCCAGGATCGATTGGCGTATCGGACGTGCCCGCGGAGTACCACGACCTGAAGGAGGTGTTCAGTAAGTCGCGGGCTGATTCTCTTCCTCCTCATCGTCCCTATGACTGTGCGATTGAGTTATTGCCAGGTACCTCTCCGCCTAAGGGCAAGTTATATTCCTTGTCTATTCCAGAGACGGCGGCCATGGAGAAATATATATCCAGTTCTCTAGCAACGGGGTTCATTCGCCCTTCCTCTTCTCCAGCGGGGGCGGGGTTCTTTTTTGTGGGGAAGAAGGACGGATCCTTGCGACCTTGTTTTGACTACCGAGGGTTGAACAACATAACGGTAAAGAATACTTATCCTTTGCCGCTTATGTCTTCAGCTTTTGAGAGGTTGCAGGGAGCGTCCGTTTTCACTAAATTGGACTTACGTAACGCTTATCATTTGGTCCGCATTAGGGAGGGGGACGAATGGAAGACTGCATTTAACACCCCTAGAGGCCATTTTGAGTACCGCGTGATGCCTTTCGGGCTATCTAACTCGCCGGCAGTCTTCCAAGCACTCGTTAATGACGTGTTGCGAGACATGGTCAATCAGTTCATATATGTTTACCTGGATGACATATTGATTTTTTCTTCGTCTCTCCAGGAACACGTGCAACACGTACGACGCGTGCTTCTGTGGTTGCTAGAGAATGGATTGTTTGTCAAGGCGGAGAAATGCGTTTTTCATGCACAGTCTGTTTCTTTTCTAGGACACATCATTTCGACTGAGGGTGTTCGCATGGATCCTGAGAAGGTTAAGGCTGTGGTAGATTGGCCATCCCCAGAGTCTCGCAAGGCCCTGCAGAGATTTCTTGGGTTCGCCAATTTTTATCGGCGTTTCATTCGCAATTTCAGCCAACTAGCCGCACCTCTGACCGCTTTGACCTCCCCTAGTTTGACGTTCAGGTGGTCAGACGCAGCTGAGGCTGCGTTTGCCAAACTGAAAAGCTGCTTTGTTTCAGCTCCTATTCTTGTCACCCCTGATCGCTCACATCAATTCATAGTGGAGGTCGACGCGTCAGAGGTGGGGGTAGGAGCAGTGTTATCCCAGCGCGCATCCTCAGACGGAAAGGTGCATCCTTGCGTGTATTATTCTCATCGTTTATCTCCTGCGGAAGTTAATTATGACATTGGCAATCGGGAGTTGTTGGCCGTCAAATTGGCACTGGAAGAATGGCGTCACTGGCTTGAAGGGTTGGGTGTACCTTTCATTGTATGGACGGACCATAAAAATCTCGAATACATTAGAACTGCCAAAAGACTTAACTCCAGGCAGGCTCGGTGGGCATTGTTTTTCGGTCGTTTCGATTTTACACTTTGTTACTGGCCGGATTCCAAAAACATCAAACCCGATGCTTTATCCCGTCTTTTTGAGCGTTCCGATCGTACTGCTACTCCGGAGACCATCATTATCTCCGCGCTCAAATGGGAGGTCGAATCGAAGGTCTTGACTGCCTTAGAAGGGGTAACGCCCCCGGCTCGTTGTCCACCGAACCGTTTGTTTGTGCCGGAGGGATTACGGTCAGACGTTCTTCAGTGGGGTCATTGTTCCAGTGTTGCTTGTCACCCAGGGGTTAGTAGAACTAAATTTCTAGTCAAGCAACGATTCTGGTGGCCTGGTATGGCTCGTGATGTCCACGACTTCGTCTTGGCTTGCTCGGTTTGTGCTGTTGGTAAGACTTCCAATCGACCTCCAGATGGGTTACTCTTACCGCTGTCTGTCCCTTCGAGACCCTGGTCCCACATCTCGCTAGATTTCATTACCGCCCTCCCACCCTCTAAGGGTAATACGGTGATTTTAACCGTAGTGGACCGGTTCTCGAAGGCGGCTCATTTCATCCCCTTGCCCAAATTGCCATCAGCCAAGGAAACAGCGGTAACTGTCATTGACCACGTCTTCCGTATACATGGCCTTCCGACAGACGTGGTCTCTGACAGGGGTCCCCAGTTTGTGTCCAAATTTTGGCGAGAGTTTTGTAAATTGTTAGGGGCGACTGTTAGTCTTTCATCCGGGTTCCATCCCCAGAGCAATGGTCAAACCGAGCGAGCCAATCAGGATGTCGAAAGGGCTTTGCGGTGTTTGGCTTCCAGCAATCCTTCGTCCTGGTGTCAACAACTCTCAATTGTGGAGTACGCACACAATTCTCTGCCAGTGTCATCTACGGGCATGTCTCCATTTAAGTGTAGTTTAGGGTACCAACCACCTAATTTTGTCAGTACTGAATCCGAGGTGTCGGTCCCCTCCGCTAACGCACTAGTCCAGAGGTGTCACCGCACCTGGACCAGAGCTCGTAGAGCTCTGCTCCAGGCAAGGTCGCGCACCAAGGCTAAGGCCGATTGCCACCGGTCGAAGCCTCCCCGTTACGTCGTCGGTCAAAGAGTGTGGCTTTCAACCCAGAACATTCCGATGCGTTCCGTTTCGAATAAGCTTGCTCCCAAATTTATTGGCCCGTTTTCTGTTACCAAAATCATTAATCCGGTAACAGTGCGTCTTAGCCTTCCACCGGCGTACAGGAGGGTTCATCCCGTGTTTCATGTTTCCAAAATTAAACCGGTGATTTTTTCCCGTCTTAATCCGCCTGCCCCGGTTCCCCCCCCCGCCTCGTATCGTTAATGGGGAGACCACATATTCGGTTAATCGTATTCTGGACTCTAGACGGACGGGACGCGGTTTTCAGTACTTGGTGGATTGGGACGGTTACGGTCCGGAGGAGAGAAGGTGGGTTCCTGCTCGGGACATACTGGATCACCGCCTTATTGATGATTACAATCTTCAGGTAAAGCAGGCTGGGAACGCCAAGGGGCGTTCCTAGGGGGGGTACTGTCACGGTAGGAAATCCAATGTTTCCTCCGTGTCATGTTTTGTGTTTGTACTCACGTTGTATCCATGTGCTCGTTTGATTAAGTGTTGTCACCTGTGTAGTGATTAACTCGCTCCAGCTGATCCTCATCACCCATCAGCTACAAATACTCACTCATCTCTCTTCCTGTTGTCAGATCCTCATTTCATGTTCCAGCCTAACCACTTGGATTATCGTCTCTCGTCGTTGTGTTTGGATCTGTGTTCGTGTTGTCGTCTCCGTGTGAGTGTTTGGTTCGTTCCTGGTTTCATCCATTGGCCATCATCACACTCTTCACCGACTTCACGCTTCAACACTCTTCACGCCACCGTAGACCTTCGATCACCATTGCCAACATCCTGGACTCAGTCATATTCTCTGCTGTTTCACTGTATTTACCATCATTTATAATAAACCTGTTTTGATCGCCTGCACTTGCTTCCTCCACTCTATTGTGTCGTAACAAATCAAACAAACAACTTGACAGTTCTTGACAAGAGATTTACAGTTCGGCTGTAATAGAAAATATTTTAACAGATTAAAATTAGTGACGCGCATATTATAACAATCAAGGCTTTACAAAATAGTTCCGGGGCTCAAGCCCCGCTAGCCCACCTCTAGCGCCGCCCATGGACGGAATCAATATTATTCAATTAAGCTTATTCAAAAACCACTAAAAAAATGAACAAATGGGTTTGTGCTTTCCTATATATTTCTAATTTAAAAAAATGGTGGGTTGATTACCTGTTGGGTTGAAAAAGTTTGGAAGCCCCTGACATACAACACACACGCAAGATTTATCAAGTATGCAGGGGAAACAGATGGAAAGATAAAAATCTTTATCTTAATTTTTATTACTTAGATTATGTATATTGCCATAACGTAAGGTAGGCCTACTTTGTGTCAAAAAAAGAAAAAATACATATGGACTTTCAAAAGTTTGTTTTATTTGAGAAAACATCATATTCATATAAAACTTACTTTTTCCCAAATAAACTGAAATGAGTTTTGCATCAAATAGATTTTTTTACTCTTGTAATAGACGATTCATTGTTACATCTATGACTTTTACAATCTATAACATCTGTGATTTTAAAGAATTAGGATTTGAAGATAATTTTCCTTTAGAGGCCATTTGCATCCAGTCGCTCTCAAGGTTGTTTTAAATGTACTGTTGACGCGTGGCAGGTGCACTCAAATATAGACGTGTCTGAAACAAAACTTATGTTAACAGCCAGGAGGAATGGTAGGAATGATAGCAAAGGTAAACGGCAAGTGCTTTGAAAAGCAGAAGAAAGTTGTCCATGGATTTAAAATGTTAATGGACAAAAATTCAAGAATTCTTCGTATAAGTGATTGGGACACAGTAAACATGGGCATAAAGTGGTGATGACATCTCCCACCCGCAAATTACGTGAGTGGGGCTGCTGTGAATGCAGGCAGCCTAGTAGGGAGAGCAGCCTTCAACCCGGTGGCATGACAACACCGGCAGTACGAGAACACCAGGCCTCGTTGCCAAAAAAACAGTCCAGCTCACGGGGAATTCTAGAGAGTAAAAATAAGAGACACGTGATAAAATCACAATAAAAACAAAGATACATGAGAATTTAAAATAGCAATTAAAGAATATAAATTTGATAAACAAGTTTCTCTAAGTCCTGTCTTGAGACAAAACAACTTATTCTGGCAATATTTCTGAGATGGTAGTAAGCTGATTTGCTTATCGCTTTCATGTGACTACTGAAATTAAGGTCAGACTCTAAAATAACACCAAGATTTCTGACTTTATTTTGTGTCTTTAGACCCCTAGAGTCAAGATATGTGTTAACCGTGAACGTTTCATCTTTATTTCCAAATACAATGACTTCAGTTTTGTCTTTGTTTAACTGGAGGAAGTTTTGACTCATCCAACTGTTCACTTCATCAATGCATTTAAATAGAGAGTCAATGGGGCTGTAGTCATTGGGTGACAGGGCTAAGTATATCTGAGTGTCATCTGCATAGCTGTGGTAAGCAATTTGGTTCTTTTTCATTATTTGACCAAGTGGGAGCATATACAAATTAAACAGAAGCGATGCAAGAATTGAGCCCTGTGGGACTCCACATGTCATGGATGTCCACTCAGATTTATGGTTACCTATGTTCACATAGTAACCTCTCCCTTTTAGGTATGATTTAAACCATTTGAGCACCATCCCAGAGAGCCCTACCCAGTTTTCCAGTCTATGTAAGAGTATGGTGTGATCTACTGTGTCAAAGGCAGCACTAAGATCTAGTAAAGTGGTCTTCACTATTTTTTTCATGAGAGCCACACAAAAAAGCATGATTACCTTATTGTTGGGATGAGCAAAAGCATGCATGTAAGCTTGTTGTTGCGCTTCTTGTGAGGCATGCAAGATGTTCATTGGTGAGGCAGTTTCTGTGTTTCCTCTTTATAGTGCTCATGGTTGAGAATGTTCACTCACAAGTGTATGTGCTCACAAAAAAGACATCACTCTTTGCACAAGTGGCTTCAAAGTGTGAACGTCTTTTTCAGAAACTAAACTCCAAAAGGGACCAACACCTGCTCTCAACTTTCTGAATGTCTTTTGCCTGCAGTTCTACTATTTCACTTTCTACAGCAGCTCACTGAGTAGGGCAGAGCAGAGTGATATTTGAAGTGAGAGATGACACATCCACATGGAAGTTAAAAATCTCCTTGTGCTCCATTAGATCCTTAAACCTGGATTCAAATTCCCCTCTCAGCTCTTCCAAAACATTCACAAACCCTTTGTGGCTGAAGTGCTGTTGCAGAGATGGATCATTTGTGGTCACAGCTTTTAGTTTAGGAAAGTGAACAAATTCTCTGTCAGGTACGTACAGGGCAGTTATTTTGTTCTGAAATGCTCTGACTGCATTCAGCATGTTGCTTGGAAGTTTATCTCTTCCCTGAAGCTGCAGGTTGAGAGTGTTCAGGTGGCAGGTGATGTCAGTCAGGAGTGTCATAGTCATCAATTAGCTGTCTGAACTGTTTGTGGTTCAGCGCTCTAGAGACAATGAAGTTTACCACATGAACAACTGTTTGCATCACGTTTTGGAATGTATTATTTTTCAGTTTTGATACCAGTGATACCTGAGGTATGATGCAGTGGAAACTGATAAAGTTGGGAATTTCTTATCTTTTTTCATGAGCCCAACAAGCCCCTTTTCCTATCCTTGCATGCTAGGGGCACCATCTGTACAAACACTTGCTCAAAAGTGCCTGTGATCAGAGAGGTATTTACTATTTTTAAGAGGTCAGTTTCTAAGCAGTTAAGTACCTTTTTGAAAAAAGATGTGGGGAGCGTGTCAAGACTGCAAGTTGATGCTTTAATATGTTGTACTGTTTCTTCCAAGGTTTTTATATCAATTGTGTTAAATTTTGAGAGAATGACTTATTTCTGAGAGTGTTGTAATGATATCTGACTGACCACAGTACAATATGAGGCAGTATTGATTGCCATTCTGATATTACTGATCTTCTCAGAGAAATCTCTGCATTTGTTGTCAGAGAGCATTTCACTAGGAACTTGATTTGGGGGGTTTGTTAGTCTCTCTACAGTAGCAAAAATAGTGCAAGTGTTGTTTGTGTTGCTGTTTATAATGTTGGAGAAGAAGGTCTGTGTAGCTGTGCCTAGTTCTACATTGAAAGCACGAAGACTGTCCTTATAAATGCTATAATGTACTTTTAAGTTTTGTTTTCCGCCACATACTGTTCTTCTCATGCGCTATACTCTGTTGTGTTTCTCCAGGGTGCTTTACATCTGCCAGTGATCATCCTGACCTTTACTGGAGATTAGTGATGGGATTTATGGCTCTTTGAGGGGATCCGGATCTTGGCGATCCATTCCTTTCAAAGAGCCGTTCAAAAGAACGGCTCTTTTGGCTCTTTTGAGATATTTAGTCAGTTTTAAGAAGCCAGCTTTGGCATCTCAGTTTATCCTGGAAATAATCACTTGGAGGAATGTTAGGTGAGATTTGTAGTTAAATAATTAAAACACACCAATATCTGAGTTTGAATTATTCTGAAATATTGATTATTACCTCATTTGTCATGTGTGGACTATATTCCATATGGTTGCACAACATCCCTCTGCTTAGACAGTGACATCACTATTTTGGATTTACCTTTAGTACAAAGTGTGTGTATGTGTAAAGCTACGTTGACTTATGTTATTCATACAATACCTACTCACAAATAAACATCAAAAACAAAACCGGCTGCAATTAATTTCTGTGCAAAACAGCTTTTACTACAAACACTTCCACAAATTAGAATAAATAAAATGGAAATGTCTACATACAGTCCACTATTACTACTGTAAACTTTGCAAATAGGAAATCTGAGGCACGCAGTTTTTTCCCCACTGGAGTACTCACGTGAAGGATGCGTGTACAACTATCATCATGTGTGCCCCTCCCCGTATAAGTGTTCTGTCTCGCGGAGGAGTTAATTTGTGTACATCTGTGTGAAACACGCATACGAAAAAAGAACGACAGAAAGAACGGCTCCCCTACAGCCGCGACTCGGCTCCCATCGTTCATGTTTATGAGCCGTTCAAAAGAATCGGTTCGTTCGCGAACGTCACAACTCTACTGGAGATATAACATCAATAGCATCTTTAACCACTTAAAGTTTTCAAGGAGAACATCAACAGAGTGAGTTTGGCAACATTGATATAGCATTCATAAATACCTCACTGGTGTTTCCATTTATTAACCTTTTTTTGACATAGACAGATCTAGCATCAGTCCATATCAGGACAGAGATAGGGAAAGCTAAAGGGACATTGAGCTCCCGCTTGTTCTGAAAACATTTATGATTGTTACTGCTGTCGTAGCGGGGACCCAACACATATCAGTTACCAGTGCTGTTTGCAGATGAGGGCTGGTGTAATCCCTGACATTGAGGCAGAGGTCGGAGTGCTCTCTCAGATGTAGGGGGAGGGCGGGCTGGACCTGAAGTTTTGGTGGTTGAGGAGCCCGCCGTTACTTGGTTGATATTTGGGGACTCGCCGCAATAGACTGGGAGAGCTTTGTTCCAGCAAATACCAGTTTTCTCTGAAAAGCACAGAAGTGGTGATGTTGGAGAGAGGGAGAGAGAGTGTGACAACATCAGCTGTGATTCTGGTGTTCCTGAAGGCTGGGGAGTGTTATCATGCCTTCCCTGGTCGTTATCCACAGAAACGTCCTTAGGTGTTGATTAACAGTCAAGCTGTAGCGAGGTCTGTGGGCAGGGCTCAGCCTGAGTAGTTGTTGTGACAGCAGAGTTTTATCCTTGTCCTCTGAATGTCCATCCAGGTGCTGGTGTAAAATCCTGTGGTCATTTTGGATGTTCAGTAGTGGACTGGAACACTCAGCTGAGGGATGATGCATGAAAAAAGAGATATTGTTTTTAAGCAACTTAGCACCTAGTTTGTTTGGGTGGATACCATCTGTGTTAAAAAATTGGCATTGACTTCAGAAGATATTGAAATTGTCAATTGTAATTCAGTCCTCTCATGGTGCAGGTTTTTTGCAGCCATGAATTTAAACTTAGTAGCCGAGAAAACATATTTGTTCCTCGAGCTGGGAGAGGTCCACTGATGAATGATTGAACTTTCAGTCTTGCAAGTGTTTCAAAAAGTTCATTGATATCCCCCTTAAGGAGCTCAGACTGCTCTTTCCGAATATCATTCTTTCCCACATGTTTGACAATCTGACTGACAGACTTATGTTTCATCAGAATGTGGCAAAGTTCGTTGTTAACATCAGAAACCGTTGCCCAAGGAAAACAGTATGTACGGGTACCCTTGCTATCAATGTTTCTGATAATAGAGTCACCCACCTTGAGTGTGCTTGGCACGGCTGCTGTCTGAGCGGAGCGCCACTGCCTGTATGATATTGAGCACCTGTTAGCTCTGTAAGCTACTGGCTGATGTGATCTGTGTCCATTAACATTTGGGAATTCTTCACCCAAACTCATTAGTGCTTCAAATCTATTTTCAAGCCGTACAGGGGGTGGTAGAATACCAATATTGGCTACGCGAGTTGTACCCGTATCTGGGGTAGATGATGCCATTGCAGCAATTTGTGACACTCGTGACAGTCTAATATCTTGAGCACTTTTGGGTCTTGCACCCTATTTATGCCATCGTTTGTGTCCTCAATTACTTTAGGTTTCTCTGAGCTCACTATGACCTGTTTAAAAACAATAGGTTCACAGGACTCACCAGCTTTATGTTGAGAAGGATCACGATGATGCTCTGCTGTATGTTCTGGCAGGGTCGGCAGCACCACAAGTAACTGTTTCAGTTTCAAAAACAGCAATATTTTGTAAAAGTCTCTGGCAGTTTAAGCAGCAGGTGGATTGAGATCTGAAAGAAGGCATGTTTTCTTATTTTCTTTTGTTTGAGTGTGGGCAGCTGTGTTGTCCTGTTTTAGGATTATCAACTGCCGGTGATAGCAGACTGGTAGACCGGTATGACAAATTTCCCAAGTTGTTGAAAATTCCAAATATCAATATAGTTCCAGGAATTTGTAGTTTTAGTGTGAGTGCCCAATTGTTTAGTTTGAGCACTGTGCTGAACTGCTGGTAGTTGAATCAAAAGACAAAAGCGAACAAGCAAAAGCGCAAAGCACAGAGCGCAAATAAATGCTTCCGAACAGTAGCGAAGCTGGAAGTGAAAGTAAAACACCTTAAATGTGACATAGAATGATTGAACAGGGTATTTATCCTTGTTCTGTGATGTGACATGTAGACAAAAAAATTTTTGTTTGGGTCTGTAATGCCTTAGAAGCTTCCTAAAAACCTCTCTCAGATAGCTCTATTAGGGTGGGGGATTGGGTGGGGGATTTTAAACAAGTGGTTTTGCACCTATTTGGCTCCCCCTACTGGCTTAACTTGCAATCTCATTACTGATTGGCTGACTTTGCTGACACTCACTAGATAAGTGGAGGGGCCTGTGATGTCATAAGCATCAGTTTTTCAGATTGGGCCATTTTCTGGCTGACATTTCTAAAAGAGGAATTTCTATGAGACTGAGATGTTTAGCATGTATAGCACTTTTTGTATGTTCGTGAATGCGGGTAGACTACCATTATTCAACAAAGACTAGGGAAAAATGTTTTTTTATTCTCTGTCCCCTTTAAGTTGGAGGTTCATTCTGGTCTCTTTGATTTTTAGATCTTGCCTTTTATTATGGCAGAGATTATGGATCTTGGGCACAAAACTGTAAGTTATAAAAGGGTGCATCTTTGGAAGATGTCTGTGGAGCAAAAGGCTGGCCCTCTCTACACACATTAACCCCCTGGGGTCCAAAAACGTGGCGCCGCGTTTTGAAGTGCTTTCTCCTTATCATGGCAGAATCAACTTAAAATACTCCATCATTAATAATCATACACTTACATGTTTGACATCATTTGAAACTGTGAAGGGTCCTCTTTAATTTGTTTACATTCACAATAAAAACAGATCTTTGTGTTTTTGTCAAATAAAGAAAATAAACAGGGTGTGCATCCAGACATTTCTGTCTCCGCCAGCTGTCTCTCAAAACACGTTACAAAAATCAATTGAAACTCCGCAAATACTCGTCACACAAACATGATACACATATCCAAAGAAAGCCTGAAATGTCTATTTTTTTACAAGCTAATTATAATCGAAAACAAATAATGCCTGTTTATATAATCTGCATTGAAGTAAAGAGAGTACCGTTTTTCCTGGCTGACTTCAGACGGAACACACTGTTGACATGGTCATGAAGAGCAGCTCAAACATTAAGAAGTAAAGTTTGATTTAAGTTCAGATTTAAAGACTTTACCGCATGTCTGGACTATAAACTTTATACACACACGTGAGGAAGATCCTCATTTATGTCTCGACATTGAGGAAGAGAAGCATTTTTTTTAACGTTACCTTAGAAGAACAACGGAGGACGCTCTGGATGAGGATATTTGAAGTAAGTAACAGTTAATTTATACCATTTATATTTGCTATCATGTAATATACTTATGGCTTGTGCAGTTCAGCCTACGGCGAGTAAGCAACCTCAGCAGACTGCACGCTTCGGATTGAAAAACTTTCGCATTGTTTACAAACGAGGATGCTTGATCTCACGTAATGGCGGATTTCACTGTTCCATGCTGTATAGTGTAAAACACAGTTATTCACTTATAGCCTTCATGGCAACTTTCAGTAAGGCTGCACTGCTGTATCTTTTAAGTGTGTGCTGTAATATGATTCCATGTTTACATGCTTATTTACAAACAAGTACGCGTGACCTACCGTAATGGCGGATATCTGTTACATGTTGTACAGTGTTAGACACAAGCTAAAAACAGAAGCTACTAATCACTGCAGATGTTTATCTGAGATGTTCTGAATTTAGTTTATGTACATGATAGTTTATATGAATGTAGTATCAGTGATATTTACCCATCAGTTATGTATGTAAGGGTATTTCTGTGGACAATTTATGCTAACAGCTGTTCATAACTCTCTTACAGGTCTGCATCACTCTCATCAGTACAAAACTATGAAGTGGAAAAACACTTTTTGGACATAAAGTTATATGGTAACATGAGCCACATGAGTTTTACAGCTCTGTTCTTTATCAGTTTCTTATACAAGTTAAGTTTTTGAATAGAGTTTGTTTCCAAACAAACTGAAAACGTCCTACTGACCTTCATTTCTATTTTTTTATAATGTTAACTTCTTAATAAACCTCAAACAAACATGTATACATTTGTCCTCACATTCTTTACTGTAGTTTCCAACATTCCTGCCTCATTATGCAGCTCATTATGCGAGCCTTTGTTTGCTAGCTGTCAATCAATCCTTCTCGCATACGGCCCCTCTGCAAAAACAAAAAGTGTCTTACAATTTCTAAATCAATATATTGTTTTATGTGAATAAGTAGGCAGGATGATTTTCGCATCATTTTAAAGAAAAAACTATAGACGACTAGATTCTGTTTAGAAAAGTCTTCTTAAAACATGTTTAGTATGGGTTTTGTGGACTTACATCAGTGACTTAAAAAGTTTGCTTTTTATCTTATACCACGCATAAACATTTTTCTCTCAAAAATACAAACATGTACATACATGTAGCTCATATAATATTTTAGCCCAGTTTGTGCTGAACGAAGTGGTATGAGATACTTGCCATTAGTATGTTTAAAGCAACTGAAAAAAGACCAAATGTAAGAGCATGTCAGAACCTCTGACAGTGTCCCAAAATGGTCGGACCCCAGAGGGTTAACAGGGATTTACAGATATAGTGGTATGATGGTAAGGTATGGTAACTGTGACTTCTGCATTTAATCTATCGCACTAGGTAGTGAACACATATTGAACAGTGGGCCTCTATCACTGCAGCGCCCAGAAGCAATTGGAGGAAAGATTGCTCAAGGGAATCTCAGTCGTAACCTAGCAGCAGTGGGACTCAAATGGGCAACCTTGGGTCACAAGCCCAACTCTTGGGACACAAGTGCATTTGAATAAAACTGTCTGCATTAAAGTATCTCCTAATTATATATAAGCTTTGTTATCATTGTGGTTGTTGTTTAGCAGATATGATTAACCCTAATAAGACCATTGGGGTCAATTCTACCCCCAAGCCACTTTTCTTTAGTTTAAAAGCATGGTTCCCTTCATCCCAGTGGAATAAGATTTTGTGACTTTCCAGATTATCTGTCAAGATTCATATAAAAAACTGGGCTTGATTCGGTCGTTCAAAAAATATGGGGTAAAAAATTCACTTAATTAGTCCCTTTGGGGGTAAAAATTACCCCAATTGAAATGAATGGGAAATGCAAAAAATCTTTTTTTTCTTTCTATTTGTCAAAAAAAACCAATGCATCCAGAATAAATCATAAAATTTCAGCACAGAGGCCTGGTACTAGAGCACAAATGTTGCATAGAAAATACATGCTCAATCACACACACAAACAGAAACACACAAACACACAAAGGTATGACTGCCACAGAGAGCATTTCTAATAGAATTTGGCAAAAAACAGCCACATATGCAAAACAAAGATGTAAAATATTCACACAGGTGTGCGCACACACACACACACACACACACACACACACATGTGCGCACATACACACACGCACAAACACACAGACTCACACACAAAGACACACTAAAACTTACACAAACATAAAGACACACAAACACACACAGTCAAATTTCTGTGGCATTTTGTAAAAACAGACATTTCAAAATGCATTAAAAACTACAAAATATTCTATTTGAAATAATATTTATTTTTAATGTCCTTTCTAATGTTTATATAAACATAAATTCACAAAATGTATCAATAAAGTACTGATGTTGAGCAGTTGGCCACATACAGTTCACAAAATGTATCAATAAAGTACTGATGTTGAGCAGTTGGCCACATACAGTAGGATGAATGGGTCTCTATGGGAATCTGCTGGTTGAAGCGATTTATTTCCTAAACTGTAACCATAAAACTGTATAATAACAACACATAACATCTAGATCAACATCTTAAAACAATTTAAATCAAATTCAGATAATAATTTATGTGAATTTTTCATAAAAATTTGATATTTTCAGGCAAGCTAATGGTGTAGTTGAGGAATTGAGTGGTAAATTGGTATAAAAGTACTTAATATCTTCAAAACACAGCATTAATGTATAGATGGGAAGTAAATGAAAAAAATTATATATTATTTATATCATAAAAAATTTAAACATTTTTTGTAATCACTCTTTTAATTTCTGGGGTCATTTTTACCCACAAGGAACTATAACGTATACAGGAAAATATGGTCTTAAGAGGGTTAATAAATGCCAAAAGGCAATGAGAAACAATAAAAGCATGTCTTTTTTTATAAAAAGTGTTGAACTTATCCAGCAAAGAAGAAATATAAATTCAACTGAAAATAAGTAAAGCAAATATTTTGTTTGTTTAGCACGATTATGGAGCCTCAAATAACAACAAAACTCAAAGTCTTAAAGTAAAATGAGCCATCTGTAAAAGTGGAAAATCAAGTTGGTTTCTAGTTTCAGAAAGGACAGGAAAAATGTAACAGCGCTTCAATCAACACAAAAATATCTGATTGTGTGCATGTTGCAGAAATTTGCACCAGACTTTGATGACTTCGGTTGACAGCTGAAACGTTCGCGAGCTGAGGATATATGGAGTTATCTTGTACTCTTAATCCTGTGTAACGAGCAAGACGTAGGGTTAAGCTAATTAGGTTAATTAGTTAAGTTAGAATAAGTTAATTTAGTTACAAGTTAGTTTAGTTAGTTGTTAGTAAGTTTGGTTAGTTCAGTTAGTTTAGTTTCATTAGTTAGTTTAGTTAAATTTAGTTAAATTAGATTTAGATGATTTAGATTAAGTTAGTTTAGTTTAGATAAGTTAGTTTAGTAAATTGTTAGTTTAGTTTGTTAATTTAGTAATTTAGTTACAAGTTAGTTAAGTTAAGTTAAGTTAGGATAAGTTAGTTTTGTTAGATACGTTAGTTTAGTTTAGTTGTTAGTTTGTTTGTTTGGTTAGTTAAGTTAGTTTAGTTAGTAAAGTTAGTTTAGTTAATTGTTAGTTTAGTTAGATAAGTTAGGTTAGTTTTTTGTTAGTTTGGTTAGTTAAGTTTGTTAGTTAGTTCATTTAGTAATGTAGTTACAAGTCAGTTTAGTTAATTAAGTTAGCACAAGTTAGTTTTGTTTAGTTGTAAGTTAGTTTAGTTAGTTTGATTAGTTTAGTTGTTAATTTGTTTGGTTAGTTAAGTTAGTTTAGTTAGAAAAGTTAGTTTAGTTAATTGTTAGTTTAGTTAGATAAGTTAGGTTAGTTTCTTGTTAGTTTGGTTAGTTAAGTTTGTTAGTTAGTTAATTTAGTAATGTAGTTACAAGTCAGTTTAGTTAATTAAGTTAGGACAAGTTAGTTTTGTTTAGTTGTAAGTTAGTTTAGTTAGTTTGATTAGTTTAGTTAGATCAGTTAGTTTAGTTAGATATGTTGGTTTAGTTAGATACATTAGTTTGGTTAGTTAAGTTAGTTTAAGTTAGATTGGTAAGTTAAGTTTGTTTAGATAAGTTAGTTAAGTTAATTCTTAGTTTAGATAGTTAAGTTATGATAAGTTCGTTTTTTAGATGTTAGTTAAGTTGGTTAGTTAAGTTAGTTTAGTAAGATAAGTTAGTTTATTTAGATAAGTTTGTTTAGTTACTTGTTAGTTTGGTTAGTTAAGTTAGTTTAGTTATTTAGTTACAAGTCAGTTTAATTAAGTAAGTTAGGATAAGTTAGTTTAGTTTAGTTAAGTTAGTTGGGTTAGTTAAGTTAGATATGTTAGTTTTTAATTTGTTTAGTTAGTTTAGTTAGTTTAGTTAGATAAGTTAGTTGTTAGTAAGTTTGATTAGTTTAGTTAGATCAGTGGTTTAGTTAGATAAGTTAGTTTGGTTAGTTAGGTTAGATTGGTTAGTTAAGTTAGTTTAAATAAGTTTAGTTAGTTCTTAATTTAGTTAGTTAAGTTAGGATAAGTTAGTTTTTTTAGTTGTTAGTTAAGTTGGTTAGATAAGTTAGTTTAGTTAGATAAGTTAGTTTAGTAAGATAAGTTAGTTTGGTTAGTTAAGTTAGATTGGTTAGTTAAGTTAGTTTAAATAAGTTTAGTTAGTTCTTAATTTAATTAGTTAAGTTAGGATAAGTTAGTTTTTTAATTGGTAGTTTAGTTGGTAGTTACTTAGTTTGATTAGTTTAGTTAAATCAGTTAGTTAAGTTAGTTTAAGTTAGATTGGTTAGTTTAGTTAGTTCTTAGTTTAGTTAGTTAAGTTAGGATAAGTTAGTTTTTTAGGTTGTTAGTTAAGTTGGTTAGTTAAGTTAGATAAGTTAGTTTAGTTAGATTAGTTAGTTAAGTTAGGATAAGTTAGTTTTTTAAGTTGTTAGTTAAGTTGGTTAGTTAAGTTAGATAAGTTAGTTTAGTTAGATTAGTTAGTTAAGTTAGGATAAGTTAATTTTTTAAGTTGTTAGTTAGGTTGGTTAGTTAAGTAATATAAGTTAGTTAAGTTAGATAAGTTAGGCGAGTTAGTTGTTATTTTAGTTAGGTAAGTTAGGATAAGTTAATTTAGTTACAAGTTAGTTTGGTTAGATAAGTTAGTTTAGTTAGTTACAAGTTAGTTTGGTTAGATAACTTAGTTTAGTTAGTTGTTAGTTAGTTTGGTTAGTTAAGTTAGTTGGTAACACTTTATAATAACTGCACACTATGAAGCATTAGTAAAGCATTAGTTAAGCATTACTATATAGTCAATTCATAATTTATTAAACATTAATAGACGTTAGTAAATAGTTTATCAATGCTTTATTCTTGATTTATAAGCGCATATATAATGTGTTTATTAATTGTCTTTTCATGCTTTATTAATGATCAATTCATCATTTCTAAAATAAGTATTACATTATTTACAGACCACTTATTAAGATGTTGTCAGTGGTTCATAAGATCATTTAGGAAGTGTAAATAAATGATTAATAAACTATTTAAACATTCATTTATATATCTTATTATTTAGACGTATAGTAATAAGTTAGTCAGTGTGTTAATAAATGCTTCATTAACACATATTCCTACTGTAATTCATGATTAATTCAGGTAGTTATTGAACATTTAGAAGTGGTCAGTTAACTATTGTTGTGAGCTCATCTAAAGTGAGGACTTTTTATGCTTTGTAAAGCTTTTATAAAGGAGATTTAAAGTCTACATTATCTTTTAAAAAGGAAACAAACACAACACAGAGTAATACAAAACATGAAACATATTTATTTCAAGATGCAAAAATTACACTATACAACTGTACACTTCCAACGTGATCTCATGAGAATATGTGTGTATTTTTACGTTTCAGTGTGGTTGTACCATACGTACATTTGCTTACATTTAAATGACAGACAGGACTAATATGTAAAATAATTACGCATTTACAGATTTACAAACGTACAAATTTGCGCGCAAGTTATTCTTATTCATAAATATTAAAATCGCGGGCATTAACGTTTCTTATTCATATTAATGACATGTTTTAGTCATATTTTCTGACTTACTTATTTAAGACAGTTTATCCATTTACCTAATGAAATGATTATGATATTCAGATAATTTCACAACATTGCTCATTTTAAAAACTGTATTTATTTAACAATTTTTTTAATATTTATGTGGCCGTGTAAACCTTCACACTATGACAAAGACTCCAGCACAGCCATACATCTAACAGGGGTTCTTTATTTCCGACTGAGTTAAGAGAAAACACAGCATTAAATGACTGTGAAATTTCCCCCTGTGTAGTATATTATAATAAACCAAGTTTACAAGAAATATAAAAAGAGATCAAATTAACACAAGCTTCAAATACACTGTAAATATTTGGTTACAATGGCCTATTCAGTTTAAAGAAAAATAAATAAAACAAATAAAACAGTAGCCCAACTATTGAACACTCCCTTTGGGTGAAATTCGGCTGATTAGAAAGGGTTAATACACATTTCTCCTTAAATCACATTCCTTCTCAAGATTATAACGATCCCAAATCAACAGAGAAAATAAATGAAAACACACAAGAATAGCCCTGTATGAAATATACCCCTATAAACAACGGTAGTGGCTTTTGGATGCTATTCTGTAATATAGACAAAACACAGAAACATTCATAGTACATAAACATTAGCCACTTAACTCAATAAATCTGAACTGAATCCTGTTTACACTTCATTAATCATTTATACAGTGTCAATCAGTGTAACAAAATGTTCATATTTAGCCTATTAACAAATTATATTTATTGCTGACTTAATATAAACATTACAAAATGTCTCTCTCTCTCCTTTAAATGCACAAAAACATTTAAAATATGAAACAAAATAAATGAACTCACTCTGTGACACACTGTAACATGAAACGAGGCGCTGACACACGTGTATCTGTTCTCCCCTCTAATATAATTCAGTCAAAGAGAAAATGGATTGTTATTTTCCACAAATTCCCAATTATTATAACAGAACATGCAACTTAAATTAAATAAACACTCACGCTCAATCTCCACCACATTAGATATGTGTATATCCACGTGGAAATATCTTGCAGACAGACAGCAAATACGTGATGCACAAGATGGTAAGAAAAACACAAGCAGGACTTTTCTCCTTTCCTTAAGAAAGGCTGATGTTTGCTTTTAATCTTACACACAACTGCTCATGTGCTCAGCTACAGACAGCTATGAACAAGCACAATACACACATGTAATACACTCTTCCTCTGTGTGCACTCTACCATGCATCACGTAAACACGAGTGCCCCCTAGTGGCGGGTAGGTATGAATAGAGCATATTATGCCCCGGTTACATTTAAAAATACAACATAAATTCACAAAAGATGTTACTTTTATTCTGTAATCCACATCTTTAAAATTCATACGATTCCCAGGAACAGATCCAAATTCAGCCCTTGCGCGTTCGTCATATGCTAATATAAATTTGATTTCAAATATCGCGCCTCAAGAAGCCTTACGACACATTGCTTTATGGCATTGATATCAAAAGCTCATTGGCTCTTTGCGTGCCACGTGACATATTTGCGTCTTTTCTATTTCCGTTGGTGTACTGAAATGTAAAAAAAATGCGTCGTAACAGAGGGAAGGCATATCAAAGTTCTCTTGGATTAAAACTTTAATACTTTTCTTTACTTTACTTCATATACTCCAGACAGAGGACCTTGGCATTACAGAACATTTCAAACATTCCAGAAAAGCAGTGCAGATTGTGGACATGTTTCAGTCCATTATACAACTTAAAAAAAATTATATATTCACTTTCTTTGATGTTGTTTATTTATTTTATTTTTTTATGATATAGCAGAGGTTTATTTTTCCTTTGATATGAAGTGTACAGTTGTAGAGTTTAATTTTTGCATCTTGAAATAAATATGTTTTATGTTCTGTATTACTCTGTGTTGTGTTTGTTTCCTTTTTAAAAGATAACTTAGACTTTAAATCTCCTTTATAAAAGCTTTACAAAGCATAAATAGTCCTCACTTTAGATGAGCTCACAAAAATAGTTAACTGACCACTTCTAAATGTTCAATAACTACCTGAATGAATCATGAATTACAGTAGGAATATGTGTTAATGAAGTATTTATTAACACACTGACTAACTTATTACTATACGTCCAAACAACAAGATGTACAAATGAATGTTTAAATAGTTTATTAATCATTTATTTACACTTCCTAAATGATCTTATGAACCACTGACAACATGTTAATAAGTGGTCTGTAAATAATGTAATACTTATTTTAGAAATGATGAATTGATCATCAATAAAGCATGAAAAGACAACCACTAAACACATTATATATATGCTTATAAATCAAGAATAAAGCATTGACAAACTATTTACTAATGTCTATTAATGTTTAATAAATTATGAATTGACTATTTAGTAATGCTTAACTAATGCTTTACTAATGCTTCATAGTGTGCAGTTATTATAAAGTGTTACCAGTTAGTTTAGCAAGGGCGAGTTAGACTAAACACTGGCAACATACTAGTGGACATTTTATGTAGCTTATGGTAAATATCTTTGTTTAAATGTTAAAATGAACACCATGTGTTTAGTTGAATCTACCGATGGGTCTACGCTGCCCGGGTAAAGTCAACACATCTCACTCAAGACCCGCAAGAAGATGCGAACGCATGGGTTTGAAATTCGACATTGCAGAGATAAGAGATAAAGAGAGTGGGAGAACTTTTAGCCTACATTAACATTAAAAAACATTATGGGCTCTATTTTGCACCTAACGCAATTGACTTTGTCAGTGACGCATATATTATTCATATTTTGCCCCGGCGCACTGTGGGTTTTCCCTCCACAGACGCACGTCGGCAAACTAGTGCTTGAACATAATGTATAGCGTGCACAACATACACTTTGCTTATCTAATCTACACAGATACCACAGTTATTTTTGCAAATCATAAATTGTTACAATAAAAAATATGAATACTTGAGATAAGGGAAATCATTGTGGTGTGCACGAAGATGTGGAAAAAATAGGCATAAATGTAGCTAACTAATTATTCAGGCTAATTGTAGTAATGACGGATCAGACCTGTTTGCCCAGAAGTGACAAGACATATATGTATATAAGGACATCTGACAAATTGGTTTGTCCATCAAGAACCAGGAAAAAATCTGAAGAATGTGAAATCACCTTTACCATATGTAAGTACATTAACAACCTTAGTATTCAAATAACCAGTTGAGCTTGCTCATATTTTTTTTCTTTTGCACAGTAAGATGGAGTATGTCTTAGGACGAGAATTAGACACCGGAGGGAGAGGGTATACCGGCCAAGACAGACCTATCTCTACCTCAGTGAGGAGGAATGCTTACGTATGCTACGCCTGACCCGCCAGGCTGTGACAGATATCTGCCATCTCCTGGCAGATGAGCTGGGGACTGATGCACCCTCTCCATATGCCTTCCCCGTTGCAGTAAAGGTTACAGTGGCATTACATTTCTATACATCTGGGTCGTTCCAGCACCCCCTTAGCTCCATTGGGGGCATTTCATAAGTTCGGCTATACATGCAGTTACATCAGGTCTAGTCCGACATGCTGGGGTATACATCAAATTCCCCGTCACACCTGACAGCCAGGAAAGAGCAAAGCAGGCATTTTGTGTGAAGTATGGGTTCCCTGGTGTCCTTGGTTGTATAGACTGCACCCATGTGCAGCTACGTGCCCCATCAGAAAACGCACTTGTATACATCAACCGCAAGGGAACCTATTCAATCAACGTACAAGTCATTTGACATGCTTATAGTAAAATCAACCATGTCTTTGCGAATTATCCTGGCTTGAGCCACGACTCATTCATACTGGCAAACTCTTCCATTCCTGCCATATTTGAGGGGAATCCCCCGTTGGATGAGTGGCTGTTAGGGGACAATGGGTATCCGTTAAAGACATGGCTGATGACACCATCTTTGATGCCAGCAACAATGCGTGAAATGCAGTTTAATCGAAAACACACACAAACACGCTCTGTAATTGAACGAATGTTCGGCATACTGAAAATGCGCTTTAGGTGTTTGGATAGATCAGGAGGCACTTTACAGTACAGTCCTCAAAAAGTCGCAGCAATCTTTGTGGGGTGTTGTGTTTTACACATTTCCATAAATCAAGGTTGTGTTGTTGACATAGATGGGGGATATTAGACTTAAGGAGATGTGATGGTGAACTGCATGTGCCGATGCCACTTGCCGATGCAAAGTTATCTGAGTCTAATTTTATACTATATTGCAAAAATATAACCATACTCGAGTCGTGATTCAGAGAGAACGAGTCCAAAATATTCAAAAGTATTTATTTGTGACATTTATTTACATTTTGTCAAAAAGAAAAATCATTAGCAAACAGAAATTGATAAAAAATAGGAAAATGAGGTTGAAAATATTTAAACAGAAAAACTAATTCTTTTTTCCTCCTCTGGTAGTTTTGTGATGCGCGCCTCGGTGGGATTGGACACCTGAGGGTCCGGGAATGGCATTGCGCGATGTGCGTCTGGTGGAATGGGTGGACGTAGATGGAGTGGGGGAAGGAGGAAGAGGCACAACAGGAGGAGACACAACAGGCAGGTGGTGGTGCGCTTGAAGGGCCACGCTCCATGGCTGCAGCAATCCTCTCCAGGCAGATCCACCTCCCTTTACACGGCGTGCCCGATTTATGCTGGCAAGCTTGGACTTCCCCCGTCTCCTGACATCATTGTAGTGCTTGCAGCACTGGTGCATCGTCCTGGGGATGCCAGCTGACGAAACAATTGTGGCTATTTCCTCCCACGCCTGTTTAACCAACGCTGATTTGGGCGGGTTTCTCCCATCCCCATACAAAATAACTTCTCTTTCTTTGACTGCTCTTACAAGAACGTCGGTCTCCTCGGCTGTGAACCGCTCCTGGCGTGGGCCTGGTAAATTCGCCATAATAATAGCAATCCGCCCTGGAACTTGCGCACTTGCTGCTTGATTTGCACCTGGCGCAAGAGTTATTATCCCGCTGAGAAAATAGCAACAGCGCCCAAGATATATTTCCTTTATTCAGCCAGGAAAATCACATTGAGATATTTCTATCTCTTCTTCCAGTGAGACCTGGTCAAGACGACGGCACATTGAGTTTCATACAAAAAGAATACAATTGGACAACAACACAATTTAAAACAATCACATAATGAAAGATCTAAAACAAGAACGCAAATACAACAAATCAGTTAAAACAATTGCAAGTATCCATTAAAACCTATTGTAAAAGACGTTTAAAAGTGCTTAGAGTTGGAAATGCATTTAAATTAAGAGTATTTTGCAATTCATTCCAAGCCTGAGGAGCATAGGAAGAGAAAGCACATTTGCCGAATTCAGACAATACCCTTGGGACTTTTAAGCCAATATAAAAACCAGATCTAGTACCATGAATATTTGTATAATAATTAAGAAGATTTGATATATAAGAGGGTAATTTGCCTAAAAGAGCTTTTGCGATGAATAAGTTCATATGTAATCCGCCCACAAAGTCACTTGCGCTTTGCGCTACAGGGCTGCATTGGGTTGGGAACCAACGCAAATCTCGCGGGAGCGGGCGGGTTCACCTTTGCTGCAGGCGGGAATGGGCGGTCAGAATGTTTTTGCGGGAAACCCGCGGGTCCCGGTGCGATTTTGTATGTAATAGAAATGGGGTCAACACATGAAGTTGAGAAGAAAATTAAGCTAAACATTATGTGGGACATACCGTGGCAATTTCGGGTAGCACATGCCCAATGCTGTTATACACTATGTGCCTCGTGTCTAGAAGAACTGGTGAGCACTAGTGACAAATCAGGTTGTTAACAGGTAAACTGTTTGTTTGTTTAATTAATAATTTGGTGCGTGTGTATCACTGCATGAAAAGTGGAATTTTCGTCAGAATGTGGCACTGTAGATTGCTGTGAAACTCCAAGTTTACGACTGCGCACGACAATTTGCAGCCAACACCGAAAACTGCCGTAAGTTGTCAGAAGTTGACGTGGGTCTTGTTTGGAAGTTGTCCCCCCTTCCCCTAATTCTAGGGGAGGCTTTAACATCTAAATGAACATGCTGTGAGCTATACAAATGCAAATCAGGGTAGCAGCTGGGGGAGTTTTACTCAGGTAACATTCTGAGAGGTTTTAATCTTTGATTTTAAGAAAATCTTTGGTATCAGTAAAGCTAAATTACAGACTCTTAAATTTTAGTTTGAATTTATTTATTTTTAAAGTATGCTACACTGTTAACACGTTGTCTTCATGATGTAAACATCACTTAATATTTTGAGTTATGGACATTTACTTAAAAAATCTTAGTTAATTTAACTTTTAAGTGTATAAAATTAATTAAACTAAAACATTCAAGTGAATGAACTTTAGCAGTACGTGTTGTAAGGAACACCCATAATCCTTTGTCTCAGAATATTGCGATTATTTAAGCTTTTTTACAGAATAAAGAACTAATAAGTACTTTAACTACTTAAATATTTGTTAAAATGTCATAGAGGTTTATGCTCTAATATTATTCATGTTGTTTAGTTTAAAATGATAAATTACCATTTTTGTAAATGAAAGTCCCCGTTCAGGTGATCAGTGTTTATTGACATAAACAACACATTGTATTGTATTGTGTTTCAGTGGAGAATCAAGTTTATTTAATGACTGACTAAGTCATGAGTTTTGTGTTATAATACCATTTATAACACTAAGAGAATTATAATTATACATTAATTAAAAATATATATTTTTTCAACTCGGTTAACTAAGTGGAGATGTTGGACAGAGTAATTCAAAATCAACTTTAAGTTTAATGGCAATCATATATCAAACTTTTCTTCACCATTTATCACAATACTTTCAAAATATTTTTTCCTAATAATTTTTAAACTATCCCTTTAAGTAGATTCAATTTCTCCAGGCTAACAGTGTATATTAATTACTCTGTATGTAATTAGCAATAACCAATGTTAGGTAAAAAAGATACACCAAACTATTTATTTCAACAATTTTAATTGTTTTAACAGAGTTTTAATCAGGCTCAATTTGTCCATTCTATGCAAACACCATCAAACAACATGTCAAACAACAAAATGTCTGTCCGGATGGGAATTAAGCAAGGTAACTTGTGCAATTACATCACAGCTCAAATACTGTGCATAGTGGCATGACTACAGTTTATTGAATTCACATACTGGTAATCCTGCCATACTTGTCCATCATTTACATCTCCTAACACACCCTTTGGCAGTTCCCGCTTTCGCCTTTCATCTAATTTCTCTTCAAATCCAAGTCTTTTAACAGGTCCTCCCAGAGACTGCACAACACTCTTGTAACAGTAAGAATGTATTGGATGGACATACTCTTCACCACTCGAATATGTAGCCCAGGGGTCCTCAACTAAAATTGGTGGAGGTCCAGTAAATGAACCCTCCGCACCAGCCGAGGTCCGGACATGTACTGCACGTAAAAACATAAATTGACAGCTTTCGCCAGACTAAAGAAATTAGTGTAAATATTTGTTTTTCTAAACAAAATATAGTGTTATCATGTATATTGAATAATGTTTCTTCATATGTATAAGCATAAATAATCCTTCACAAAATGGATTTCATGTTAATGCTGTTCTGTTACTGTATGTCCTTTCAGTTGCTTGGTACAAAATATCTAAATGTATCCAGTAACAATGTCTGACAAAAATATGAAGGGAACAGTGCAAAATGCATTCATCTCTAAATCTTCAAAACACACATTCATTTCCACATAACAACTTAAAAGGAGAACTAAAGTGCTTTTTTCTTAACAATCATAATCAATGAACACAAACCTCTCTGGCTTAATCAAATCATATCACATGTTACCTTCATTCTCATTTATTGTCTGTTTGTAATGTTGAACACTCTTCTGTGCTTTAAGTTGCACTGGTAAAAGAGCATCATCAATATCAGTCAGAAACACAAACAGGCAAATGTAAACTGCCAGTGTTGGAAAAATTAAAAAGTGCAGGAAAACATTTCTCTCTAAATTTGTACTGTTCCTTCAAGTCTATAGAAATGTAAATAAGCTCAAATGAAAAATAAATAAAATAGGCTGAACTAAGTTGAACTTAAAGACGAAAGCATAAAAAGTCCTAGTTAAAAAAAACAATGTTTATTGATCATTCTTGACATTTATACCACGGGTCTGCTGAATGCTGCATTCTGATTGGCTGAGAAGTGTTCTATGGGTGTTGATTATTTTTCTGTAAACCGCACACCTAACTTTTCAAATGTCTTAAAAGTAGGCACCAGAGCAATGTTTGTGGTAACCGTGGTATAAGCGGAATAATTGACTCCGGTCCTTTGAATTATTTGAAAATAATGCACACCTGCGGTGTAACGGCACTCCGCTTCGCGTCGTGCCGCATTACCACCTTGGTGTGCATTATTTTCTTATAATTCAATGGCCCGTCGTCAATTATTCCTTACGTATTTACTTTTGATAATGTTAAGTGTTGAGAATGCTGACTCGCAACTATACGTTGAGTCAAAAATCCAGCATCCACGCACTCCTTTTTTTCCCCATCTGTAAAGGGCTTTTTATGCTTTCCTAAAATCCACTGTATTTTCAGTGAACACTTATAGATGACTCGTCATAGCTTGTTGTTGCAGTGAGTGAGGGAGTGAGGACACGTGTGGGTCGCTCATAGTGGGGTTTTTTAGTTCATTTATTTTTTGCACCCTTACCTCGGACCTGAGCGTAAGTTTCTTCAAAGTGTCTGTTTAGTTTCGTAATGGTGTTTAATGTCCCCACTTTTGACAACCGCAACAGACTCGCGAGCAGATGAGGCTCTCTGCTTTCTTCCCTGCACACCTGTCTGTGACTGTTCGTGCTGGCGCCGCACTCGAAACCTGTGTCAATGTAGGACCCAAGTAGCGCTACTGGGCTGACCATATATGTGCCTGATATAAATTGGATTTTATAATAACGTTAAATAGTGTTTGCATTATATTGTGTCAAAAGTCTTTGCGGTCCGGATGGATGCATCTCGCGGTCCGGATTCGGACCGGGGTCCGCCAGTTGGGGACCCCTGATGTAGCCTTTCTTAGCAAGGCAGAGCCATATTTCTTCCTTAATGCAGACCTCTGCTGTGGGTGATTGTAGAACGGGATGTGACCACAAGTCCTGCAAACCTTTGTACCATCCCGTCTGCGCTCATAGGTTTCAGTAAGCATGTACACTGTCATACATTTTGGACAAACCACATACTGTAAGAAGTCGTCACGGAGGATACCAGTCAATTTCATCATGGCCAAAGTTTCATCAACAAGTGTTCTGTTTTTTCATTTCTGGACTGATCACTTCCGTGCTCCTCCCCATCTTGTATGTGAGGATAGGCTTCACACTGCTCCTCAGCAAGGATTTCCCCCTCTTCATCCACATAGTCATCCTATGGAAATTTAAAGGACATATTTAAAACACATGCAATGCACATACTCAGCACCACCATTAGACCATTAGAGATTGAAAAGTCCATCATGAATATGGCCATTTGAGATTGAAAACCCCATCGTTAATATGGTCATTTGAGATTTAAAAAGAACATAATTAATATGACCATTTCTCATCAATATGGCCATTTGAGTATGAAAAGATTTGAAAACTGTAGTTGGAAAAGATCATGTGCATCTCAAACAGCTAGCTTTATCTTAGTGCAATGAACCAGTTAAGTACTTTGTGGGAACTTCATCCACTTCAACTTCACTTTAGTTTTTTTTTTATACTTTATAAAGTGTGTTTATACTTTAGTTGCTTTCATTAGTTAACTAACAGAAATTTGATTGTGGAAAACAATAATGTGGGTGAAACATGTTAGGTTTTCCCATTTTAGCTCTGGATTAGCATGTACTGAACTTTATACTGGTATATCCAAATGTAATTTCATGCTTACCACACAACAGGAGATGTCCAGGAAAAGATGAATGCTTTGGCCATCTGCTGTTTCGTCTGAAAAACAACAAACAGAAGATACCGTTATGCATTATAACGCGATATTCCTATTTAATTATAAATTAATTTATACTATTAAAACAACAACAACAGTGATAATCAACCACATTTAACTAGACCAGGGGTCTCCAACCTTTTTGTGAGCAAGGGCTGCCACAATGGATAAAACATGCTGGATGGCTACTTTTTGATATAGCATACTCAAAACGTTTTTGTTTAACTTGTTGATTTTATTTTATTTTATTTTACTTGTTGATATGTTTTAGTATTGTTTAAAATGTTAACATACGTAAAGCAAGCCAAGCTAATATAAAAATATGTAATTATGCTCACCGTTGTCTGAACTGCAATTCGCTGGGTGCATTTCTTCAAATTCTTCAATCACTTCTTTTTCTGGGTCCTCGGAGTGCATTTCACTTTCACCAATCTCTCTAACTCCAGTAAAGTTATCCTCCGGGTCTTTACACATGACGGGACATCGCTCACAGCGGGACTGGATAGCAGCAGGCTCTGTATGTTATCTGACGTAGTTCTTTTGGATTTTTTCTCCCAAACTCCATTTTTGAAATAGCGCTTTCTGTGGTCAAAATACTGTGTATGACACAGTTCAGTGTTGCAATGTTCACAGAAGCGCCAAGGTCGTTTCTTCAGTCTTGGGACTTCCATCTTTCAACTGACAGCACACTGTGTTGATATCACACAGAGCTCCCGGCACATCGCGTTTGTTGTTTATATCATACGCATGCGCGGCGCGCACGTCTCACAAGATTTTCCTTATATCAATAACCTCGCGTGTGATTGGAGGAGCCCTACAGGCTTCTCGCCTTCGTCCAATCGCGTGCGAGGTCATGGTCACGGCTCACACAGCAGTACAAGAGGAGCATTAAGCGATGTTTGGTTTGGTGTTTGTAACTCTCCAAGAAGAGAAGACGGGTGCACAATCCCAAGATTGCGGTAAGAATAATTTTATGTAAAAGCATATTTTTAAGTAGCCCGAGCTGTGTGTTTTATTGCTTAGAGGTGTTTTTGTCTTGTAATTTTTAGGAGGCTGTACGGCGTCTCTGAGGCACACTGCAGGTGCTTTGAACCAGAGCAAAGGTAACGTTACGATTTAAAGAATATGCTTTTATTCTTGTATAAGGAAATAGATACGTTAATACAGGAGTGCCCAACCAGTCGATCGCGGTCCACTGGTAGACCGCGGACTGATCCCAAGTCGACCGCGAGGGGTGTAGAAAAAAATTAAAATAATAATAATAAATAAAAGTTTTTTTATGTGTGTTATATTTTAAATTAAATGTACACTACAGCCTATATCATGAGTCCTTGCCAACACGTCCACAAAAAAAGTATTTAAAAAAAGAGAAAAAGAAAAAAGTAGGTGACGTTTAACCTACGGTGGCGCGTGTCATGCATGACAGCGAACAGCGGTTTCGCGCGTGTCATGCATGACAGCGAACAGCGGTTACACGCTCATAAACGTTAACATGGCCGAGGGAAAACGAGCAAAGACCTACCATTTTCACCCTGAATGGGAGGAAGATTATTTTTTTGTTTATTCTCATTTAAAGCCTGTTTGTTTGATCTGCAATGCAACGGTGGCATTGGCAAAGAAAGGAAATCTGGAGCGGCATTTTAAATCAGTACACGGGAGCTACGAGAGGGATTTCCCTGCAAAAACACCTCTACGTGCCACAAAAGTGCGGGAGTTAAAAGCACAGCTTGCAGCGCGGCAGTCAATCTTCACCAAACCGAAGACCCAGAGTAAGGCCGCAACTATCGCTTCCTATCGCGTCAGTCACGTCCTTGCTAAATACAAGAAGCCTTTCAGTGACGGCGATATGGTGAAGGAAGCCTTTCTCGAGGCAGCCGATAGCCTTTTTGACGGCTTTAAAAATAAAACAGAGATCGTGAAGGCCATTAAAGATGTGCAACTCTCCCGCAATACTACAACAAAGCGATTTGAGAGAATGGCTGTGGATGTGGATGAGCAACTGAAGAAGGATATTGACGCGTGTGAGTGCTTTTCCCTCCAATTTGACGAGTCGACTGATATGGTGGATGTGGCACAATTGTGTGTTTTCATAAGGATGGTTTTTGTAGACATGAGCGCAAAGGAAGAGCTACTCACAATTTTGCCATTAAAAGGACACACCAGAGGTGAGGATATTTTTAATGCTTTTATGGGATTTGTTAGCGAGACTAAACAGCCGCTCTTTAAGCTGATCTCCATCACAACTGATGGGGCACCTGCAATGATGGTCCGCACCAGTGGGTTCATTGCACTGTGCAAAGAAAGTGAATCTTTCCCAGATATCCTGAATTATCATTGTATAATTCACCAGCAAGCGTTGTGTGGAAAGATTTTAAATATGAAAGAAGTGATGGATATTGCGATGAAGATTGTGTGTTCAGTTCGGGCCAGGAGTCTGCAGAGAAGGCTTTTCCGTGCTCACTTGGAGGAGAATGATGCTGAGCACACAGACCTTCTGCTTCACACGGACGTTAGGTGGTTAAGCAGAGGTAAATTTTTAGCCAGATTCACAGAGTTATTGCCTGAAATCAAAGACTTTCTGAAGCTTTCAAAACATGTGGATTACCATACAAAGCTAGAGGACCACGAGTGGCTTTTAGATTTATCTTTCCTCACTGATCTCACTGGCGAGCTCAATGATTTGAATTTAGAGCTGCAGGGAAAGGATAAAGATGTAGTCAACATGATGAGTTCAGTGAATACATTTAAAAGCAAGCTACAGCTGATGTCAAGCAGGCTGCAGCGTGGTAACCTGCGCAACTTTCCCCACATGCAAGCAGAACTACAACGTCAAGGTAAAGGTGTGACACAGCTTAACAGTGCACGTTATGAGGAGCATGTTCAGAGCATCTTGGCAGAGTTTGAGAGGCGTTTTACTGACTTTGCATCCATCGAGCCTGTAGCCAGCTATATGTGTTATCCATTTGGTGCAAATATTGATGTTGGTGACATTGCTGCCAAAATTAAATCACTTTTCGACTTGAAAAGCTCAGATCTTGAGGATGAGATTCTGACATTGCAAAATGACATTGAAATCAAAGCCAGATCAACATCCGCTCAACCTGGAGAGCATGTAGTGTTCTGGAATCTACTGGCGGAGGAGAAGTATCCCAATCTTAGAAGATGTGCCTTGAACCTGACAGCTCTTTTTGGATCGACTTATTTGTGCGAGTCTGCTTTCTCACACATGAAAATCATCAAGTCTAAGTACAGATCAACAATGACTGATGACCACCTTGCAGCCTGCCTACGCCTTGCAACCAGCTCCTACACTCCTGACTACGATAAGCTATCCTCCTCCTCCCAGTGCCAGGTCTCCCACTAAGGTAGAAAGTGATTTCCTTTTTTTTTTAACTCAAAGCTACCTGTTTTGTATCTAGTTATTTTTCTGTGTGGTTCATAATAAAGTCAGTTATGACTATTGCTCAACATACAGATTGGCGTGTTTGTTTGTGTGTGTGTGTGTGTGTGTGTGTGTGTGTGTGTGTGTGTGTGTGTGTGTGTGTGCATGTGTGTGAGAAGAGAGAGAGAGAGAGGTGTGTGTGTGTGTGTGTGTGTGTTTGAGAGAGGTTGTGTTGTGATGTCTAGGAGTTGTGTGACAACAAAAAAAAGTGTTGTGAGGTTAGTTACTGCAGGCTGGAAACATTGTGTTATGGGTTTGCAATGTTGACACTGGACTGGTAGATCTCGGGAGGTTGGCTACTTGAAAAGTAGATCTTGGTTCACAAAAGGTTGGGCACCCCTGCTAAAGCTAAAGATAGCTTACCAGTTTCACAATCAGACTTCTTTTAGGCTGTGAATCTGCGGCGCGCTGTTTTTTTTCATGTGAAAAACATCCTATTCTATTCATTCTGATTTGTGAATTTATGGGATACCGGTCCCAATGACAAATATACGCGTTTTGTTTTATTTTTTTCCCTCTTTTACGTATAACCGCGTATAACTCCCGAAAACGAACACCCACGAAACTGAAAGTACCGTCATTTTGTCCAGCTTGATTTGTGAATTTTTTCACAGTATAGTTTTTTACTGTCAAGTCACGTTAAGCCGTTTCAATGCGGAAGATAGAAAATAGACGTTTTTTTACAATTAATGGCTATTTTCAAAGAAAACGCAGGCAGAAATTATATCAATTTACTTGTTGTAGGCTGAGCCTGATTTGTGAAAACCTTCACAAACTAATTTACTCACAGCGGGTTCATGACTGGATAGCAGCAGGCTCTGTACGTTATCTGACCTGACGTAGTCCTTTTGGATTTTTTCTCCCAAACTCCATTTTTGAAATAGCGCTTTCTGTGGTCAAAATACTGTGTATGACACAGTTCAGTGTTGCAATGTTCACAGAAGCGCCAAGGTCGTTTCTTCAGTCTTGGGACTTCCATCTTTTAACTGACAGCACACTGTGTTGATATCACACAGAGCTCCCGGCACATCGCGTTTGTTGTTTATATCATATGCATGCGCGGCGCGCACGTCTCACAAGATTTTCCTTATATCAATAACCTCGCGTGTGATTGGAGGAGCCCGACAGGCTTCTCGCCTTCGTCCAATCGCGTGCGAGGTCATGGTCACGGCTCACACAGCAGTACAAGAGGATTAAGCGATGTTTGGTTTGGTGTTTGTAACTCTCCAAGAAGAGAAGACGGGTGCACAATCCCAAGATTGCGGTAAGAATAATTTTATGTAAAAGCATATTTTTAAGTAGCCCGAGCTGTGTGTTTTATTGCTTAGAGGTGTTTTTGTCTTGTAATTTTTAGGAGGCTGTACGGCGTCTCTGAGGCACACTGCAGGTGCTTTGAACCAGAGCAAAGGTAACGTTACGATTTAAAGAATATGCTTTTATTCTTGTATAAGGAAATAGATACGTTAATACAGGAGTGCCCAACCAGTCGATCGCGGTCCACTGGTAGACCGCGGACTGATCCCAAGTCGACCGCGAGGGGTGTAGAAAAAAATTAAAATAATAATAATAAATAAAAGTTTTTTTATGTGTGTTATATTTTAAATTAAATGTACACTACAGCCTATATCATGAGTCCTTGCCAACACGTCCACAAAAAAAGTATTTAAAAAAAGAGAAAAAGAAAAAAGTAGGTGACGTTTAACCTACGGTGGCGCGTGTCATGCATGACAGCGAACAGCGGTTTCGCGCGTGTCATGCATGACAGCGAACAGCGGTTACACGCTCATAAACGTTAACATGGCCGAGGGAAAACGAGCAAAGACCTACCATTTTCACCCTGAATGGGAGGAAGATTATTTTTTTGTTTATTCTCATTTAAAGCCTGTTTGTTTGATCTGCAATGCAACGGTGGCATTGGCAAAGAAAGGAAATCTGGAGCGGCATTTTAAATCAGTACACGGGAGCTACGAGAGGGATTTCCCTGCAAAAACACCTCTACGTGCCACAAAAGTGCGGGAGTTAAAAGCACAGCTTGCAGCGCGGCAGTCAATCTTCACCAAACCGAAGACCCAGAGTAAGGCCGCAACTATCGCTTCCTATCGCGTCAGTCACGTCCTTGCTAAATACAAGAAGCCTTTCAGTGACGGCGATATGGTGAAGGAAGCCTTTCTCGAGGCAGCCGATAGCCTTTTTGACGGCTTTAAAAATAAAACAGAGATCGTGAAGGCCATTAAAGATGTGCAACTCTCCCGCAATACTACAACAAAGCGATTTGAGAGAATGGCTGTGGATGTGGATGAGCAACTGAAGAAGGATATTGACGCGTGTGAGTGCTTTTCCCTCCAATTTGACGAGTCGACTGATATGGTGGATGTGGCACAATTGTGTGTTTTCATAAGGATGGTTTTTGTAGACATGAGCGCAAAGGAAGAGCTACTCACAATTTTGCCATTAAAAGGAAACACCAGAGGTGAGGATATTTTTAATGCTTTTATGGAATTTGTTAGCGAGACTAAACTGCCGCTCTTTAAGCTGATCTCCATCACAACTGATGGGGCACCTGCAATGATGGGCCGCACCAGTGGGTTCATTGCACTGTGCAAAGAAAGTGAATCTTTCCCAGATATCCTGAATTATCATTGTATAATTCACCAACAAGCGTTGTGTGGAAAGATTTTAAATATGAAAGAAGTGATGGATATTGCGATGAAGATTGTGTGTTCAGTTCGGGCCAGGAGTCTGCAGAGAAGGCTTTTCCGTGCTCACTTGGAGGAGAATGATGCTGAGCACACAGACCTTCTGCTTCACACGGATGTTAGGTGGTTAAGCAGAGGTAAATTTTTAGCCAGATTCACAGAGTTATTGCCTGAAATCAAAGACTTTCTGAAGCTTTCAAAACATGTGGATTACCATACAAAGCTAGAGGACCACGAGTGGCTTTTAGATTTATCTTTCCTCACTGATCTCACTGGCGAGCTCAATGATTTGAATTTAGATCTGCAGGGAAAGGATAAAGATGTAGTCAACATGATGAGTTCAGTGAATACATTTAAAAGCAAGCTACAGCTGATGTCAAGCAGGCTGCAGCCTGGTAACCTGCGCAACTTTCCCCACATGCAAGCAGAACTACAACGTCAAGGTAAAGGTGTGACACAGCTTAACAGTGCACGTTATGAGGAGCATGTTCAGAGCATCTTGGCAGAGTTTGAGAGGCGTTTTACTGACTTTGCATCCATCGAGCCTGTAGCCAGCTATATGTGTTATCCATTTGGTGCAAATATTGATGTTGGTGACATTGCTGCCAAAATTAAATCACTTTTCGACTTGAAAAGCTCAGATCTTGAGGATGAGATTCTGACATTGCAAAATGACATTGAAATCAAAGCCAGATCAACATCCGCTCAACCTGGAGAGCATGTAGTGTTCTGGAATCTACTGGCGGAGGAGAAGTATCCCAATCTTAGAAGATGTGCCTTGAACCTGACAGCTCTTTTTGGATCGACTTATTTGTGCGAGTCTGCTTTCTCACACATGAAAATCATCAAGTCTAAGTACAGATCAACAATGACTGATGACCACCTTGCAGCCTGCCTACGCCTTGCAACCAGCTCCTACACTCCTGACTACGATAAGCTATCCTCCTCCTCCCAGTGCCAGGTCTCCCACTAAGGTAGAAAGTGATTTCCTTTTTTTTTTAACTCAAAGCTACCTGTTTTGTATCTAGTTATTTTTCTGTGTGGTTCATAATAAAGTCAGTTATGACTATTGCTCAACATACAGATTGGCGTGTTTGTTTGTGTGTGTGTGTGTGTGTGTGTGTGTGTGCATGTGTGTGAGAAGAGAGAGAGAGAGAGGTGTGTGTGTGTGTGTGTGTGTGTGTGTGTGTGTGTGTGTGTGTGTGTGTGTGTGTTTGAGAGAGGTTGTGTTGTGATGTCTAGGAGTTGTGTGACAACAAAAAAAAGTGTTGTGAGGTTAGTTACTGCAGGCTGGAAACATTGTGTTATGGGTTTGCAATGTTGACACTGGACTGGTAGATCTCGGGAGGTTGGCTACTTGAAAAGTAGATCTTGGTTCACAAAAGGTTGGGCACCCCTGCTAAAGCTAAAGATAGCTTACCAGTTTCACAATCAGACTTCTTTTAGGCTGTGAATCTGCGGCGCGCTGTTTTTTTTCATGTGAAAAACATCCTATTCTATTCATTCTGATTTGTGAATTTATGGGATACCGGTCCCAACGACAAATATACGCGTTTTGTTTTATTTTTTTCCCTCTTTTACGTATAACCGCGTATAACTCCCGAAAACGAACACCCACGAAACTGAAAGTACCGTCATTTTGTCCAGCTTGATTTGTGAATTTTTTCACAGTATAGTTTTTTACTGTCAAGTCACGTTAAGCCGTTTCAATGCGGAAGATAGAAAATAGACGTTTTTTTTTACAATTAATGGCTATTTTCAAAGAAAACGCAGGCAGAAATTATATCAATTTACTTGTTGTAGGCTGAGCCTGATTTGTGAAAACCTTCACAAACTAATTTACTCGCTATCTAACAGCTGAATTATTAGTTTGTTCTATAATGTGCTTAATTCCGCCAGTCAAATTGCGCTTTAAATATTATATTGGATCTGTGAAACTTTTCACAGATCTAAAACACTCCAGTACTATTTGTGAAAACTGTATACTACAGAACAATGTTGATCTTTGCCTTTAAATGAACACGAGAGGCCTGCGATTCATAAAAATGAACTCCCACACCATCAAAATGGACTTAAAATATTATATTGGATCTGTGAAACTTTTCACAGATCTAAAACACTTCAGTACTATTTGGGAAAACTGTATACTACAGAACAATGTTGATCTTTGCCTTTAAATGAACACGAGAGGCCTGCGATTCATAAAAATGAACTCTCACACCATCAAAATGGACTTAAAATATTATTTTGGATCTGTGAAACATTTCACAGATCTAAAACACTTCAGTACTATTTGTGAAAACTTTATACTCCACAAAAATGAAGATACTTGCCTTTAAATGAACACAATAGGCCATGGCAAGATGCCATGGCAACTCTGGCCTGTTTGGCCGCCTTATTGCTGCCTGTATAACAGCACACATAAATTAGCCCAGGGGTGCCCAACCTTTTGTGAACCAAGATCTACTTTTCAAGTAGCCAACCTCCCGAGATCTACCAGTCCAGTGTCAACATTGCAAACCCATAACACAATGTTTCCAGCCTGCAGTAACTAACCTCACAACACTTTTTTTTGTTGTCACACAACTCCTAGACATCACAACACAACCTCTCTCAAACACACACACACACACACACACACACACACACACACACCCCTCTCTCTCTCTCTTCTCACACACATGCACACACACACACACACACACACACACACAAACAAACACGCCAATCTGTATGTTGAGCAATAGTCATAACTGACTTTATTATGAACCACACAGAAAAATAACTAGATACAAAACAGGTAGCTTTGAGTTAAAAAAAAAGGAAATCACTTTCTACCTTAGTGGGAGACCTGGCACTGGGAGGAGGAGGATAGCTTATCGTAGTCAGGAGTGTAGGAGCTGGTTGCAAGGCGTAGGCAGGCTGCAAGGTGGTCATCAGTCATTGTTGATCTGTACTTAGACTTGATGATTTTCATGTGTGAGAAAGCAGACTCGCACAAATAAGTCGATCCAAAAAGAGCTGTCAGGTTCAAGGCACATCTTCTAAGATTGGGATACTTCTCCTCCGCCAGTAGATTCCAGAACACTACATGCTCTCCAGGTTGAGCGGATGTTGATCTGGCTTTGATTTCAATGTCATTTTGCAATGTCAGAATCTCATCCTCAAGATCTGAGCTTTTCAAGTCGAAAAGTGATTTAATTTTGGCAGCAATGTCACCAACATCAATATTTGCACCAAATGGATAACACATATAGCTGGCTACAGGCTCGATGGATGCAAAGTCAGTAAAACGCCTCTCAAACTCTGCCAAGATGCTCTGAACATGCTCCTCATAACGTGCACTGTTAAGCTGTGTCACACCTTTACCTTGACGTTGTAGTTCTGCTTGCATGTGGGGAAAGTTGCGCAGGTTACCACGCTGCAGCCTGCTTGACATCAGCTGTAGCTTGCTTTTAAATGTATTCACTGAACTCATCATGTTGACTACATCTTTATCCTTTCCCTGCAGCTCTAAATTCAAATCATTGAGCTCGCCAGTGAGATCAGTGAGGAAAGATAAATCTAAAAGCCACTCGTGGTCCTCTAGCTTTGTATGGTAATCCACATGTTTTGAAAGCTTCAGAAAGTCTTTGATTTCAGGCAATAACTCTGTGAATCTGGCTAAAAATTTACCTCTGCTTAACCACCTAACATCCGTGTGAAGCAGAAGGTCTGTGTGCTCAGCATCATTCTCCTCCAAGTGAGCACGGAAAAGCCTTCTCTGCAGACTCCTGGCCCGAACTGAACACACAATCTTCATCGCAATATCCATCACTTCTTTCATATTTAAAATCTTTCCACACAACGCTTGCTGGTGAATTATACAATGATAATTCAGGATATCTGGGAAAGATTCACTTTCTTTGCACAGTGCAATGAACCCACTGGTGCGGCCCATCATTGCAGGTGCCCCATCAGTTGTGATGGAGATCAGCTTAAAGAGCGGCAGTTTAGTCTCGCTAACAAATCCCATAAAAGCATTAAAAATATCCTCACCTCTGGTGTGTCCTTTTAATGGCAAAATTGTGAGTAGCTCTTCCTTTGCGCTCATGTCTACAAAAACCATCCTTATGAAAACACACAATTGTGCCACATCCACCATATCAGTCGACTCGTCAAATTGGAGGGAAAAGCACTCACACGCGTCAATATCCTTCTTCAGTTGCTCATCCACAGCCATTCTCTCAAATCGCTTTGTTGTAGTATTGCGGGAGAGTTGCACATCTTTAATGGCCTTCACGATCTCTGTTTTATTTTTAAAGCCGTCAAAAAGGCTATCGGCTGCCTCGAGAAAGGCTTCCTTCACCATATCGCCGTCACTGAAAGGCTTCTTGTATTTAGCAAGGACGTGACTGACGCGATAGGAAGCGATAGTTGCGGCCTTACTCTGGGTCTTCGGTTTGGTGAAGATTGACTGCCGCGCTGCAAGCTGTGCTTTTAACTCCCGCACTTTTGTGGCACGTAGAGGTGTTTTTGCAGGGAAATCCCTCTCGTAGCTCCCGTGTACTGATTTAAAATGCCGCTCCAGATTTCCTTTCTTTGCCAATGCCACCGTTGCATTGCAGATCAAACAAACAGGCTTTAAATGAGAATAAACAAAAAAATAATCTTCCTCCCATTCAGGGTGAAAATGGTAGGTCTTTGCTCGTGTTCCCTCGGCCATGTTAACGTTTATGAGCGTGTAACCGCTGTTCGCTGTCATGCATGACACGCGCGAAACCGCTGTTCGCTGTCATGCATGACACGCGCCACCGTAGGTTAAACGTCACCTACTTTTTTCTTTTTCTCTTTTTTTAAATACTTTTTTTGTGGACGTGTTGGCAAGGACTCATGATATAGGCTGTAGTGTACATTTAATTTAAAATATAACACACATAAAAAAACTTTTATTTATTATTATTATTTTAATTTTTTTCTACACCCCTCGCGGTCGACTTGGGATCAGTCCGCGGTCTACCAGTGGACCGCGATCGACTGGTTGGGCACTCCTGAATTAGCCTCTACTCTCTATAACATTTTTTTTTTTTCATTTGACTGCTAGAATTGTCTATGACCTGCATTTTGCTCCTTAGGAACTGAAGTTGAAAACACACACAGTTACTCAAATGTTGTATGTATGAATTCAAGGTCTCTTTGATACTTACTTAAACCAAGGGTTGTGCAACTCTGAACTGTATATCCTAATTATAAGAAAGGATGGGTTGTTGTCCCTATTTACAAAACTAAACATTCTCCAAACACTGTATGATACATTTGTCAGAACAGATGTATGATGTTTGAGGTAAAGTTCAATCTCAAATGAAAAGTAACTTCCACTTATTTACAAATATAAGAACAACTTGAGAGAATAACAGTGTATTTTTTTCAAGTTCAATCTCAACAGAAAAGTAATTTCCACAAATTTACAAACATAAGAACAATTTAAGAGAATAACAGTGTTTTTTTTTTAAAAAGTTCAATCTTAACAGAAAAGCAACTTCCACTTATTTACAACTATAAGAACAACTTGAGAGAATAACAGTGTTTTTTTCAAGTTCAATCTCAACAGAAAAGTAATTTCCACTCATTTACAAACATAAGAACAATTTAAGAGAATAACAGTGTTTTTTTTTAAAAAGTTCAATCTCAACAGAAAAGCAACTTCCACTTATTTACAACTATAAGAACAACTTGAGAAAACAATACGTCATGGTAATTACTTCCAGTAGATGTCTTTAATTTTGTACTGGCCAAAGGCTATGTGACTAAGCAGAATCAATCCATGCTTTCATCCAGCTTTTGTTCTTATTGAATAGCTCTTTTATGCATATGCCCAGACCACTATTGCGTCCAGCAGCATTGTAGAGCTTCATGATACTAATTGTGGAGTCATCCTCTTTGTCCAATTCCAAACTCTCTGCAAGTTCGTCTCTTATGTGTATTTTGGGCTGGAATGGTGTAGCCAATTCACGGAATAGGAGTGAGACTCGATTGAATGTCCCCAACATTGACATGTCTTGTTTGAGAGAGAACTTAATAATTTTTAATAGGATCTCTGATGGGAGATATTGAACTCCAGTCTCATCCCCATACTGGATCTCAGGGTTTTCTAGAAGCCCAGGTCTAGGCTGAGCAAGAGGGCCAGGTCCAGGCTGAGTATTGGAGCCAGGTTCAGCTTTACAAAGAGAGCCAGCTTCAACATCAAACAAGGGGTCAGGTTCAATATCGAACGTTGAGACAGTTTAGCAAATCTAATTGTAGCAATTGCCATATTGTTATTGAGAAAACAACATAGTTTGGGATGTGTATTAACCCTTTTGCCGCCATTGACGAGTTATATCGTCAATTATAAGTTAATATTTACCTGATAAAGATGCTTTTATATGGTAAGCTGTAATACCGCTGTTATCCACTAGATGGATAAAACCCAATTCATAAAAAACTGAATTATTTCATTAATTTTAAACTGCATGTATGTTTTGATAATCGTTCTGAATCTGATCTCTAACAAAATTCCTTTACAAAAATGAAAATTTTCAGCTTTTTTCTCAAAATGTTGTATTTTTTAATAAAAATATATAATAGGTTATATATTAAAAAATATAGGATAAAACATTTTTCCCGTTTTGTTTGTTTGTTGTTTGTTTGAAAGCAGAGGGTCGGTTCTTTCATTTGATATATTTGTATGTATATTTTTATAGAAGTGTCAGGGTTTCAAACAGGGAGACTGAGACAGGATCCAATTGCAGAAAATAAATATTTTAATGAAGTCACTGTCCACAAGACTGAGCTTGGGTGAATAATAAAGAAAGTAAATCAGAGAGAGAGAAGATCCGCTGTGCGTTGACAGGGTGAGGTTTTCCGCTGTGCGTAGACAGGGTGAGAGTTTCAATGAGCGAAGGCCAACTGAGAAATCCACTGCTTAGAGACAGGGTGACAGATCCACTGAGCGATGTCAGGGTGAATAATCCACTGCGCGATGACAGGGTGAAATAATTTAACTTCCGCGGAGAATTTAACCGAGCAAGTCGGACCGCGACCACAGACCCTGCGTAGGTACGCTGGACAGCGCCTCTGGCAGCACAACAGCCGATGCTGCAGCGGAGAGTGAGATGACAGCCACTCTGTGATGGTAAAGCAGAGGGTAAACTGGCAGATGATGACAGCAGAGAGCTCAGGTTAACTACGGAAAAATACTAAAGGAAATTAACTTGAACTATGAAAAAATTACTAGACTTTGAAGTAAATTAACAAAACAAACGGATAACTAGAGATATCGTAATACTGAGAACTTGATAGACTAGACAAGACAGGAGATATGGCAAGGCACATACAATGACGAACTCGCAGAGAACAAAGGACTAAGGGCACTAATATAACAACCAAACGAGGGGTAAATAATTAACAGGTGTGGTGACGCAGGTGTAGGAAATCACGCTGATGAAGAACCCAAAACAGACGCGCATGAGCAGAGCTGTAAAACATAAACACAGACACTGAAAACACAGAAACAAAGCAACCAATCAAACTGACGTCCTAACAAGAAGAGAATATTTCCTGAAAGGCATTTGTGAAACTTTTATGTAAATCACAAAAATGCTGCACTGTAAAACCTAACAGTTAACTTAACTCAAACCATTTAAGGAAACCGGTTGCCTTAAAGGTGCAGTGTGTAGATTTTAGTGGCATCTAGTGGTGAGGTTGCGAATTGCACCCCTCACTTTTGAAGCACATAAGCGTCACAGGACAAACATGTCATTGTCTGAGACAATGTAGTGACAAACATGCTCTGTAGAGCAGTTTGTCCATTTAGGGATACTGTAGAAACATGATGGCACAAAATGGCGGCTTCCATATAAGGGGGACCCCTTTACATGGAAGCCGCCATTTTGTTCCATCAGATAAAAATGGCTCATTATAAGGTAATGAAAACAATACAGTTCATTTTTTAAGATCTTTATACACCACTGATAAGATAGTTGTGTATATTATATTGCATTGCTATCAAAGGTCCTTATAAAATTTTACACACTGCACCTTTAAACCGTTTAAGTTTTAAAACACATACATTTGAGTACTGTGAACTTGAGTCATGTGCAATTATGCACTTATATTTAAGTAGTGTGAACTATATAAGTGCATGCATAACTGCTTATGACTCAGTTTGTTTAAGTTTACAGTACTCAGATGTACGTGTTTTAAAACTTTAACGGTTTAATGCAACCGGTGTCCTTAAATAGTTTGAGTTGAGTTAACTTGAAAAGTTTCACAGATCCAATATAATATTTTAAGTCCATTTTGATGGTGTGGGAGTTCATTTTTATGAATCGCAGGCCTCTCGTGTTCATTTAAAGGCAAAGATCAACATTGTTCTGGAGTATACAGTTTTCACAAATAGTTCTGGAGTGTTTTAGATCTGTGAAAAGTTTCACAGATCCAATATAATATTTTAAGTCCATTTTGATGGTGTGGGAGTTCATTTTTATGAATCGCAGGCCTCTCGTGTTCATTTAAAGGCAAAGATCAACATTGTTCTGTAGTATACAGTTTTCACAAATAGTACTGGAGTGTTTTAGATCTGTGAAAAGTTTCACAGATCCAATATAATATTTAAAGCGCAATTTGACTGGCGGAATTAAGCACATTATAGAACAAACTAATAATTCAGCTGTTAGATAGCGAGTAAATTAGTTTGTGAAGGTTTTCACAAATCAGGCTCAGCCTACAACAAGTAAATTGATATAATTTCTGCCTGCGTTTTCTTTGAAAATAGCCATTAATTGTAAAAAAACGTCTATTTTCTATCTTCCGCATTGAAACGGCTTAACGTGACTTGACAGTAAAAAAACTATACTGTGAAAAAATTCACAAATCAAGCTGGACAAAATGACGGTACTTTCAGTTTCGTGGGTGTTCGTTTTCGGGAGTTATACGCGGTTATACGTAAAAGAGGGAAAAAAATAAAACAAAACGCGTATATTTGTCGTTGGGACCGGTATCCCATAAATTCACAAATCAGAATGAATAGAATAGGATGTTTTTCACATGAAAAAAACAGCGCGCCGCAGATTCACAGCCTAAAAGAAGTCTGATTGTGAAACTGGTAAGCTATCTTTACTGCGGTCGCTGCAATTCAGATTAGAGGCGATACCAAAGTACAGGGGAACTCACCATATATGCCTGCAAAAGCGACTTTTTTACAACGTTTTTGAGTTTTTTTTCTTTTTTCAACACTTGATAACTTTAAAAAAGATTTTTAGGGATCTTTCCCGAATGTCTTGGGCACTTTTTGACGTGTTTGGAGGACAACATAAGAGACATTATGTTGCTTTGTACATAGTTGTGTGTTTCTAATTAAAGCTCTTTCTTTGAATAAACAGCTGTGTGTTTATAAATAAACCTCTTTGTTTTCTCTTATATTTCTTGATGGTGTGAATAATGAAGTACATAGCACAATGACATTATTATATAAAAAATTAATATCACATAAATTATATATTTATTATTATTATTATTGGGGTTTACATTTATAATGAGCCAGGGTGCCCAATAACCCCCCTCTTTAGAGTAACGGCCCGACTTGAATTTACTCACTCGGTATTGGCTGAAGCCACTTCTTTTAAACAAGAAAAATCCCTTGTGATTGGTTTGAAGTGATCTGCCAACCATTCACGGGAGATTTTACTTGTTTAAAAGTAGTGGCTTCAGCCAATACTGAGTGAGTACATTCAAGTGGGCAGTTACTTTAGTTTCGCTGCTATTCACATGCTAATTAGATTAGAGATGCTCTACCTGGCCGGCAGAGGTTTCGCTGCTATTCATATGCTAATTAGAGGCATCGTACCCCCGCGGGGCTCTCCACCTGCGTCATGGTTCGTTTACGACAATTTGTGACACAGACGAACGCGACGCTCGCTGCCTGTAAATTGAGGAAAGCTGCCGAAAATTAGGGAGATTTTCGGGAGCCTACAGGCGCTTACGGGGACGAAAATCCCACTTTTCATGCAGTGATATCATGCAGTATACATTTGAAAACTGAGGTTTTGTTTTAACGGTTAATGTTACGAAACACTGCTTGAAAAATTTTGTCATTTTAACTGCGTAAAACCCCACCCGGAGCGAAGGCTGAGTCAAATCCTTGGTTTTAATGCGGTTGTTAGTACGAATTCATTACTGTTTGATCTTACAGAAATTATAGTATAGCAAATTTTATACTCTAACCCCAAACGCAAGCAAAGTTTAAAGTTTGAGGACATTACAAAGTACGCTATCAAACAGACTCGAAACACCAAGTAAGAGCCCGGAGCGAACGAAAAAACATAGGCTACATAACAGACTGCACGGTCGGCATATGAATATCTTCTTTATTTGGTTTGACATGTTTTTGTGAAGAAAGACAACCATATTTAGTCTACTTGCTCCGGTGAAAGCCTGTTCTTCTCACTAATGCCAGCGGAGAAAACTCTGCTCAAACAGGCATTTGCAGTTATCCGCTTCATTTTTCATATAGAGCACCACCGCATTTAATAATTGTACTCCGTTTCGTTTTCCATGTCTGTCTCGTTTAGCTGTAATAACAAAATAAAATAAGCCATAACGAGAAGCTAACAAATATCTCATGATGCGCGCTGATGCGGCGGAGAAGCACGTCTAAATTAAACCTGAGCCGGTGGACAAAAACAGACAACCCCGGTGTTAAAACTACTTAAATTAGTCTGCGATCTGAATTGCCAAAAAAATCAGACATACAAACAAATACATTTTCATGTATATGTAATTTATATTTGATGTATATTTAAATTAAAGACTGTAAAAGACAATACACGAAGTGAAAACATTAAATGAGTAGTAGCATTTAGCCTGCGGTGGCGCATTAAAAACAAACAAACTAACATTCCAATAGTATCTTTTCCATTAGAATTATTATTGCAGGTCGAATATTCGACCATTCGTGCACATCCCTAATTTTAAACACAATAGTGTTGAAAGTCTGTTATTCTTGATTTAATCTGAACAAATGTTTTGTATGAGCACGCATTTGTGTACACTTTTCACAAGCTCTGACAAAATCCCCAGGAGTGGACACAAATATTGCGGGCGTGGGTGGGAGTGGAACACGCAAGTTGCGGGAGCGGGTGGGACTTTAAAAAACAGTCACGCGCAGGGCTCTACTTTGCGCTTTACACTTGCGTTTCAGATCGTTAAAATAGGGCCCTATAGATGAGAATAAAGGTTTTAGACATCAGTGCCTAGTTAAAGTGCCTATATTATGAAAAACTCACTTTTTCTGGGTTTTGGGGTGTTATTTTGTGTCTCTGATGCTCCCACACGCATACAAGGGGCGGCAGTGGCTCAGTGGTTCATGTAGTTTGTCTACAAACCGGAAGGTTGGTGGTTCAATCCCCGGCTCCACCGGACCAAGACACCTAACTCCAGCGGCTCCTGACGAGCTGAATGGCGCCTTGCATTGCTAACACCGCCGTCGGTGTATGAATGTGTGAGTGAATGGGTGAATGTGAGGCAACTTGTAAAGTGCTTTGGATGGCCATAGGTCTGTTTAAAAAAGCGCTATATAAATGCAGTCCATTTACCATACAAACTTGGAAAAAAATCCATCCATGCTGTTTTGAGTGAGATACAGGTTTCTGAATGTCCTCTGCCTTGAGTCTCAGATTGTGCGAGTTCAAACTCAGCTACGTTGTTACGTAACTAGCCGTTTCGTCACATTCAGTTTGAATTTTCCCGCCCACCACCCTACTCGCAGGTCTCCACCCACCAGGGAGCTAGAGAGAGCACAGAGCAGTCAGTCACTTCACTGATACCCTGCTGTTATCATGTCTCACTGAAATAACAGCGCTATTTGGATATTATAGATTATACTCCCGCCTACTTTTAAAATCAAAGTTTTAACGCGTGGTTATTGGAACCCGGAGTAATCTTATATACAGTGTGTTACGACGCAAATAGTCATCAGATTGTAGGCGATAAGACCTTCATGCGAAATCTGATGTAAACAACAGACTATGTATCTATATTTCATGGATTATACACATTTGTGGACAAAAATGGTCATTGGATGTATTTTATTGGACTTTCATGGATCATTCACACATCTGAAACAGACTGGATTCGATTCGCGATCGTTGTATCAACACAAAAGGTAAGAAGTCACGTTATATTTTCCATGTTGTCATCTTCTGTCACAAAATACTACATTTATGATGCTAGAGCATCTGTATCTCAAAACAGAGATCATACATTGATGCTAATCCCGTAAATTATACCTTTTAAATGTATAGTGATGTTAAATTTGGTTGTAAACAGTAGGCTGTATAGATATTTTTGCAAGCTAGATAGTTTACAGAGTGGTTTCGAAAGTAAAAAAAAATTTAACTGCTTTATTTTACAATTCTACAAGAACTAAGTAATAGTGGTTTGCCAAACTAAAAGTTTTTTGCTAAACTAACCGAGACAGGCCTTACCGCCCCGGCTTTTCTGACGAGGCTAACCCCCGAGCCTCTTATAACTTTATGGTCCGGACCTCCCGCTAGCTTCTAGCAATTAGCACACGGTCCACAAGCAGTATACATCCCCCGCCGGGTCTTAATTTCTGTAATTTGCGAAAATAATGGGTTTGAAAATGTTTTATAACGGGAATATGTTAGTATTGTCCAGGGAAAACGAGTGTATTGTTGAAACTGCTACATCACAATTTACTCTGGAATCATTGTGTGTCATGAGTTTCTTCTCCTGTAACTTGGTGTACTTATTAGTGATACTTTTCTGCATGATTTGTCTGTTGGCAACATAAACCGTTAATAATAATAATATATAAAATAATAACACAATATGGTCTGTACTGCTCACGATATCACTATGCACGCGTACATGACGTTAGTAGTGGGGCGTGATCAAAGGAGCAGCAGCTCATAAATATGTAATGACTAGCTCAAAACGGCACAATCTGAACTGCCCTGAAACAGAGGCTCCTAAGAGATGGGTATCAATCTTTTCCTACAAGCTATTTCAAGCAAACAACTTTTGAAACATGCTTTATGGAACTTATACACCTATTTAACTTGTGGAAAAGCAGTCATAAGATGGGCACTTTAAGGAAAACTGCATAAAAGATTAGAAACGTGTAAAGGATACAAGAATTTATTTTGGCATGCAACTCATCTCATTACAATATGCTATCTGGATATAACTTATTGTATATGTATGTATCTTATGCCTAGAATTTGTAGAGTTAAGTCTATTTAGTATTTTTCATTAATGCAGTTATTTAGGGAAAATGTGAATAATAAAAGCCAATATGAGGGAGATAATGTGAATGGACAAAATTCAGTGCACACCTTAATAAAACAGGCATGCAATGAACAGAATATTGTGATGAATAAAGGTTTTTTTTAACTGGGTAGAGTAAAGTATATGCACATGGAGGCGCACCTAAATGAAAGTGCGCAGGTGATGGGGGTATAAATCTTATGGCCGAGGGAGGAATGGAAAGACTCTGTGGCTTTGTGAACTAACAATTGAGATAAATGCAACGAGTAGGCTCGCGCTTTGCTCGACGCAACAACAAACCGCCCTCGTGCAGCACAATCCATTGAAATGAATGGGTTTCATAGCGCAGCCCAGCGCACACCGCATCCTAAGTAAAAGCCGTTAGTGAAAGCCGATTTACCATAATCACATCGCAATGCTGTTAACGGTCTATAGCCACACTTCACATTTAAGCTTACGTAAATTAAAACAACGCTAACTTACCTTAAAAAAGCTGAAGCCGGCGTGTACGAACATTACACTTCCTTAAAACAGTGTCCTGTAGATTTGAAAATTCCACCTCGACCTCTAATCTCCGAGCTTGAGCCAATCGGTGTTTGCATGAAGTCAGATGGAGCAGGCGGTGCTGGTTCATTCTAAATGTTCTAATATCCATATTTTACATGATCCATAAAATGCAGCGAAAAATCACGTTGCTAGTATCAAGTCACAAATATCCTAAAGCCTAATGACGCATGAGACCTCGCAATACAACCAATCAGAGAAACTGGTCTATTTTAATTAAAGAAAACATATATCAACTATATTTTCCTCATTTGATAACATTAAAAGTCATGAAACATTCAATGTTTAATTTATTTTAATTATTCTTGATATATATTAAATTAATCAAAAACTGTGTAGGGGGACACAACAACCTGTTTGGGGGGCACGGCCTGTGAATGCCCCCCCTTGACTCCGGCCCTGTTCTCATGAAAGCAACAATATAAAATCTTTACCTTAAGTGCAGACCCTTATAAAACCCTAAAAGAGAACATTGAATGTGGCTTAATGCATCTACACAGTAATATTAAAACACCATGTTCAGCAAACATTTTATTAATAAAAACATTCTGTGTATAGGCAAGCAGAAGATCCCAAAATAAGAAAACAAACCACTAAAGGGCACGTTTGTTTCCTTCAATGAAAACGAACACATTCTGTGCTTTGCTGCATGAACGTACATGATTATTAATAGCCTAATATATTATAGTGTGTAGTGAATTTAGTGTATTTATATCAGTGTCTTAATGCAGTGAACATCGTAAAGAATAAGCCTAAACTGAATATATTGACTTAATTCTCGAAATTTAGCAACTTTATTCTCTCGTTAAATAACGACTTTATTCTCATTAAATACAGACTTTGTTCTTGTTAAATAACGACTTTATTCTTGATATTATATTTATTCTGACTTTTTTCTCGTTAAATAATGACTTTATTTTAATGACTTTAATCTCGAGATGGTTTGATTTTATTTTTTTGCTTGGCCATAATCCTCCTTGGTACATATCAGATAACATCATGTGCTAAACCTGACTGATAGTCAAAGCTGTTTATATGATTAATTAAAACACAAATATATCCCCTGTATTTTATTCCATTGGGAATTGAAGAACAGCTGATTGTACCAATGCAAATATATAAATGATCACAGCTGATTCTTGTCAGGATATGAGACGGGGAACAAGAGAACCCAAGCGCAGGCGATGTCAGGGAGTGAACAAAGAACATTTATTGACACGACAAGAAAACAAAAGCCCACGAGGGGGCAAAACTCAACATTAAACATGATATATCAAATACATACACAACTTGATTAACAAGACTAAACTAAACTGAAGAACAACATGACAAACAGCAACAGGACACGAATGAACACAATGAACCAGCACAAGACAAGAGACAAGAAGAGACTAAATAGGGAAACTAAACGAGGGCAATACAGGTGCAAGGGATGAACTAATAATGAATAATTAACAGGAAGTACAAGGGGGCGGGGACTAGAAACGAGACACCAGAGGCACATGCCACACTTAACAAGGCATGAACCTCCACATTAAACAAGAGACTGTCAGAACTCTGCCATCACAATAAAACATAAATATAAAACCAAACTCTCGTGGCAGAGTCCTGACAATTCTCTTTTCTATGGGGCTTTTTACACCGGGTCACTTCATGCGTTTCGGATATCTATCCTATTAGAGAAAACACATGAACTGAGGTCTAAAAGAAACACACTCAGGTTCTTTCAATTACATGACCATATGGTATACAATAAAGTAAAAGAGGACCTCTTTAGGTTGATCTTGTGTGGAAAAAGTAACAATATGAGCAACACAAAAAAGTAAGATAAATGCCTACATGAGTCAGCGGAAGACCACCAGGACAAGGGGGAAGTTTTCTTCCAGTCCCTCCTGAATGCAACAAGTAGAGGCAACTGCAGGCTGGAGCAATGGGCGTGCCATAAGGTCAGAAAGTAATGGGGCGTGCCGTAAGGTCTTTTTAATTGGACGTGAAAAGCTTCCTGATCCGCATAAAAGCGAGCCATAAACTTAATCACTATAATTACACAAATAATTAAGCAAGACAAAATATATTTCTTTTACTGTAAATATAGCAGTTATAATATTGAGAATACATTCAAAAGTACGTTACCTTCGAAACTTTCTGTATGGCGCGGGTTACATGACGTCATCACCACCGCGACTTTTTGTAGGATCAATCATTAAAAAACATTCATATTGTTTGTGATAAATGCACTTTTTGTAACGCATCACTTGAAGATATTAAACATTTATTTTTTGTATTGCCCCATTTCTATTTCATTTTGGACTTTTAAGTTTTATATGCATAAGACACAAATAAAAGAAACCCTCCTATATTATCTTTTATAAGACTGATCTCACAGTATACTTTGAAACCCTTTCAAACATGAGATCACAAAACAAAAAGTTCTTGAAAATATCTATAACTTACTTGATTCATAAACTTGTATTTTTTATTGTTCATTTTATACTTGTTAATGTTATTCTTGGATTAACACATTTTGACCTGTATTTACAATGCTTTGTATTCATCATTTTTTATTGAATTATACTTGAAATGTCTGTACTTGAACTAAATAAAATACTCTTTAAAAAAACAAATTATTATTTTAAAGATAAAAATGTCTCCTGACACTATTAAAGTTATACTAATTTAGTACTTTCATTTAAAGTACATACAAACTAAAAGTAATGTTATTTTCATAACAATGGTACAGCAAATGTTTTTGCTGTATAAAGGCGTACATATATACATGTTTGATCAAACACTCACCATACAATTATAAAATGAAGTAAAAACGGTTCAATAAACTTATTTTAAGTGACATTAATCAATTAAGCCAATTAAGCAAAACAACACCATTTTATAAAAAAACACATTTATTCAGTAGTCATTTTTACATAAGTCAATTGAATTTGTCATCAAATTTGTCGTCAAAACTGATTCCTTCATTGATTCATACTGTAGTAGCAATCCATCGAACAGAAGCCATCGAAGTCCCTATCTGAATAGAACCCAGTGAAGACCCCCTTCTTTCCATTGCCGCAATACCCAGTGGTGTTTTTGTAAAGATATCCACAGGCATCACATCTGGTGAGCTTAAACTCCACCCTATATTCCTCCCTCACATCTGGATGGACTGACTTCCAGTCAACGATACCTACAAGAAAAGGAAAAATGAAATTTTAATTCCAAAAAAATTATTTAATATATTAGCTTAACTTGTTCAATTCATAAAGTAACACTTATACATACTGTCCAGCCAGGCAAAGTGAGCTTTTTTAAGAAAAGCTGGATGGTGGACAATTTCATTGAACTTCTTGGACACCAGTGACAGTGTGTGAAAGGCTTTGTCTCCTTCTTCATAAACAACATCAAGAAGAATGTGACTGAGCACCTCTGGTGGTAGCTGGAAATAAAAATATGGAAAAACTATTTTAAAATATTACATTATTCCAATTTATTTTTTAAGAAGCGAGAGAGAGCCTTACAGAATGCTAAAATGTCATTACTTTAAATTTATATTAGAATTAGAATTTACCCTGAGTCTTCAAGTAGCAGTACACACCACCATTTCCTTATTCTTGACATATTAGCCTTGAAAAAAAAGCATTACTACAATGTTTTAAAAAAAAATTATATTGGCTTGCAAAACAAATGTGTTGAACAAAGATCTGAAGACTCACCTCTGAAAAGTCAAAAGGGACCCCCAGAGAAATGTACAGGCCATACTGAAATTCAAAGGTTACTTGTTTAGACCTTTTATTGTTTTGTTTCTAAATTAAAGCTGCCGTCGGCAACTCTGGAGGATTGAGCAGTTTCCAAATGTTTACAATTTCATGTCCCTCCCCCACTGCCTCCGAGCAACCTCCCTCAGAGCTCGTTCTCGTCAGCGCGTGTGCAAAAGTATTTTTGTGAACGCATACTTAGCAAGAATACTTAATTTACTTACATAACACTCCGAAATACAATCAATGGTTGATAAAGCACAATTACCTGTTGAGAAGAAATGTGGCAAGCTCTGCATCCAGCTTGAAATCTCGTAGATTCCTTTCAAATGCCGGTCCGATATTGATCCTAGTTTTATTACGGTCACAGTCGCTTTCTATCTTTGTTTCCTTCTTTTCATTGGTTGTTTTCCTAGCTCTAGTTGTTAACCGAGAAATCGGAAGTTTGTTACTGAAAGTTCTCTCCGCCATCACGCTGTTCAAACCAAAACACCTATGAATTCAGGCGGATGCACGTGATATTGCGCGCGCGAGGGGGATGGGGATCTGTGGGGCGTGCAGGTACTGTGATTGACAGGCAGATTTTACACAGCCCTGCGCTGATTGGACCAAATGAACCAGCCTTCGCTGATTGGACCAAATGAACCGGGAGCGGTGGATTTTTGCAAAACAAATAACAGGCTCTAGGTGGAGCTAGAAGCGCGGGGTTTTTTCTTAAACAGTCTAATTTATGTTGTTCTATCGGAGCATAGTGTTGGTTTCAGTGAATATGATCAAAAAATATGATCAAATAAGTTGCCGACCGCAGCTTTAAACCGATGTTACTGTCATATAAAAACTCACCATGAGCACAAAAACTCCACAATTATTGGAGAAATGCTGCATTGGAATCTCCTGGATAAGGTTTGAAAGCAAATCAAGAAGTGGAAAGAAGCAAGTAAGCAAGAAAGTAATTAAATGAATTGTGTGCTAGAAGAATAAGGGATGATTCAAAAACTTACCGGAAGATCTTTACAGGAAATCTCAGTCCAATGGCCAGGAATAACAGTCTGAGCAACCCTCCTATTAAGTGATTTTTAGAAATTGAGAAATTATGTTGAAATAAAAAATCAACAAAATACGCCCCTATTCAAAAGGTATCTCACCCCTATCTCTAGTACTCTGCTGCTAACATTACGAACACACTATAGTCCCCCATTTTGATTGTGTATGCCACTTAGGCTTACTGTTGATTGGTTATAAGCCTCATATAATTCTCATCAGACATCATTAACACAAGAACATCACAAAAGAAAAAAAAAAGAAAAGAAAAGCTGAATGGTTTAGAACTGAACCACCATACAGCAGCTGAGAACTTGAACAAGAACTGTTCAACTGGAACTTCTGAACATGAACAACTGAGCTTATGTAAAAGACCTGTACACTTGACTGTATCTTCCATCACTCAGACCACCCGCGCAAAGTGAATCAAGAAAAAACACCTGTTTCAGCTTTGGGCGCAAAATCTAAAAAAATGGTTGTTAAACAACACAAAATACAGAAATCAATTTAACACGAAAAAAAATGTCTTGATGACTTACACAAAGCATCCAGTGTGACTTGCTAAACGATGGAAATAGAAGACAGTCTTTTGTAGAAGCATCAACCTATCACAAATAAATCATACAAAATGGTGCACAATGTTTATTTTGCTCTGTGAAATCTTTTTGGCTGCTTTGAAAGAATGCTTACAACATATATGCCACATAAAATGTCAATATACATCTAAACAATCGATGAAATCTTAAGTATGCATGCTAAACAATAAATCATAACTACAATATTACACTATTGGAAAAAATATATAATTGCTTACAGGGATATGTAACATGGGATCTGCACAATGCGGTGGAATCAGGGTTGAATTCACGTAACTGTTAGACGTCCAGACTTGGATGCCCTAATTACAGAAACATTCACATTTCCTCATAATAGCTTTTTGCATTTTATACACACTACAAGCAATGACATTATACCTGCAATTTGCTGAGGTCTTCGATTTTCTTAAAACAGCAATTCAGAATCTGTTAAGATATCACAGCTAAACTTAAAAACAGGAACATTTTTGAAAAGTTAATTGGATCAAGGAAATTTTAGATGATCCTTACTGTTGCCTCCACATTGCGTTTCAATCCCAAGGTCTGAAAATCTTTCCGCATCAGGGTTGTAGAATAAACACGTGCCACATGTTCACTCCTATTTTGCTTTGTGTCCAAAATATGTGTGAGCTATTTAGGGGGGAAAAAACATTACCAACATACATTACAAAATGTTTGAGGCTCCTTAAAATCAGCTAAAAGGGATACGTCACTGTTTTTTCATATTAAACTATGTTTTTCCCTTAACATTATACAACTATAATGTATGGCGGAATAGCACTTGAAGTTGAAAGCTTTTAGCTCTTTACTGCGCACAGTCAAAGTGCTTCCAACTTCAAGTGCTATTCTGCCATACATTATAGTCATCCTTTATACCCACTTAGAAAAGCGCCACATTTTTTTGGTGATGAGAGAGGTATGCATCAACTCATATTAGTTAAGGGAATAACATTGTTTAATATGAAAAAACGGTGAAGTATCCCTTTAATAGATTTCAACCTTCATAAAGCAATCACCTTTTCTTCGCTGAATGGCTGCTCCCAGCCGGTCTTGTTGGGCATTACATCCTTCAGGCATCTCACTTGCGGAGCGGTGTCATCTCTTTGAGCATGAAAACTAACTGACTGGACCATTTTTGGAGCTGTGTCACTACTGGGAGGAGAAAAAGACGCACACTGGACCGGTTTTGGAGCTGTGTCACTACTGGAAGGAGACAAAGTCGCACACTGGACCATTTTTGGAGCTGTGTCACTACTGGGAGGAGACAAAGTCGCACTCTGGACCGGTTTTGGAGCTGCGTCACTACTGGGAGGAGAAAAAGACGCACACTGGACCATTTTTGGAGCTGTGTCACTACTGGGAGGAGAAAAAGACGCACACTGGACCGGTTTTGGAGCTGTGTCACTACTGGAAGGAGACAAAGTCGCACACTGGACCGGTTTTGGAGCTGTGTCACTACTGGAAGGAGACAAAGTCGCACACTGGACCATTTTTGGAGCTGTGTCACTACTGGGAGGAGACAAAGTCGCACTCTGGACCGGTTTTGGAGCTGTGTCACTACTTGAAGGAGACAAAGTCACATATTGGACCGGTTTTGGAGCTGTGTCACTACTGGAAGGAGACAAAGACGCACACTGGACCGGTTTTGGAGCTGCGTCACTACTGGGAGGAGAAAAAGACGCACACTGGACCGGTTTTGGAGCTGCGTCACTACTGGGAGGAAACAAAGACGCACACTGGACCGGTTTTGGAGCTGCGTCACTACTGGGAGGAGACAAAGTCGCACACTGGACCGGTTTCGGAGCTGCGTCACTACTGGAAGGAGACAAAGTCGCACACTGGACCGGTTTCGGAGCTGCGTCACTACTGGGAGGAGACAAAGTCGCACACTGGACCGGTTTCGGAGCTGCGTCACTACTGGGAGGAGAAAAAGAGGCACACTGGACCATTTTTGGAGCTGTGTCACTACTGGGAGGAGACAAAGTCGCACTCTGGACCGGTTTTGGAGCTGTGTCACTACTTGAAGGAGACAAAGTCACATATTGGACCGGTTTTGGAGCTGTGTCACTACTGGAAGGAGACAAAGTCGCACACTGGACCGGTTTTGGAGCTGTGTCACTACTGGGAGGAGACAAAGGCACCGTCTGTTTGACTACTTTGCACATATTTATGTGCTTTATGAAGTCAGACTTTTTAATTAGGGTTTTTGAGCAGTGGAAGCAGTGAAAGTGTTTGGCTTGTCTGCATTCCAAGTGGCAGTCAAAGATGATCAAATCTATAAGAATCATAAACATTAAACACAATTTAAATATATATATATATATATATATATATATATATATATATATATATATATATATATATATATATATATATATATATATATATGAGAGAGAGACAGACAGACAGAGCAAAACATGTTTTTTCATAAGTTTACAATTATGATACGTAATATCACGGTTCACGTTATTATCTTTAACCTTAACAAGTTATAACAGGCATGCATATAACAACTGAACTTATACTTACGTTCATGGCGAACCGCGCGAAGTTTGTGGCTTTGCAAATGCGTCTGTATTTTGTGATATTCACACGGTCTAAAAACACTCAGAGCACAGAACGGACATCGAAATAATTCCCCGACTCTGATGTCTTCGATGCAAATGCTTTCATCAACATTTCTCACTGTAACATGTGTAACTCTTGCCACGCCCCTACCTCTTGCCACGCCTATTACTTCAAGCTGCAGCTACCCCTGTCTCGAATGCAATGGATGGTGCATTCCCAGACTTCACAACTGAACACTGTCAGGGGTGGAAAATACATGGCAAAGGATTCTTTCCAAGATGCCTTGACAGAGAAGATATCTGGTGTGATGTGGATGAGAACATGTGGCCAAATAGAAACGCGATAGAGTAGATGATAAGATTTTCTTAACTGTATTGTTCTGTGGCTTTTTCGGTTTGCATTTATTTTACATACTGTAAATGCCAGCAATATTGAATATGTTTGTTACCTTGAAGTAATGTCCTGTTGTAAATACTGTAAAGCCATTACGGCAGCAATTCTGTCTCTGCCTTGCATTTTCACAAACTGTACATTCTTTGTACATTCAAGCTTGAGATTAAAATGAGCATAAAATTAACTGTGTTTTGGTGCACTAAGAGTTTAGAAAATTTGTTAAAAGTATTGAAAAAAATTGTCATAGCGATTGTAAAAAACTGTAATATTACCGCAATGTTTCGGCCCTTGGCCAGGTTGACGCCAGCTTCATCCACAAACATGGAGATGTGAGGGTCTCGTTTTCTTCCAATGCAATTATTCTTTACAATAGCGTCCGCCATTGTGAGGCCATGGTTGATGACATGGTCTGTAAATGTGGCCCGAATTTCATCCGGGACAGCATGGTGTCTTTGTGCTGTTCCTCGAGCAGCCAGCTGCACTTGTTCATTATCTTGGCCAGGCGCCTCCATGTTCAGAAATTGTACAGGTCCTGCATGGTCAAACTCTTTACATACATGTTTGGTAACATTCACAGTCACCTGGACAGGTAACTAAACTATCACAATAATCTGTGACATGTTTTGCATACATTACGTTTTAAAGCATGATTTAAAGACCTGTCTTCAGAGAAAGAGCAGAAGAGCTCAGAGAAGAAAAAAGAGACTTTGTCGTGTATATAAGATGTTAGTGGAATTCCCCAGAAAATGTATGATCAAAGAGGATCAGAGGCGTGCCATGAGGCCTTGAACACAATCCTAGAATTTGGCCTTGAGACCTTGCCTATTAATTGGTGCTGCTGCAGAACTTATTCAGATCAGGACGCCACAGCCAGCATCTTCGTTGTCTGACAGCCTGAAATCTTGTGTGCTCTAGACTGCGTTTTTGTTTCATTACTTTTTATCCAATTCATGTTTTTTTATTCAATTCGGCAAAAATTGAATAAAAATTGTAATTGTAACCAAATTTTATAATCAATAATTTGTGAACTTAGCTCAGATAATCAACCACGGGGAAGTCTTCTGACAGTAATATGTGAGTATGATCTAATCTTAGAGTATTACTTTACTTAAGGTCATCTGATTGATATACTTGGGGATGTAGATTCGACTATCCTTGCCTACCCTGAATAGAAAAAATAAGCACAAGGTACACATTTTTGTATCATAAAACAATGGTATTATGTTCTTGACTAGTTTATTCAAATGTGCATGTGATGACTTATTCAAGGAAATGACGCTGACACGTTTTAGAGCAAACAACCATTAGACTGAGAATCAACAATCAGTTTAGATCAACAAGATCTATTCACTTAGAAATTGTACTAAATGTAGGGTGTCTGTACTTGATCATTTGCATCATTGCAGATGTACTGACATATTGAGACATATACTTACACATTTGCAATTTGATGAAATTAATGAGAAATTCAACTCGGTTTGGTATATTATTACATATTACTGTATTATACATGATCTACAACATATACATAATACAATTGTATTATTGATGTACAACTTATCTGCTTTCAAATCGTGCATTTTGGTGTTTTAAAAAACACAATTTGAAAGCAGATACGTTGTACATCAATGATAAGCTTGAAATATAACCTACTAAGTGTTACAGATGAAACTATTTAAGCTGTCTGTACTTCTTAAGACAGAAAAAGTTGAGTCGCCCGTTGCAGTCGTCAGGTTTCCAAACGTTGTTTTCTGTATTCAAAGCTCCGCACTGGAGACTTTTGGAGGGGCACTGGGGCTCTCCCCCAGACCAGGCTTTATATTTAACATTTCCCCCATTGACCCAGAACCAATGTCCAGCTAAAAACCGTAGTCCAATCCATACATTAGCAGTCTGTGATGTCATGGTGTTATTTATCGCCTCTGCCATTATCCTTGACGAGTCGATACTGACGAGATCAATGTAGTTTTGTCTGCAGTAATCCAGAGCCTCTTCCCAAGTCTTACTGTCCTGCACCAGAATCAGCTCAAATCTCTCCATGCAATAAAATGAATAATTTCGCTCGCACACAACATTGAACAGTTTAGAACTGAATTTCAGTATAGCAGCGCAATACTCATAATCTGTGTTTGGTTCTCCAACGTCCCAATAATCATATGCTTCTTTTTCACCTCCGGACCAAACCCATGCTGTTGAGTTTAGAGTGTTGAGTCCAACCCAGAATTCTGTATTGCTAACCTCTGGATTAGTGGCGAGCTGCTGTGCCTCTTGACTGCTAACGGTGGACAAATCATCATGATGCTCTCTGCAGTACTTTTGTGCATCTTGCCAGAAAAGTTTTTCTTTCACATAAAAGTGTTTTCTAAGGAGAGCAGAGCTCAGTCCACAGAGACTCAAAAACAGGTAAAAAGAAACAGATGCCATCATTTTTATATGCGTGATCTACACCAAACAGCCTTGTAGAGCAGAAGTCAACAATGATGTTATCACAACCGTACAATGTTTTGTTATATAGGAAAAAAATAAAAGCTGAAAATCGTTGACCAATCATAAGATCAGGTTTAGTTTTTGTGTAAGCAAATGTTAATAGTTACCATAAAGTTTTACAAGGCAAATATGTTCATATAAAGAGAACATAAGAGATCTAGGGCACATCTCATCAATCTGAACTAATATCATAGATGGACTAGAGCAGTGGTGTCCTACATAATCTTTACAGCCATGCTATCTGAAATGGACTCTTGACTTTTGTTAAAATAGTTGCCTTTAAGCAATTGCAGTAATGTTTAATTCAAAACACTCGTGACTTGGGAAGCAGTTAAGAGTTTGTTTAAATTAATCAGCAAGCTCATTTGCCTGACTTTACGGAAGACTAGAAGTGACAGACAAGAAGAAGGAGCTTCAAAGATTGATATAGATGTTGTTCTGTTAAACAAATTTGGGGTTGGTTCATATGTACTGGGACAAAGTAAGCAGCTTTTTTTACTGATGTACTCAGACACTAACACTCATCTTACAAACCTCAACAATGGTGAGAATCAACAAAATAATTCAGACGACAATGTATACTGGGAGACTTGAATGATTTGAACTCTTGGACAACAACCTCCTTCTCAACACTTCAAAGACTAAAGAACTCATAATAGACTTCAGGAGAAGGAAGACTGAGATCACACCCTTAATGATCAGTGAGGACTGTGTGGAAAGGGTTGCAGACTTCCGCTTCCTGGCAAGGCCGTAGCCAGGATTTTTCAAATACCGAGGACATTTTTTATTATTTACATTTTTTCCATATTACAGAATAATATAAACATGTCCAAACTACGACATAGCGCACATGTAACTGTGTCTGTGAGAATTTTGTTGGTGACTTAAAGCATCCAAAATAAATCAATGGTTACATTTCATCATCTGAAGTGCAAGTCACCCTTTGCCTTGAAACTGCAAAACTGTGTCATTTTTTCATGAAGCTTCTTAAATTTTCAATTTAGGATGAATTTTTAAGAGTATAGAAGGAGTTTATATATAATAAGGGCTCTTAGTGGCTGCTTTTTCTTCAATATTCAGTGTAAGTCATCTATTTCAAAAAATATATTTTTTGGTTTCTAATAACAAAAATGAATCTGTTTGGCACAGCTATATTTTGTCTACAAAAGTAATTTCAAGCTTTTAACCATAAGCCTTCAGATTTAATGATTTTATGACCATAGTTAACATTTTAGTTAAGTGACCTTAAACTTTTGAGCAGTAGTGTAGGTTTTAATCTCATTGGTAGCCGTATTCCATCCCATATTGTAGGCTATTTGCTGCATAACCTTTAACTTTCTCATCTTCCTTCCCTTCTTCTCTGCTCATCTTTTGCTGGCTTTCCAAATGATAGTTAAGTTTGTTACAGCCTTTTCATTTTCATTTGCTTTATGAGATTAGTATTACAGCCGTGGAGAGACTCTTTCTTACGTTGCATGTTATTCTTGCATACTATTCTTGTATAGAAGCAGTGCTTATTATACTGTACTTTGTGTTTGCGACCGCTACCTTTGAGCTTGTTGTACTTCCATCGCTCTGTCGTTGCGGGTGTTAGGGGCTCGGGGCGGACTCCACGTGAGGACCGGGCTGCTTGTGATTGTCTAGCAGCACCTGCTGCTCGTTGAGTGTAGAGAATAATACATGCTCTCGCGTCAGTCTCCAACCACGACAGAAAAGATCGCTAGATTTGTCCTTTTTCGCTTTTTTAAGTTGCTAAATCTAGCAACAAAGTCATCAACAAGTTGGCAACACGACACTGCTCGCACTGTGCATGTATACAGTGTATGAGCTAATCCTGCTTCTGATTGGCTAACGATGGAAATTCAGCCAAACATCATTGATTATGTGGTTGTCCCACCCCCTCTAACATACACAGGCCAATCCGTTATGTGTTTCCCACCCCTCAACACACGCAAGAGAAAAACATTGCCTGTCTAATGATGAGAGTTTACTCGCTTCAGTGAGATTAATTATACTAATACGCAGCATTTTAATGTCAGTAACGCTGTAAGGAAACAACTTTATATATAACGCCGTTATTTCCATCACTGCACGTGATGGTCCGTAGATGCAAAGATTGTCTCGTCGGCTATTTCACATCAAAATGAAACGAAACTTCAAGAAAAAACTACCGAGGACATGACCTCGGTGTCCTCAATGGTAGCTACGGCCATGCTTCCTGGGAATCCACATAGAGGAGAGCCTATCCTGGAGTGTGAACACCTCTGTGCTGCTGAAGAAGGCCCAGCAATGACTGTACCTCCTAAGAATACTCAGGAGAAATAACATCACACAAAGAATGCTGGCGTCCTTCTACTGAGCCTCTATTGAAAGTGTACTAATGAACTGAATATGCATCTGGTACTCTAGCTGTACAGCGGCTCAGAGGAAAGCACTCCAAAGGGTCATAAACACCGCACAAAAGATTGTGGGCTGCTCTTTCACCACACTTGAAGACCTACAAAGCTCCCCTTGTCACAAAAGAGCACAGAACATTATAAAAGACACATCACACCCCGGCCACTCCCTGTTTGAACTGTTGCCTTCAGGCAGACGGAACAGACAAATCAATACAAGGACAAATAGACTAAAACACAGTTTTTATCCGATTGCAATTAAATCTCTCAATGCTTAACTGTGCCTGAAACTAACATATAACAAACCTCTCAAATGCTGCTACAATGATGAATAACCACTTTAAGACCCAAATGTCTTGCACAGCACACTTTATTATATCGTAAATATGTGTATATGTTGCCATTGAATGTTGCACTGAGTAGAGGACACTTAAATTTCATTGCACTTGGTACAATGACAATAAAGTTCTATTCTATTCTATTCTATTCTATTCTTCTATTGTGTAAGTGTGCGACAAAAACAAGCATTTGTTATTTGTTTCACTTTACTTGGTTTTATCAAAGCAATGGATTTACATGTTTTTTGAGTAAGTAAACTTACTGGATTTTACAGTGTGTAATGTATCCAGTAGGTCAAAACACTATTTGTTATAAATTTTGACCACAACGGGTGCCGGGCAGCCCCAAACCACAGGGGTACTTGCAGCATTGTGCAGATAAAAGAGTGTGATATGCAGTGCCACTGCTAGCCATTTTGGTGCTCTAAGCATAATTCCTTTATGATGCCCCCCACCTGGACCGCGAGAAGAAGAAAAAACAATGTTTGTTTTGTCCTGATTAACTTTTTACTGAACATTTAACCCAATACCAATGACACAATAGCAGCATCACAGTATACAACTTAAGAACAGTAAAAAGAGAAAGTAAAATCTTCAAAGCTTTGCTGACTTTGTAAACATTTATTACACGGCTCTCTGGAATGCTTGATTCTGATTGGTCAGTTGAGACATTTGCAGGTTTGTTCTTTTCAAATAATAACCGCTCCAAAGTAATAACGCATAGCCGGTACTACTTGTACAATTAAAATCGCTCCGCGCCAATAAAGACCAATAAAGATTACTGTTTTGCGCCATCTTGTGACAAACACTGGACAACCACAGTTAAGAATGGAAAAGTTTGACATTAATTTTAACATGTACGGAAAAAACAAAACATTTAAACGGTAGATAGAAGAACGAACAACGACAAGACACAGAGAGCTTACTGAGACTGAACTTGACAAAATAGAGCATGACAGCTACGAAGCCAACACACAAAAAAATACAGAATGGGCATTAAAACTTCTCAAAGACTGGCTAAAAGAGAAAAAAATGGAGACAGACAAGTATGAAGCAGAGGATCTTAATAAGGTATTTGTAACGATACAATAAAGTGGAGGAAGCAAGCGCAGGCGATCAACACAGATTTATTATGAATGATGGTAATACAGTGAAACAACATAGAAAGTGACTGAGTCCAGGATGTAGGCAATGGTGATCGAAGGTCTACGGTGGCGTGAGAAGTGTTGGTTGGTGAAGTCGGTGGTGAGTGTGGAGATGGCCAATGGATGAAACCAGGAACGGACCGGAACACTCACACGAAGACGACAACACGAAACACTAATCCAAATACACGAACACGGGAGACAATAATCCAAACTGTGGCTGGAACATGAATGAGGATCTGACAACAGGAAGAGAACTGAGTGAGTATATGTAGCAGATGGGTAATGAGGACCAGCTGGAGCGAGGCAATCATACACAGGTGACAACACTTAATCAAACGAGCACATGGCAGAGGTGAGTGAACAAACAAACACACACACACACACACATGACACGGAGGAAACAGAGGATTTCCTACCGTGACAGTACCCCCTCCCCTAGGAACGCCCCTTGGCGTTCCCAGCCTGCTTTACCTGAAGATTGTAATCATCAATAAGGCGGTGATCCAGTATGTCCCGAGCAGGAACCCACCTTCTCTCCTCCGGACCGTAACCTTCCCAATCCACCAAGTACTGAAAACCACGTCCCCTCCGTCTAGAGTCCAGAATACGATTAACCAAATACGTGGTCTCCCCATTAACGATACGAGGCGGGGGGGGGGGGACCGGGGCAGGCGGATTAAGACGGGAAAAAATCACCGGTTTAATTTTGGACACATGAAACACGGGATGAACCCTCCTGTACGCCGGTGGAAGGCTAAGACGCACTGTTACCGGATTAATGATCTTGGTAACAGAAAACGGGCCAATAAATTTGGGAGCAAGCTTATTCGAAACGGAACGCATCGGAATGTTCTGGGTTGAAAGCCACACTCTTTGACCGACGACGTATCGGGGAGGCTTCGACCGGTGGCGATCGGCCTTAGCCTTGGTGCGCGACCTTGCCTGGAGCAGAGCTCTACGAGCTCTGGTCCAGGTGCGGTGACACCTCTGGACTAGTGCGTTTGCGGAGGGAACCGACACCTCGGATTCAGTACTGACAAAATTAGGTGGTTGGTACCCTAAACTACACTTAAATGGAGACATGCCCGTAGATAACACTGGCAGAGAATTGTGTGCGTACTCCACAATTGAGAGTTGTTGACACCAGGATGAAGGATTGTTGGAAGCCAAACACCGCAAAGCCCTTTCGACATCCTGATTGGCTCGCTCGGTTTGACCATTGCTCTGGGGATGGAACCCGGATGAAAGACTAACAGTCGCTCCTAACAATTTACAAAACTCTCGCCAAAATTTGGACACAAATTGGGGACCCCTGTCAGAAACCACGTCTGTCGGAAGGCCATGTATACGGAAGACGTGGTTAATGACAGTTACCGCTGTTTCCTTGGCTGATGGCAATTTGGGCAAGGGGATGAAATGAGCCGCCTTCGAGAACCGGTCCACTACGGTTAAAATCACCGTATTACCCTTAGAGGGTGGGAGGGCGGTAATGAAATCTAGCGAGATGTGGGACCAGGGTCTCGAAGGGACAGACAGCGGTAAGAGTAACCCATCTGGAGGTCGATTGGAAGTCTTACCAACAGCGCAAACCGAGCAAGCCAAGACGAAGTCGTGGACATCACGGCCATACCAGGCCACCAAAATCGTTGCTTGACTAGAAATTTAGTTCTACTAACCCCTGGGTGACAAGCAACACTGGAACAATGACCCCACTGGAGAACGTCTGACCGTAACCCCTCCGGTACAAATAAACGGTTCGGTGGGCAACGAGCCGGGGGCGTTACCCCTTCTAAGGCAGTCAAAACCTTCGATTCGACCTCCCATCTGAGCGCGGAGATAATGATGGTCTTCGGTAAAATGGGCTCGGGAGTAGCAGTACGATCGGAACGCTCAAAAAGACGGGATAAAGCATCGGGTTTGATGTTTTTGGAACCCGGCCGGTAAGAAAGTGTAAAATCGAAACGACCGAAAAACAATGCCCACCGAGCCTGCCTGGAGTTAAGTCTTTTAGCAGTTCTAATGTATTTGAGATTCTTATGGTCCGTCCATACAATGAAAGGTACACCCGACCCTTCAAGCCAGTGACGCCATTCTTCCAGTGCCAATTTGACGGCCAACAGCTCTCGATTGCCAATGTCATAGTTAACTTCCGCAGGAGATAAACGATGAGAATAATACGCGCAAGGATGAACCTTTCCGTCTGAGGATGCGCGCTGGGATAACACTGCTCCTACCCCCACCTCTGACGCGTCAACCTCCACTATGAATTGACGTGAGCGATCAGGGGTGACAAGAATAGGAGCTGAAACAAAGCAGCTTTTCAGTTTGGCAAACGCAGCCTCAGCTGCATCTGACCACCTGAACGTCAAACTAGGGGAGGTCAAAGCGGTCAGAGGCGCGGCTAGTTGGCTGAAATTGCGAATGAAACGCCGATAAAAATTGGCGAACCCCAGAAATCTCTGCAGGGTCTTGCGAGACTCTGGGGATGGCCAATCTACCACAGCCTTAACCTTCTCAGGATCCATGCGAACACCCTCAGTCGAAATGATGTGTCCTAGAAAAGAAACAGACTGTGCATGAAAAACGCATTTCTCCGCCTTGACAAACAATCCATTCTCTAGCAACCGCAGAAGCACTCGTCGTACGTGTTGCACGTGTTCCTGGAGAGACGAAGAAAAAATCAATATGTCATCCAGGTAAACATATATGAACTGATCGACCATGTCTCGCAACACGTCATTAACGAGTGCTTGGAAGACTGCCGGCGAGTTAGATAGCCCGAAAGGCATCACGCGATACTCAAAATGGCCACGAGGGGTGTTAAAGGCAGTCTTCCATTCGTCCCCCTCCCTAATGCGGACCAAATGATAAGCGTTACGTAAGTCCAATTTAGTGAAAACGGACGCTCCCTGCAACCTCTCAAAAGCTGAAGACATCAGCGGCAAAGGATAAGTATTCTTTACCGTTATGTTGTTCAACCCTCGGTAGTCAATACAAGGTCGCAAGGATCCGTCCTTCTTCCCCACAAAAAAGAACCCCGCCCCCGCTGGAGAAGAGGAAGGGCGAATGAACCCTGTTGCTAGAGAACTGTATATATATCTCTCCATGGCCGCCGTCTCTGGAATAGACAAGGAATATAACTTGCCCTTAGGCGGAGAGGTACCTGGCAATAACTCTATCGCACAGTCATAGGGACGATGAGGAGGAAGAGAATCAGCCCGCGACTTACTGAACACCTCCTTCAGGTCGTGGTACTCCGCGGGCACGTTAGTCAAATCCACTGCTTCCCCCTGAAACACAGACTCAGAAACATTAACACCAGCAGACAAAAGACAAGACAAATGACACTCCTCGCTCCAGCTAACCACAGATCCAAGACGCCAATCAATCCTGGGGTTGTGTTGATGGAGCCAAGTGTGACCGAGAACAATGGGAGTCTGAGGTGAGTCTGTGATGAGGAATGAAATCTTCTCCGTATGATTACCAGATGTGATGAGTGAAACAGGAATGGTGGTCTGAGTGATGACTGGAAGCTTGTGTCCATCAAGTGCAAAAGGTGCAATGGGGTGTTTGAGGGAAGTGAGAGGAATCTTGATCTTATGTGCGAAGTTAAAATCCATGAAACTGCCCTCGGCCCCAGAATCCACCAAAGCGTGCTGATCCAGTGTATGCGTGGACCACCGTAGTCTCACCGGAAGGAGTGTTGATGTTGATGAGGTCTTCCTGGCAGAGATCCCACCCGATAGTAGCCTCAGATTTACTATCGGGCCTGATCTTTTTACTGGGCAGCGCTGGATGTGATGTTCTGGGCTGCCACAGTATAAACACAGTCCAAGGGATCTCCGCCTGATCCTCTCCTCCCGGGAGAGCCGAGCTCGCCCCACCTGCATGGGTTCCAGATCTCCAGGTGGGCTGACCGCAACCTCTGGCCGTCGATGCTGAACCTCTGGACTGGTGGTGCGAGTGGTCCTCCCCCTCCGTCTAGCTGCTTGATCTAGCCGGTTATCAATCCGGATAGTGAGATCGATTAACCCGTTGAGTGAAGAGGGAAGTTCCACGGCTCGAATCTCCTGTTGGATGCGGTCAGCCAACCCATGCAGGAAATGATCCCACTGCGCCTCTTCGTTCCACTTACACTCCGCCGCCAGGGTGCGGAACTTGATGGAATAATCTGATACGGACCTATCCTCCTGTCGTAGGTCCGCTAGAAGCCTGGCCGCCTCCCTCCCGGCGACGGAGCGGTCAAAAACCCGTCTCATCTCCTCCGAAAGGGTGTGGAACGAAGCACAACAGCGATCTTGGTTCTCCCACACCGCCGTCCCCCAGAGGGCAGCCTTCCCCGTGAGTAGGGAGAGAACGAACGCCACCTTCATCTCCTCTGTGGTGAACGTACGGGGCTGCAAGGCGAAGTGCAGAGAACAATGAGAAAGAAATGATCGACAAAATTTTGGCTCACCCGCATACTTCTCAGGAATGGGGAGGCGTGGCTCGGACTGGGGAGAACCCCCAGTGGTGATCGGCGGTGTGGGTGGCGTGGGGGGCGCAGCGGGCGGCGATGGATGATGTTGTTGAGCCTGGAGGGCGAGCTCGGAAACCTTCGTCACCATCGCTTGGAAAGCTCGACCCATCTCATCTATCGCTTTCTCTTGACGATCCATACGACCCACTGTGCGTTGAAGAAATTCCTCCAGATGAGATGGGGAGCGATCGCCTGCTGCTTCCATGATGGTCAGATCCTTCTGTAACGATACAATAAAGTGGAGGAAGCAAGCGCAGGCGATCAACACAGATTTATTATGAATGATGGTAATACAGTGAAACAACATAGAAAGTGACTGAGTCCAGGATGTAGGCAATGGTGATCGAAGGTCTACGGTGGCGTGAGAAGTGTTGGTTGGTGAAGTCGGTGGTGAGTGTGGAGATGGCCAATGGATGAAACCAGGAACGGACCGGAACACTCACACGAAGACGACAACACGAAACACTAATCCAAATACACGAACACGGGAGACGATAATCCAAACTGTGGCTGGAACATGAATGAGGATCTGACAACAGGAAGAGAACTGAGTGAGTATATGTAGCTGATGGGTAATGAGGACCAGCTGGAGCGAGGCAATCATACACAGGTGACAACACTTAATCAAACGAGCACATGGCAGAGGTGAGTGAACAAACAAACACACACACACACACACACATGACACGGAGGAAACAGAGGATTTCCTACCGTGACAGTATTACGATCATTTTATGCATCTGTGCAAAGTTTTGCGGAAGGATAAAAATGTTAATTTAAAACAAATATGCCAATAAAATGTTTCAAATTCATATTCATGTCCGTTTTTTTCCTATGTGACAAGTAGCCGTGTAATAAGCGGGAAAATGTAGAGGCAGCCGGTAGTTATCGGGAAAATAAGCCCCTTCAATGTGATACAAGACCCTCCGCTTCGCATCGGATCCTGATCACACTGTCGGGGCTTATTTCCCGATAACTACCGGCTGCCTCTACATTATCCCTTACATGTAAAATAGCCAACACACACTACACATTTGAAAGTGCAAACTTTTCTTCAGTAAATAGAAAACTAAAATAATATATAAATATAAAATGTCATAATGAATGATATAAAGCAAACATTACTGTTCAATTATGTGTATTATTGCACCTCACTTTATTATGCTTTTATATAAGATTGGATTAGATTTTTTTTAGATGTTTTGGCTGTTCTACATAGCCTACTGTGTTTACAAAGTAAGTAAATTTTTGACTTTTATTCATCTAAATCTTTGTTTTATTTAAGAAGATTGGCTATTCTTGTTTGTAATTACTGATGATTATTAATTTATTCAAAGTGATATTTAATTGGGGAAAAATATGTCTGGATTATTTTTATAATAGCCTATATTTAACAGGAATTGTTAGTGTACCGTGTGCACTGCACTGACTGCTAACATTAAACTGAGAAAGTATTAACCACCGTCACATCAAAATAAACCATGAACTACTGCTCAATATCTAAAGAAAAATACCTAAGAAAGTAACAGCTAGCTGATGTCAACTATTTGTTAAATTTTACAGTAAAATCTCAATTTAGCTTGCACCGAAGTTATAAATATGACCAGTCATGGAAAGTAGGGACACAAGTCGGATCTGAGGCATTTTGAGTTATTCTGAAAGTGCAGTTTTTAAGCTTTCAAACAATGTGTAACGCATGGAAATCTGATAATATTTGGAGAAGCTGTGGCCATTTGAATGTAACACAGATAGCTGAGAAACAGATAGCTGAGAAAATAGAGAAGGAAAGTTACACTTTTCCCTGCCGGGAGAGACAATAGGGCTCATTTACATCTCATTTAGCTAAGCCATACCCTCTGTAAAGCGTTTTGAGATACAGATGTTCTAGCATCATATGTAGTATTTTGTGACAGAAGTCCCCTTTAACCCCTTTAACCATGGAAAATTAACCATGGTATTATTGTGGTAAAAGTGTAGTAACCATAGTTTTTCGGTGTATTGATTACTATCAGCAAAACTATGGTTTTACTACACTAACCATGGTGTAACGTGGGCTGCTTTACACGAGGCGAGAGAGATGAGAATCCATATGCAAAGAGGTTTTATTGATGAAAATCCACGTAGGCAGGCAAACAAATCCAATCAGGGTAATCCAAAACAGTAGTCAAATAAACAGGCAAGAGGTCAAGGCAGGCAGCAAACAATCAAAATCCAATATATATCAGGCACGGGTCAAAAACAGGAACAGATAAACAGAACAGGAACCGGATACAAGAATACAAGAATATAAACGCTTGGTAATGCAGCTGTGAGACATACAATACTTCGCAGGGACATGATCTGATTTTTCCGGTTTTATAGTGAACAGACAGGAAGTGAAATGTGAAGCATGACAGGAGAAGATATCAAAATAAAAGCCAGAACAGAACAGGATATCAAAATAAAAGTACAAAACAAAACAGAACACGAAACAAAACCATTACACATGGTTTACCTATGGTTTTTGAAAACCATGGTTGTCAAAACCATGGTTATTTTGTGGTTACCATGGTTTTACTACAGTAACCATGGTTTTTTGATTGTAACTGTAGTAAAACCATGCTTAATTTTCGAAGACAACATGCAAAAAATAAACAGGATCCAGTCTGTTTCCAATGACCACAAATGCGTATAATCCGTGAAATATAGATATATAGTTTTGTTTACATCAGATTTCACATGAACGTCTGGTAATAGAATATAATATACAATCTGAGGACTATTTACATTGTAACATGTAAGGGTATAGGAGATTACACTTTACGTTCCAGGAAACACATGAACCCGCCTTCAAAGTTTGTATTTAAAATAGGGAGGCAGTATAATAGAAAATCCAAAAATAGCACCGTCGAAAACGTGGCGTCCTTTAGGGATGTAACCAATCGCTCGCTCGTTCCTCCATCAGTCAATGACTTCATGGAAAATATTGATAGACAAAACATGTAGCCAATTATATAACGAATTCAATGATCTCTTTGTGACTTTTTGTCTGTGTTTGACTTCGTGCTGCGCTGCAAGAACTGACAGACAGATGATGTCAAAGTACCGCAAGAGCGAGTCAAAATTAAACTACTCCGTACTTTGCGGTGCCGCATGAAGTCAAACAAGCCAGTGACGCGGCTGACGTACGACACAGCTGACTGTTATCTGTTGCGCCCCAGTTTTTTTCCTTTTTTGGTGCGCCCGAGCTTTGTTTACAGTCTGGGGAGACGCACGGTGTAAGGTTAAAAAAACTTAGCAAACATGTCTGAGGAACAGGTCAGCCACGTCACTACATTCACGTGACTTCACAACCATTTTCAATGCTTCAACACATTCTAACTGACCCACTGATGTCACATGGACTACTTTGATGATGTTTTTATTACCTTTCTGGACATGGAAACCGTACATAGATTTTCAATGGAGGGACAGAAAGCTCTCGGACTAAATCTAACGTTAAAACACCTTAAACTGTGTCGAAGATGAACGGAGTAGAACAACAAACATGGAGAGGCTTCTTCGTGATCTCAACTAAAAGATTCTGCAAAAGACAATGTTTTACAACAACGTCTTGAAAGATCTGCATGATTGTCGCCAAGAACCATTGTACATCACAGAATGGGACGCCATAACACCCAAAGGGCAGTACAGAGTGGTCGGCGATCATTCTAAAAAGAGGCAGAGAGACTGCATCTACTTTTTCTTCTGCAAAGACATCCATGCGGTATTTTGACCAAAACATTACACAGTTCTCTTATAAAGACCTCTGGGAATCATGTTAGTTTTTTTTTTTTTGGCCCGCCACCACCCCCCTCTTCGGAGGACAACTTTTTTTATTTTCTTATAAAGTAAATTATGTTACAATACAGAAAATATAAATACTTATATACAGTGCACATAAGGGGAGGGGGATTTAAGCACCACGTAAAAGTGTAACACATAACATACATAAAACAAAATAACAGGCAGATTACAGAGGGACAATACAGCTGCAGTGAGAACTTATAGAGTGCCGAAGTAATGGCGTCACTTTGTAGGCTAAAACGCGGAAGTGAGGTAGCATTTTAGCACTACGGGTTCCCTCGCCCTGAAGTCTATGGGTTTTTTTGAATGGGTTTTTGCTAAATCGCCTGAAATAAGGTCTGTGGTTAACAAAACCTCTAAATATTTTCACGTTTTGTTCTATGACATAAAATACACCAGTTATAATCTGCTTGTGATTTTTTTAAACTTTATTGTGCCTTAAAAACGGTGGTTGCTAACAAGTTGCTAATAGGGACTACATCCTTGGCAGGGAGTTTAGACGTCATCATGACAGGAAATCTGTCACTAGCCTTTCAGCCTCACGTTCTCAGAAGTTTACCTTTCAGTTATTAAACATAACGTTATATATTTAGTCTTTTCAAATTGTAGTTTTTCCAAATATTGTTGTACTGTGGAGAGACTGTAGTTTGACATGTTTTGTTTTGTCCGGAGATGCAACCACAAGTCGTCGATGAAAGATGCTCGTTTACCGTCCGATGTTTACCGTCCAATGTTCCCCAGCGGAGACTGTTCGTGCCGTAAGGTAAGCTAACACAACGATGATTTCCATGTGAACACCGTATTTACTGCCTTAATGTGGCCATGCACGACCAAACTTTAATGGTGCATATTGCTCAACACGCGAATGATATGATACTTTGACAGTCAGATGTAATTAATTAAAAAGGCTAAGTTAGCAAGAATAAACGTTTTTCATAACAAAATCAACATCTAAAATAACTTACCTGTGTCTTTCTCTTAAAATATCTTAAAGCTTGTTTACTTTGCTGTTTAATAGATAGATTAGATCCGCTGCAGTTTTATTAAAGGCTAACGTTACTTCGAGAAATGTGTTTAATTAAAATATTCAAAATAATACCTGGTTTATTGACTTTTATTTAACTTTGCTTTACCCACTAATAATAATGATTGTAGTTATTTGTAAACAGCACTAGTTAGGCATTAGGTAACAATGATAATAATCTTTGTTATTTTAGTAGTAAAGTGTGATTTTTGTAATTTTAATTTGTAAAGGTGTAACTTCCATAAAACTAACACTGCTTATTTTGAATTTATCCTTAGACGAGCTGACCGGATGCCCAGTGTCCATTCTCGCATCTGCAGCTGTCATTTTCCTGCAGGGGATAAAATGTCCCCGTTTTGTTTATATCCACAAATGATGTTCCCACTGGACAAATTTTGGAAGATCATTCATACTCCCTGAGACAGGATAGGGCTGATGTGCCTAAAAATGTTCCACCACCCATTTATGATGTTGATAAATGATGATGAACCATCTCCGGCGGATCAAACCCTCACTATCAATTCTGAGGAACAACCAAATAAAAGCGCAACTAAAGAAGAGCTGCAGTCTGGACGAAGAAGAAGAATCCAGCTTGAGATTGAGTTAGAGCATTCCATAACAGAGATTCAGCTTCTCAAAGACTAACTCCAAAGGCAAACGAGTAACTGTCATGACAGGTATTCAGCCTTTCAGATGAGTGAAAGTGTGATTCGAATGGAGACAGGATTGCCAGATAGAGAATACTTTCAGTGCTGTGTGTGAATATGTTGCTCATTTTGAGGATTCCATTACGTACTTTGCTGGATGGAGGAGACCCAAAGAAATCATCCTTGAGGACCTTGATTAAAATTCGCCACAACTATACACACTTGCACTTGCATTTTCCATGTGGGCATTCACATTGTGTTGCAAAAATACTTTCTTTCCCTGTAGAGACTTGTCATGTGAATTATATAGTATATAGTTTGTTTTCAGTTTACTTATTTTATGAAAATAAAGATGTTTACTACAAAACTTGCTGCAATGTTTCTGTGGATCAGGGATTGGAGCATTTTGTTAACTTTTGTTTAATTCCCAGAGAACACGCTGATATCTATAGCTTGAATGCACTGTAAGTCACTTGTCTAACAAATAGCAAAAATTAAATGTTAAACTATTGTATACTATTGTAACTATACACCAGTCAGCTCACAGTAATGTGAGATAAAATTTACTACACAGGCTCTCACATTGGGGCTTGTGGATTACCAGTTAAAAATATATAGAAAATGTGAACAAAATTAGTATATATGGTTTATTTAGGGAACATGTATGGTTTAATTATAATATATTGTATTTAAGCATTGATGCTATTGGACAATTCTCTTTAAATTCAACATATATAATTATATATAACTATTATATTAAATGTTTGGAATTTAACTGTGTTCTGCTTGTTCAGAGATTGTATAGTTATCTTATAAATACATAGAACACTTTATTTAACTCCTCTATCTCTCCATAGTTTTACTTAATGAGACTTGATAAACCTTGTCCCGCATGCTGGCCCTTACAATACCGGTAAGTAAACCAGCATCTAAGCTGCACTGTTATGTCCAGATTTATAGTGGTTCTCTTTCCTCGATCTATGGTTTTCTATCGTCTAAGTAAGAAAAAGTACATAAGATTGGAAATTGATACGGCAATAGCTAGGGCTTCTGAGATGTTTTTTTTTTCTGGCGAATTAGCAAATGGTATATAAACATACAATCAAACATAATACAGTGAAAGATAATCTTTAAAGTTTATTTGGGGCACAATGATCATGCACAATAACCTTAATCACAAAGAAAATAATATTAAGGTTTATTTAAACTAACGAAATAATAAACTAATAAATAAATAAAACATTAACAAAAAATCTCAAAGAGGTAAACAAAATTTCTAACATTTTTGGAAATAACGAATGGGCAATATTTCTCATGAAAAAGTGGATAAGTGTCCATAAACAGCGCAGATCATAATGAGCGAGCGTGTTTTTTAAATAAAGTTTGAGGAAGCTTGATGATGACGTTGATCCGCGACCGGTGCGCTGTAGTCCGTTTATAGCATACCGTTAGCATTTTATATCTGATGGCTTTATTTAGGCTTCAAATTTTATACATTTTCGATTAACTTATAAAGATTATCTTGATAGACAAAACGTGTAAGGTTCATAACTCTTTGTTGAACACAGATCTTATTTTTTGCGATTTTCCAAAAGTCTATGGGAAAAATGAATGGCTTTTCGATCGAGGGAACCCATGGGCCGCTAACTTCCGGGTTGGCCTACAAAGTGACGTCATGACTTCGGCACTCTATTATTGCTGGTTGAATAAAATGATCTTGAGGTTCACGTTCGTTAGTCACAGTTAGAGTATAAAGGGGAAATGGGTTTAAAAAGTGTTTGAAAAACATGTTATTCATGAGTATAGACCAATAATTTAGTCTTCAATGTTTAAAAATATCAGTCAAGAATACATAATAATATCTTTTAAAGAATTTAAAGTTATTTTCTACGTAAATAGCCTATATATATTAAAACAATTAAAATAAGACTTACATAGATCTTCATCGCTGATAAATGCATCATCACAGAAACCTACGAAACAGTCCTGCTATCATTGACATATTAGAACATTAATTATATAATTCATTGGGAAGATTCCAAATATAGATATTGTAACAGCAGCGCAACGGCTTTCGGTTTCACATCCGGGGGTCTGACG